>NC_143012.1:181986677-182356159 GCF_055824585.1 Amblyomma mixtum | reverse complement strand
AGCAAGCAGCAAGCAGCAAGCAAGCAGCAAGCAGCAAGCAAGCAGCAAGCAGCAAGCAGCAAGCAAGCAAGCAAGCAGCAAGCAAGCAAGCAAGCAGCAAGCAAGCAAGCAAGCAGCAAGCAAGCAAGCAAGCAGCAAGCAAGCAAGCAAGCAGCAGCAAGCAGCAAGCAAGCAGCAAGCAAGCAAGCAAGCAGCAAGCAAGCAAGCAAGCAGCAAGCAAGCAAGCAAGCAGCAAGCAAGCAAGCAAGCAGCAAGCAAGCAAGCAAGCAGCAAGCAAGCAAGCAAGCAGCAAGCAAGCAAGCAAGCAGCAAGCAAGCAAGCAAGCAGCAAGCAAGCAAGCAAGCAGCAAGCAAGCAAGCAGCAGCAAGCAAGCAAGCAGCAAGCAAGCAAGCAAGCAGCAAGCAAGCAAGCAAGCAGCAAGCAAGCAAGCAAGCAGCAAGCAAGCAAGCAAGCAGCAAGCAAGCAAGCAAGCAGCAAGCAAGCAAGCAAGCAGCAAGCAAGCAAGCAAGCAGCAAGCAAGCAAGCAAGCAGCAAGCAAGCAAGCAGCAAGCAAGCAGCAAGCAAGCAAGCAAGCAGCAAGCAGCAAGCAAGCAAGCAGCAAGCAAGCAAGCAAGCAGCAAGCAAGCAAGCAAGCAGCAAGCAAGCAAGCAAGCAGCAAGCAAGCAAGCAAGCAGCAAGCAAGCAAGCAAGCAGCAAGCAAGCAAGCAAGCAGCAAGCAGCAAGCAAGCAAGCAAGCAAGCAGCAAGCAAGCAGCAAGCAAGCAAGCAAGCAGCAAGCAAGCAGCAAGCAAGCAGCAAGCAAGCAAGCAAGCAAGCAAGCAAGCAAGCAAGCAGCAAGCAAGCAGCAAGCAAGCAAGCAAGCAGCAAGCAAGCAAGCAAGCAGCAAGCAAGCAAGCAAGCAGCAAGCAAGCAAGCAAGCAGCAAGCAAGCAAGCAAGCAGCAAGCAAGCAGCAAGCAAGCAGCAAGCAAGCAGCAAGCAAGCAGCAAGCAGCAGCAAGCAAGCAAGCAAGCAAGCAAGCAAGCAGCAAGCAAGCAAGCAAGCAGCAAGCAGCAAGCAAGCAGCAAGCAGCAAGCAAGCAGCAAGCAGCAAGCAAGCAGCAAGCAAGCAAGCAAGCAGCAAGCAGCAAGCAAGCAGCAAGCAAGCAAGCAAGCAGCAAGCAGCAAGCAGCAAGCAAGCAGCAAGCAGCAAGCAAGCAGCAAGCAAGCAAGCAAGCAGCAAGCAGCAAGCAAGCAGCAAGCAGCAAGCAAGCAGCAAGCAGCAAGCAAGCAGCAAGCAAGCAAGCAAGCAGCAAGCAGCAAGCAAGCAGCAAGCAGCAAGCAAGCAGCAAGCAAGCAAGCAAGCAGCAAGCAAGCAAGCAAGCAGCAAGCAGCAAGCAGCAAGCAAGCAAGCAAGCAAGCAAGCAGCAAGCAAGCAGCAAGCAAGCAGCAAGCAAGCAAGCAAGCAGCAAGCAAGCAAGCAAGCAGCAAGCAAGCAAGCAAGCAGCAAGCAAGCAAGCAAGCAGCAAGCAAGCAAGCAGCAAGCAAGCAAGCAAGCAGCAAGCAAGCAAGCAAGCAAGCAAGCAAGCAGCAAGCAAGCAAGCAAGCAGCAAGCAAGCAAGCAAGCAGCAAGCAAGCAAGCAAGCAGCAAGCAAGCAAGCAAGCAGCAAGCAAGCAAGCAAGCAGCAAGCAAGCAAGCAAGCAGCAAGCAAGCAAGCAAGCAGCAAGCAAGCAAGCAAGCAGCAAGCAAGCAAGCAAGCAGCAAGCAAGCAAGCAAGCAGCAAGCAAGCAAGCAAGCAGCAAGCAAGCAAGCAAGCAGCAAGCAAGCAAGCAAGCAGCAAGCAAGCAAGCAGCAAGCAAGCAAGCAGCAAGCAAGCAAGCAAGCAGCAAGCAAGCAAGCAAGCAGCAAGCAAGCAAGCAAGCAGCAAGCAAGCAAGCAAGCAGCAAGCAAGCAAGCAAGCAGCAAGCAAGCAAGCAGCAAGCAAGCAAGCAAGCAGCAAGCAAGCAAGCAAGCAGCAAGCAAGCAGCAAGCAGCAAGCAAGCAGCAAGCAGCAAGCAAGCAAGCAGCAAGCAAGCAAGCAAGCAGCAAGCAAGCAAGCAAGCAGCAAGCAAGCAAGCAAGCAGCAAGCAAGCAAGCAAGCAGCAAGCAAGCAAGCAAGCAGCAAGCAAGCAAGCAAGCAGCAAGCAAGCAAGCAAGCAGCAAGCAAGCAAGCAAGCAGCAAGCAAGCAAGCAAGCAGCAAGCAAGCAAGCAAGCAGCAAGCAAGCAAGCAAGCAGCAAGCAAGCAAGCAAGCAGCAAGCAAGCAAGCAAGCAGCAAGCAGCAAGCAAGCAGCAAGCAAGCAAGCAAGCAGCAAGCAGCAGCAAGCAAGCAGCAAGCAAGCAAGCAAGCAGCAAGCAAGCAAGCAAGCAGCAAGCAAGCAAGCAAGCAGCAAGCAAGCAAGCAAGCAGCAAGCAAGCAAGCAAGCAGCAAGCAAGCAAGCAAGCAGCAAGCAAGCAAGCAAGCAGCAAGCAAGCAGCAAGCAAGCAGCAAGCAAGCAGCAAGCAAGCAGCAAGCAAGCAAGCAGCAGCAAGCAGCAAGCAGCAAGCAAGCAAGCAAGCAGCAAGCAAGCAAGCAGCAAGCAAGCAGCAAGCAGCAAGCAAGCAAGCAAGCAAGCAAGCAAGCAGCAAGCAGCAAGCAAGCAAGCAGCAAGCAGCAGCAGCAAGCAGCAAGCAGCAAGCAGCAAGCAGCAAGCAAGCAGCAGCAAGCAAGCAGCAAGCAGCAAGCAAGCAGCAAGCAGCAAGCAAGCAGCAAGCAGCAAGCAAGCAGCAAGCAGCAAGCAGCAAGCAAGCAGCAAGCAGCAAGCAAGCAAGCAAGCAGCAAGCAGCAGCAAGCAGCAAGCAAGCAAGCAAGCAGCAAGCAAGCAAGCAAGCAGCAAGCAGCAAGCAAGCAGCAAGCAGCAAGCAAGCAGCAAGCAGCAAGCAAGCAGCAAGCAGCAAGCAGCAAGCAAGCAGCAAGCAGCAAGCAAGCAGCAAGCAGCAAGCAAGCAGCAAGCAGCAAGCAAGCAGCAAGCAGCAAGCAAGCAGCAAGCAGCAAGCAAGCAGCAAGCAAGCAAGCAGCAAGCAGCAGCAAGCAAGCAAGCAAGCAGCAAGCAAGCAAGCAAGCAGCAAGCAAGCAAGCAAGCAGCAAGCAAGCAAGCAAGCAGCAAGCAAGCAAGCAAGCAGCAAGCAAGCAAGCAAGCAGCAAGCAAGCAGCAAGCAAGCAGCAAGCAAGCAGCAAGCAGCAGCAAGCAAGCAGCAAGCAAGCAAGCAGCAAGCAAGCAAGCAAGCAGCAAGCAAGCAAGCAGCAGCAAGCAAGCAGCAGCAGCAAGCAGCAAGCAAGCAAGCAAGCAAGCAAGCAAGCAGCAAGCAGCACAGCAAGCAGCAAGCAAGCAGCAAGCAGCAAGCAAGCAAGCAGCAAGCAGCAAGCAGCAAGCAGCAAGCAAGCAAGCAGCAAGCAAGCAAGCAAGCAGCAAGCAAGCAAGCAAGCAGCAAGCAGCAAGCAAGCAGCAAGCAGCAAGCAAGCAGCAAGCAGCAAGCAAGCAGCAAGCAGCAAGCAAGCAGCAAGCAGCAAGCAAGCAGCAAGCAGCAAGCAAGCAGCAAGCAGCAAGCAAGCAGCAAGCAGCAAGCAAGCAAGCAAGCAGCAAGCAAGCAAGCAAGCAGCAAGCAAGCAAGCAAGCAAGCAAGCAAGCAAGCAGCAAGCAAGCAAGCAGCAAGCAAGCAAGCAAGCAGCAAGCAAGCAGCAAGCAGCAAGCAAGCAGCAAGCAGCAAGCAAGCAAGCAAGCAGCAAGCAAGCAAGCAGCAAGCAAGCAAGCAAGCAGCAAGCAGCAAGCAAGCAGCAAGCAAGCAAGCAAGCAGCAAGCAAGCAAGCAAGCAGCAAGCAGCAAGCAAGCAGCAAGCAAGCAAGCAAGCAGCAAGCAAGCAAGCAAGCAGCAAGCAAGCAAGCAAGCAGCAAGCAAGCAAGCAAGCAGCAAGCAAGCAAGCAAGCAGCAAGCAAGCAAGCAAGCAGCAAGCAAGCAAGCAAGCAGCAAGCAAGCAAGCAAGCAGCAAGCAAGCAAGCAAGCAGCAAGCAGCAAGCAAGCAGCAAGCAAGCAAGCAAGCAGCAAGCAAGCAAGCAAGCAGCAAGCAGCAAGCAAGCAAGCAAGCAAGCAAGCAGCAAGCAAGCAAGCAAGCAGCAAGCAAGCAGCAAGCAGCAAGCAAGCAAGCAAGCAGCAGCAGCAGCAAGCAGCAAGCAAGCAAGCAAGCAGCAAGCAGCAAGCAAGCAGCAAGCAAGCAAGCAAGCAGCAAGCAAGCAAGCAAGCAGCAAGCAAGCAGCAAGCAAGCAGCAAGCAAGCAGCAAGCAAGCAGCAGCAAGCAAGCAGCAAGCAGCAAGCAAGCAGCAAGCAGCAGCAAGCAGCAGCAAGCAGCAAGCAGCAAGCAAGCAGCAAGCAAGCAAGCAAGCAAGCAAGCAAGCAAGCAAGCAGCAAGCAAGCAGCAAGCAGCAAGCAAGCAGCAAGCAGCAGCAGCAAGCAGCAAGCAGCAGCAAGCAGCAAGCAGCAAGCAAGCAGCAAGCAGCAAGCAAGCAGCAAGCAGCAAGCAAGCAGCAAGCAGCAAGCAAGCAGCAAGCAGCAGCAAGCAGCAAGCAAGCGGCAAGCAGCAAGCAAGCAGCAAGCAGCAAGCAAGCAGCAAGCAGCAAGCAAGCAGCAAGCAGCAAGCAAGCAGCAAGCAGCAAGCAGCAAGCAAGCAGCAAGCAGCAAGCAAGCAGCAAGCAGCAAGCAGCAAGCAAGCAGCAAGCAGCAAGCAAGCAGCAAGCAGCAAGCAAGCAGCAAGCAGCAAGCAAGCAGCAAGCAGCAAGCAGCAAGCAGCAAGCAAGCAGCAAGCAGCAAGCAAGCAGCAAGCAGCAAGCAAGCAGCAAGCAAGCAAGCAAGCAGCAAGCAAGCAAGCAAGCAGCAAGCAAGCAAGCAAGCAGCAAGCAAGCAAGCAAGCAGCAAGCAAGCAAGCAAGCAGCAAGCAAGCAGCAAGCAAGCAGCAAGCAAGCAGCAAGCAAGCAGCAAGCAAGCAGCAAGCAAGCAAGCAGCAAGCAAGCAAGCAAGCAGCAAGCAAGCAAGCAGCAAGCAAGCAAGCAGCAAGCAAGCAAGCAAGCAAGCAAGCAAGCAAGCAAGCAAGCAAGCAGCAGCAGCAGCAGCAGCAAGCAGCAAGCAGCAGCAGCAAGCAGCAAGCAGCAGCAGCAAGCAGCAAGCAGCAAGCAGCAAGCAAGCAGCAAGCAGCAAGCAAGCAGCAAGCAGCAAGCAAGCAGCAAGCAAGCAGCAAGCAGCAAGCAAGCAGCAAGCAGCAAGCAAGCAGCAAGCAGCAAGCAAGCAGCAAGCAGCAAGCAAGCAGCAAGCAGCAAGCAAGCAGCAAGCAGCAAGCAAGCAGCAAGCAGCAAGCAAGCAGCAAGCAGCAAGCAAGCAGCAAGCAGCAAGCAAGCAGCAAGCAGCAAGCAAGCAGCAAGCAGCAAGCAAGCAGCAAGCAGCAAGCAAGCAGCAAGCAGCAAGCAAGCAGCAAGCAGCAAGCAAGCAGCAAGCAGCAAGCAAGCAGCAAGCAGCAAGCAAGCAGCAAGCAAGCAGCAAGCAGCAAGCAAGCAGCAAGCAGCAAGCAAGCAGCAAGCAGCAAGCAAGCAGCAAGCAGCAAGCAAGCAGCAAGCAGCAAGCAAGCAGCAAGCAAGCAGCAAGCAGCAAGCAAGCAGCAAGCAGCAAGCAAGCAGCAAGCAGCAAGCAAGCAGCAAGCAGCAAGCAGCAAGCAAGCAGCAAGCAGCAAGCAAGCAGCAAGCAAGCAGCAAGCAGCAAGCAGCAAGCAAGCAGCAAGCAGCAAGCAAGCAGCAAGCAAGCAGCAAGCAGCAAGCAAGCAGCAAGCAGCAAGCAAGCAGCAAGCAGCAAGCAAGCAGCAAGCAGCAAGCAAGCAGCAAGCAGCAAGCAAGCAGCAAGCAAGCAGCAAGCAGCAAGCAAGCAGCAAGCAGCAAGCAAGCAGCAAGCAGCAAGCAAGCAGCAAGCAGCAAGCAAGCAGCAAGCAGCAAGCAAGCAGCAAGCAGCAAGCAAGCAGCAAGCAGCAAGCAAGCAGCAAGCAGCAAGCAGCAAGCAAGCAGCAAGCAAGCAGCAAGCAAGCAGCAAGCAGCAAGCAAGCAGCAAGCAGCAAGCAAGCAGCAAGCAGCAAGCAAGCAGCAAGCAGCAAGCAAGCAGCAAGCAGCAAGCAAGCAGCAAGCAGCAAGCAAGCAGCAAGCAGCAAGCAAGCAGCAAGCAGCAAGCAAGCAGCAAGCAGCAAGCAAGCAGCAAGCAGCAAGCAAGCAGCAAGCAAGCAGCAAGCAGCAAGCAGCAAGCAGCAAGCAAGCAGCAAGCAAGCAGCAAGCAGCAAGCAAGCAGCAAGCAGCAAGCAAGCAGCAAGCAGCAAGCAAGCAGCAAGCAGCAAGCAAGCAGCAAGCAGCAAGCAAGCAGCAAGCAGCAAGCAAGCAGCAAGCAGCAAGCAAGCAGCAAGCAAGCAGCAAGCAAGCAGCAAGCAAGCAGCAAGCAAGCAGCAAGCAAGCAAGCAAGCAAGCAAGCAAGCAAGCAGCAAGCAAGCAAGCAGCAAGCAAGCAGCAAGCAAGCAAGCAGCAAGCAAGCAGCAAGCAAGCAAGCAGCAAGCAAGCAGCAAGCAAGCAAGCAAGCAAGCAGCAAGCAAGCAGCAAGCAAGCAAGCAGCAAGCAAGCAAGCAAGCAGCAAGCAAGCAAGCAGCAAGCAAGCAAGCAGCAAGCAAGCAAGCAAGCAGCAAGCAAGCAAGCAAGCAGCAAGCAAGCAAGCAAGCAGCAAGCAAGCAAGCAGCAAGCAAGCAGCAAGCAAGCAGCAAGCAAGCAGCAAGCAAGCAAGCAGCAAGCAAGCAAGCAAGCAGCAAGCAAGCAAGCAAGCAGCAAGCAAGCAAGCAAGCAGCAAGCAAGCAAGCAAGCAGCAAGCAAGCAAGCAAGCAGCAAGCAAGCAAGCAAGCAGCAAGCAAGCAAGCAAGCAGCAAGCAAGCAAGCAAGCAGCAAGCAAGCAAGCAAGCAGCAAGCAAGCAAGCAAGCAGCAAGCAAGCAAGCAAGCAGCAAGCAAGCAAGCAAGCAGCAAGCAAGCAAGCAAGCAGCAAGCAAGCAAGCAAGCAGCAAGCAAGCAAGCAAGCAGCAAGCAAGCAAGCAAGCAGCAAGCAAGCAAGCAAGCAGCAAGCAAGCAAGCAAGCAGCAAGCAAGCAAGCAAGCAGCAAGCAAGCAAGCAAGCAGCAAGCAAGCAAGCAGCAAGCAAGCAAGCAGCAAGCAAGCAAGCAGCAAGCAAGCAAGCAAGCAGCAAGCAAGCAAGCAAGCAAGCAGCAAGCAAGCAAGCAAGCAGCAAGCAAGCAAGCAAGCAGCAAGCAAGCAAGCAAGCAGCAAGCAAGCAAGCAAGCAGCAAGCAAGCAAGCAAGCAGCAAGCAAGCAAGCAAGCAGCAAGCAAGCAAGCAAGCAGCAAGCAAGCAAGCAAGCAGCAAGCAAGCAAGCAAGCAGCAAGCAAGCAAGCAAGCAGCAAGCAAGCAAGCAAGCAGCAAGCAAGCAAGCAAGCAGCAAGCAAGCAAGCAAGCAGCAAGCAAGCAAGCAAGCAGCAAGCAAGCAAGCAAGCAGCAAGCAAGCAAGCAAGCAGCAAGCAAGCAAGCAAGCAGCAAGCAAGCAAGCAAGCAGCAAGCAAGCAAGCAAGCAGCAAGCAAGCAAGCAAGCAAGCAGCAAGCAAGCAAGCAAGCAAGCAGCAAGCAAGCAAGCAAGCAGCAAGCAAGCAAGCAAGCAAGCAAGCAGCAAGCAAGCAAGCAAGCAGCAAGCAAGCAAGCAAGCAGCAAGCAAGCAAGCAGCAAGCAAGCAAGCAGCAAGCAAGCAAGCAGCAAGCAAGCAGCAAGCAAGCAAGCAAGCAGCAAGCAAGCAAGCAAGCAGCAAGCAAGCAAGCAAGCAGCAAGCAAGCAAGCAAGCAGCAAGCAAGCAAGCAAGCAGCAAGCAAGCAAGCAAGCAGCAAGCAAGCAAGCAAGCAGCAAGCAAGCAAGCAAGCAGCAAGCAAGCAAGCAAGCAGCAAGCAAGCAAGCAAGCAGCAAGCAAGCAAGCAAGCAGCAAGCAAGCAAGCAAGCAGCAAGCAAGCAAGCAAGCAGCAAGCAAGCAAGCAAGCAAGCAGCAAGCAAGCAAGCAAGCAGCAAGCAAGCAAGCAAGCAGCAAGCAAGCAAGCAAGCAGCAAGCAAGCAAGCAAGCAGCAAGCAAGCAAGCAAGCAAGCAGCAAGCAAGCAAGCAAGCAGCAAGCAAGCAAGCAAGCAGCAAGCAAGCAGCAAGCAGCAAGCAAGCAGCAAGCAAGCAAGCAAGCAGCAAGCAAGCAAGCAAGCAGCAAGCAAGCAGCAAGCAAGCAAGCAAGCAGCAAGCAGCAAGCAAGCAGCAAGCAAGCAAGCAAGCAGCAAGCAAGCAAGCAAGCAGCAAGCAAGCAAGCAAGCAGCAAGCAAGCAAGCAAGCAGCAAGCAAGCAAGCAAGCAGCAAGCAAGCAAGCAAGCAGCAAGCAAGCAAGCAAGCAGCAAGCAAGCAAGCAAGCAGCAAGCAAGCAAGCAAGCAAGCAGCAAGCAAGCAAGCAAGCAGCAAGCAAGCAAGCAAGCAGCAAGCAAGCAGCAAGCAGCAAGCAGCAAGCAAGCAGCAAGCAGCAAGCAAGCAGCAAGCAGCAAGCAAGCAGCAAGCAAGCAGCAAGCAAGCAGCAAGCAGCAAGCAAGCAGCAAGCAGCAAGCAAGCAGCAAGCAGCAAGCAGCAAGCAAGCAGCAAGCAAGCAGCAAGCAAGCAGCAAGCAGCAAGCAAGCAGCAAGCAGCAAGCAAGCAGCAAGCAAGCAAGCAAGCAAGCAAGCAGCAAGCAAGCAGCAAGCAAGCAAGCAAGCAAGCAGCAAGCAAGCAGCAAGCAGCAAGCAAGCAAGCAAGCAGCAAGCAAGCAGCAAGCAGCAAGCAAGCAAGCAAGCAGCAAGCAAGCAAGCAAGCAGCAAGCAAGCAAGCAAGCAGCAAGCAAGCAAGCAAGCAGCAAGCAAGCAAGCAAGCAGCAAGCAAGCAAGCAAGCAAGCAAGCAAGCAAGCAAGCAAGCAAGCAAGCAAGCAAGCAAGCAAGCAGCAAGCAAGCAAGCAAGCAAGCAAGCAGCAAGCAAGCAAGCAAGCAGCAAGCAAGCAAGCAAGCAGCAAGCAAGCAAGCAAGCAGCAAGCAAGCAAGCAAGCAGCAAGCAAGCAAGCAAGCAGCAAGCAAGCAAGCAAGCAGCAAGCAAGCAAGCAAGCAGCAAGCAAGCAAGCAAGCAGCAAGCAAGCAAGCAAGCAGCAAGCAAGCAAGCAAGCAGCAAGCAAGCAAGCAAGCAGCAAGCAAGCAAGCAAGCAGCAAGCAAGCAAGCAAGCAGCAAGCAAGCAAGCAAGCAGCAAGCAAGCAAGCAAGCAGCAAGCAAGCAAGCAAGCAGCAAGCAAGCAAGCAAGCAGCAAGCAAGCAAGCAAGCAAGCAAGCAGCAAGCAAGCAAGCAAGCAGCAAGCAAGCAAGCAAGCAGCAAGCAAGCAAGCAAGCAGCAAGCAAGCAAGCAAGCAGCAAGCAAGCAAGCAAGCAGCAAGCAAGCAAGCAAGCAGCAAGCAAGCAGCAAGCAAGCAAGCAAGCAGCAAGCAAGCAAGCAAGCAGCAAGCAAGCAAGCAAGCAGCAAGCAAGCAAGCAAGCAGCAAGCAAGCAAGCAAGCAGCAAGCAAGCAAGCAAGCAGCAAGCAAGCAAGCAAGCAGCAAGCAAGCAAGCAAGCAGCAAGCAAGCAAGCAAGCAGCAAGCAAGCAAGCAAGCAGCAAGCAAGCAAGCAAGCAGCAAGCAAGCAAGCAAGCAGCAAGCAAGCAAGCAAGCAAGCAAGCAAGCAAGCAAGCAAGCAAGCAAGCAAGCAAGCAAGCAAGCAAGCAAGCAAGCAAGCAAGCAGCAGCAAGCAAGCAAGCAAGCAGCAGCAGCAGCAAGCAGCAGCAGCAGCAGCAGCAGCAGCAGCAGCAGCAGCAGCAGCAGCAGCAGCAGCAGCAGCAGCAGCAGCAGCAGCAGCAGCAGCAGCAGCAGCAGCAGCAGCAGCAGCAGCAGCAGCAGCAGCAGCAGCAGCAGCAGCAGCAGCAGCAGCAGCAGCAGCAGCAGCAGCAGCAGCAGCAGCAGCAGCAGCAGCAGCAGCAGCAGCAGCAGCAGCAGCAGCAGCAGCAGCAGCAGCAGCAGCAGCAGCAGCAGCAGCAGCAGCAGCAGCAGCAGCAGCAGCAGCAGCAGCAGCAGCAGCAGCAGCAGCAGCAGCAGCAGCAGCAGCAGCAGCAGCAGCAGCAGCAGCAGCAGCAGCAGCAGCAGCAGCAGCAGCAGCAGCAGCAGCAGCAGCAGCAGCAGCAGCAGCAGCAGCAGCAGCAGCAGCAGCAGCAGCAGCAGCAGCAGCAGCAGCAGCAGCAGCAGCAGCAGCAGCAGCAGCAGCAGCAGCAGCAGCAGCAGCAGCAGCAGCAGCAGCAGCAGCAGCAGCAGCAGCAGCAGCAGCAGCAGCAGCAGCAGCAGCAGCAGCAGCAGCAGCAGCAGCAGCAGCAGCAGCAGCAGCAGCAGCAGCAGCAGCAGCAGCAGCAGCAGCAGCAGCAGCAGCAGCAGCAGCAGCAGCAGCAGCAGCAGCAGCAGCAGCAGCAGCAGCAGCAGCAGCAGCAGCAGCAGCAGCAGCAGCAGCAGCAGCAGCAGCAGCAGCAGCAGCAGCAGCAGCAGCAGCAGCAGCAGCAGCAGCAGCAGCAGCAGCAGCAGCAGCAGCAGCAGCAGCAGCAGCAGCAGCAGCAGCAGCAGCAGCAGCAGCAGCAGCAGCAGCAGCAGCAGCAGCAGCAGCAGCAGCAGCAGCAGCAGCAGCAGCAGCAGCAGCAGCAGCAGCAGCAGCAGCAGCAGCAGCAGCAGCAGCAGCAGCAGCAGCAGCAGCAGCAGCAGCAGCAGCAGCAGCAGCAGCAGCAGCAGCAGCAGCAGCAGCAGCAGCAGCAGCAGCAGCAGCAGCAGCAGCAGCAGCAGCAGCAGCAGCAGCAGCAGCAGCAGCAGCAGCAGCAGCAGCAGCAGCAGCAGCAGCAGCAGCAGCAGCAGCAGCAGCAGCAGCAGCAGCAGCAGCAGCAGCAGCAGCAGCAGCAGCAGCAGCAGCAGCAGCAGCAGCAGCAGCAGCAGCAGCAGCAGCAGCAGCAGCAGCAGCAGCAGCAGCAGCAGCAGCAGCAGCAGCAGCAGCAGCAGCAGCAGCAGCAGCAGCAGCAGCAGCAGCAGCAGCAGCAGCAGCAGCAGCAGCAGCAGCAGCAGCAGCAGCAGCAGCAGCAGCAGCAGCAGCAGCAGCAGCAGCAGCAGCAGCAGCAGCAGCAGCAGCAGCAGCAGCAGCAGCAGCAGCAGCAGCAGCAGCAGCAGCAGCAGCAGCAGCAGCAGCAGCAGCAGCAGCAGCAGCAGCAGCAGCAGCAGCAGCAGCAGCAGCAGCAGCAGCAGCAGCAGCAGCAGCAGCAGCAGCAGCAGCAGCAGCAGCAGCAGCAGCAGCAGCAGCAGCAGCAGCAGCAGCAGCAGCAGCAGCAGCAGCAGCAGCAGCAGCAGCAGCAGCAGCAGCAGCAGCAGCAGCAGCAGCAGCAGCAGCAGCAGCAGCAGCAGCAGCAGCAGCAGCAGCAGCAGCAGCAGCAGCAGCAGCAGCAGCAGCAGCAGCAGCAGCAGCAGCAGCAGCAGCAGCAGCAGCAGCAGCAGCAGCAGCAGCAGCAGCAGCAGCAGCAGCAGCAGCAGCAGCAGCAGCAGCAGCAGCAGCAGCAGCAGCAGCAGCAGCAGCAGCAGCAGCAGCAGCAGCAGCAGCAGCAGCAGCAGCAGCAGCAGCAGCAGCAGCAGCAGCAGCAGCAGCAGCAGCAGCAGCAGCAGCAGCAGCAGCAGCAGCAGCAGCAGCAGCAGCAGCAGCAGCAGCAGCAGCAGCAGCAGCAGCAGCAGCAGCAGCAGCAGCAGCAGCAGCAGCAGCAGCAGCAGCAGCAGCAGCAGCAGCAGCAGCAGCAGCAGCAGCAGCAGCAGCAGCAGCAGCAGCAGCAGCAGCAGCAGCAGCAGCAGCAGCAGCAGCAGCAGCAGCAGCAGCAGCAGCAGCAGCAGCAGCAGCAGCAGCAGCAGCAGCAGCAGCAGCAGCAGCAGCAGCAGCAGCAGCAGCAGCAGCAGCAGCAGCAGCAGCAGCAGCAGCAGCAGCAGCAGCAGCAGCAGCAGCAGCAGCAGCAGCAGCAGCAGCAGCAGCAGCAGCAGCAGCAGCAGCAGCAGCAGCAGCAGCAGCAGCAGCAGCAGCAGCAGCAGCAGCAGCAGCAGCAGCAGCAGCAGCAGCAGCAGCAGCAGCAGCAGCAGCAGCAGCAGCAGCAGCAGCAGCAGCAGCAGCAGCAGCAGCAGCAGCAGCAGCAGCAGCAGCAGCAGCAGCAGCAGCAGCAGCAGCAGCAGCAGCAGCAGCAGCAGCAGCAGCAGCAGCAGCAGCAGCAGCAGCAGCAGCAGCAGCAGCAGCATAAAGGTAACATCGTGCCACTGGACACGAGATATAAAGGTTCGAATTGGACTAGGACTCGCCAGAGACTGGGAGACATAATCAACTCGTTTGCATTTCGCGTGGAAGTGTGCGCTGCTCACGTCGAGAAACTGCTTGGTCTGTCTGCGGTGTGCGTTCGACGAACATGGTACATAAACGGTTCTCGTAATCACCCAACAAACAGTTCTGATACCGCGGCCTTGGTCGAGACTCCCACCGGTGGGTACAAATACTGGGCCAGTCCGATTCCCACTGCAGAATCCAAGTACATCGTTAGCGCCTCGGCCGGAGCGTCGGCGCTACATTCCATCAAGCACTACTGCGACGTGAAAAAGGAACGCAGAACCGCATTTGCGGCGTCGCTAGAATTCGTCGACAACCCCGTGCACTACAATCGATTCAAATTTGCATCGCGCCTCCTCTGGAACAAGGATCGAGTGGGGTCGCGCTGTGCTGATTGCATCAACTTTGCGTGTCGAACGTACCGACGCGGGTACGTGGAGTACATCGGTCGTCGGCTCGCGGACGTGTCGCCCCCGCCAGTGTCGCCCGGCAATGAAGCGGCGATCGACGCGTGGAACGACTACTTCAGGCACCTATAACTGCACCGAATGTGGACGTCGCACTGTCAATTCTCCCGACGACACGTTGATGGCGTTAAAGAATGTGATGGAGCAAGTGTCTGCGTCTTCGTCGTTCGTCGACGGTTACCTCACGAACAACAACAACAACAACAACGGCGGTGGTGGTAGCAGAGTAGTCGAAGGCATAGACGCTACTCCAACGTGTTCCTTAGCTCACCAAACTGCCGTCGCCGCGATCGAAGGCGACAAAGAACGTTTTCCACTGACGATGCTCGATTCGATCGACGTGAGACCAAGCAACGGTGATGATGATCACAACAACGGTATCATCGACAATGCCTCGAACAACAACAAGAGACTCGATGGGTCACAAATTAGACTGATAAATACTCTACTAACTGGAGCAACAGCTGAAGAAGTTCGCTGCGAGTCGCAGTGTGTAGGAGCCGCCATCGACGACGACGACGGCAAGACAACCTCTAAAGGTGCTTTGCATCACACGGGTGGACGCGTAAACTCCATACTGGACTCTATCGCAAACTCTTTGATTACGCTCCCCAACGATGCTTCCATGCCAAAGAAATTGCCATTTCGCTTCATTCGAGAAATGGTGTGAATAGAATAAATGATGTTTGTTGCTTGTATGTGTGTGTGTTGCTCGCTCACTCCTCCTCCCTGTTACAACGAACGATGGAACCCGAGTACGTACGTTTGTTGTTGTCGCAACCGACGCCGATACTGAAAGACTTGTGTTCGTATTACGGATTGGCGTTCTCGTACCCCGACGTGGATCCCGCGCGAGACTACCCGCTCGTGATTGAACTCGACACTCGATGCTGGCTGTTTGAAACGATACAGTCGTGCTTGTTGAAACATTTCAGCAGCGCCGACGAAAAGGAGTGCAGTTACAAGTTCTGGGTGTACATACCGTGGTCGGTAGACGAATGCATGCGATCTTTCAGGAGTTTCATGGGATTCTTTTACGTGCGCATAGAGTATCCCAAACACGGCACTTGCGTCGACGTGTTCCACGGCATCAACTACCTTCCCTTGGGACCATTTGTGCGAGGCGACGTGGGCATGGGAATACTGGGTCGCATAATGGTGAAAGGCAAAGAGAAATTCTTTACCGCGTTCGAGAGCATATCGCCGGACATTCCGTGCATCAGTCGAGACAACGTGCTCACGACGACTCGGTATCGAAAGTACCTCTGGAGATGTCGAAGTGGCAAACATCAGCAGCAACAAGACTGTGGTGGTGGTGAAACTACTACGACCACGACGCGATTGTGGGGTGCTAGTTCGTACGATGGAAAGCGACCGCTAGACGATCGAGCCAAACGCTCCATATGTTGCGTGTTCAAGTCGTACGCTACGACGGAGTACGTCCCGGTGAACATCGTTCGAGGATACTTGTCGGGAGCCTCGGTTCCAATCACCGTGGTATCCACGTATTCTCCCCACAAAGAATGTACGGTGTTGGACGAACGCGACGAGCGGTTCGTAGCAACTACTGCCCTCGACTGGCTGCGGCGTGCAAGATGGTTCGCATGCAGTTGGACAGCTGCACAGCCGGCTATAAGGGCGTCAGCAACACCAATTCGTACGCGTACAAGACCGTGAAACAGCCGTCGCACGTATTCATGGACCACCAGATCGAACTGCTCGCCACGATAATTCGCGTCGAACACGCCAACGCCAACGTCATGACCCCTCACTATTCGCGTTTCGTTCTGTCGGCGACGTCCGAGAGCCCCGTAGCCAGTCTCATTAACGAATACCGAGTCATTGTCAACTTCCACAAGACCACCAAGCAATCGTACATGCGCCAAGTGCAGACTTCGCAGTACGGTTGCGTGTCGCCCATTGCGACGCCCGACGGGTCCGAGATCGGAATGACCAAGCACCTGCTGCCGGAGACCGAGTTCTCCTTTCGACTGGTGTCTCACGCGACGCGTGTCGTACGCGAGGCGGTGTTGCGATGGTGGGATCGATGGAACAACAACGCCGAATACGACGACGAAACGGCGGCGGACTCGGTCATGTGCTGCTTCAACAACGAGCCCATCGATCGCATGGTCGCGAAAGTCACGCCGCGGGCGTTGGTGGAATTTTGCACGCGATTCAGGCACGTCGCGGTGCACTACGAACCCCGCGTTGCCTTGCTCGTGTCCGTGTCGGGAGGCACGCTATACAACGCGAAACGAGGCGGTACGCTCTGTTACCCGAGCAGGCCGACCGACGTCGCCGACGATGATGATTTAAGCGTGGGGTACTTTGGGAAACACAACGACGCGGCGCGCAACACGTTAGGGTTTGGAATGGTGAAACAAGCCATGTCTCGCGGAGGCATGTGGATACGGAACGGAGAGACCAAGGCGCTGTTGCTGGACCCGGCGCCGGCGTACTCGACGGAAGCGGTCGTGCTGCCCATGGCCATCGGGTCGTGCGTCGAGGACGGTATCGTGTTGAGGTCGTCTTTCGCGAGACGCTCGGCGTACATACACGTCAAGCGTCTCGTTGTGCCCGCCAATTCGTGCGGTTGCCTGACGTTTTCGGAACGGCCCGTCGAGTGCTCGGTGGCGTACGAGAAGGACGTGTGGGGCGTTCCGCCGGGCACGGCCATCGTCAGACGAGACCAGCCCATCGTGGTGGTGCAGACGACCGCCAACTCGTACGTCGGTGTGTTCTCGGGGAAGCGAGGGGTTATAGGATACGCCTTTCAGCACTGCTACTGGATTCTCAACCACCAGCAACAGAGACTCGCGATCGCAGTCACCAAGTGCGCCGTGCCCACGCTGGGCTACAAGTTCGCCACTCCGCACGGTCAGAAGGGAGTCGTGTGTTGCATACTGCCCGACTGCGTCATGCCTCGCGGCGAGGTCGACGGTCTCGTGCCCGACGCGATCGTGCACCCGGTGACGATCCTCTCGCGCCTGACGGTCGGCCAGTTGAAACGACCCGCCGGCGCGCTGCAGCGTTTCGCTTTGCCGCCGACGCTGTCATCGGTCGGCTCGCGGACTCTGCACCCGATTCAGGCGCACTACACGCCCATGTTTCCGCAACGAAACGTGCCCGAAGACAAGTTCCACTTCAGAGACAGAGTCAACGTGTACAACATTTTCACCCGGCAGCCCACCGAAGGCAGGGCCAACGACGGCAGCGCTCGCATGGGAGTGATGGAGTGCTCGGCCATACACGCGACGGGCGCGACTCAATCGCTACTCAAATTGGGCATGCACGCCGACACCACGAACAAGGCGGCGAACGTGTGTCTGGACTGCGGAATGATCTCGATATTCTGCGGAACCTGGTTGGGAGAAGGCCGTTCTGTGCGTTGCAAACACGCCAACGTGGCGAGCGGCGTGCACATAAAGTACGCGGGCATTCTAACGGCTCACATCCTGGCCGCCATGCGCATAGCCGTTAACGTGTACGCCAAAGACGTCAAATGAATGAATAATAAATCTGACTCGTTTCTACTGTGCACACACATCGTTTGTCTTCAACAATAACAACAACAACATGGACTACATCGTCGAAGAAGTGGTCGCTCACAATGCCCAGCAGTTCGTCATGGCTCCGATGGAACAACTCTGGGCGTACTTGCATCGCATGCAAGGCCGCGAGTACGACGCCGATCAGTGCAAAGACACGCTTCGTCTGAATGCTAACGGTCGAGAAGCGTTATTCTATCATCTAGATAGGAAAGACGAATACGACGATACCACGATGGATTTGATCGTGCAGTTCGACGGTCCGCACGGACGCGTCTCGTTTCAGTCGCAGGTACTGTGCACGTTAGATTTCGTCCTATGCAGCTTTCTACCGAGCAATCCATCGCCTCCCCCAGTACTTCGCGGATCACTGTGCGAAATTGTGTTTCGAGACTCCAAACCGCCATCGCTTCATTACTATGCTCTGACCAGAACTCTGCCGGACGACGCGTCTACGAGTGCCTGCGCCTACCTGTACGCGTTTGCGAGAACGACCAGCGTCAAACACAATTGGTGGTACTTGCAGTGGTGGGTCTATCGGTTTCGAAAGGTGTTCATCGGACACGACGAGGACGAAGAAGACTTTTTCTTTTCGACCTACGCCGCTGTTGCCGCTCAATTGAGCGAGTGGGACGGAGACATTGCTTTGATCGAACTGATAGCTCGCGTCGGCGTCGCCGTTGCCGATCGCGACGAGAACGCTCTGCTCGAACTACTGGCCGATGAAAACAGAAACATGATAAAGAGTATGGCGTTGTTTCACGGCGTGGTAACGCTTTATGGCACATCTCACCGCGTGTTAGTGAAGAAGAAGAAGAGCTATCCGAAGCGGTCAGATTCCTACTGAAGCGGAGTCGTCGTCACACCACGCCCGAAGACGGAATGGCTGCTTTAGAGGTTGGAAATGTTCAACAGCGTTTGGAAGATGCTGTGGTATACTACGTTATAGAGATGTTGTTGAGAAATCATTCTTTCAAGACCGGTATGCTAAAGCAGCTGGCTGCGAGGTCGAACGTACCGCGTCTGAAGGATATATTGCAAGTGTTTCATTCGTCATTCAGTCTCTTTCAAGAAGAATGTTGCAACAACGACCAGAAAGAGGAGGAGGACGAAGAAGAAGAAGAAGAATCGCTTATCGTAGCGCTCGAAGAACAGCGACAGAGTCGAGATCGCAGCTACAAAGACTGTCTAATCACACTCTGCGCGCTGTTCTCAGACTCGGCAATGTCGACTGACATCGCGTGCGAGGGCAACATGGCCCGCAACGGCACATTAGCGAAGGCCGATTCGTTACTGTACAGAGCGTTGAACAAGTTGCGACCAGCCCCGGAGAGAAGAATGGCTGTGTTGTACGACCTGGCAGCGTCTCGAAACGACAACGTCAACACGTACATGACCACTTTCGTCAACGGCACGGACCCCTTGGATGCGTACATGCTGCAAGAATTGTCCGAGGTTTCTCGACGTTCGACCGGCGACTTCATAACGGACGACGAATACACTCGCATCATATTCTGCCATTGCGCCTTGACGCTCAAGTGGTTCGACATGCAATCCAATGTGCTACGATGCCAGCGCGAGCGAGCCGCCGTCGCGGCGCGTATGGCGAACTGGGCGTTGCTCGACGTTTCCGACACCGTCGCGTCGTCCAAGCAAATTCGCGACACGGTAGTCAACTATTCCGTTGCTGCTACTGCTGCTGCTGCTGCTGCTAATGAAGACGACGAAGACGATTCCCGAGACTGGCATTGGTTCAGAGAGTCGTTGTGGACTAGATACGCGACGCTGCTGTGTGGCGTTTCGGATGTGTCAGACGGAAACGGCGTTCTCGTCTCGCACAATGACGGAACGTACTCGTTTGCGCGCCTCGGAGAACACAAGCCTATGGACTTGCACGTGTACGAGGACGGAGTCGTCACCAGCGTGCTAGAATACAGCAAGCTCGCGTGCGAGGACTTGACGCTGCAGTGGAGTAGGTTTCCGTGCAGCAAAGATACAATAGTTGCCAACTACACTCATCACAAGGAGGAAGTGCATCCCATGTACGTACACTGTAAGAACGAAATACTCACATACGCACTGTATGAAGCCTCCGCCACCCCTAGCAATAATCTGTCGTGGAGATGGGGAGACGCGCATCTTATCAAGATAAATCGTTGCATCGCCGTGGCGTGCAAACTGCTTTGCTCGAAAGACGTGTACGTAGAGCCGCTGTTTTCAAAGTTGTGTTGCAACACCTCGAACGTTCGAGTTACCGAATTGGCCCTATTTCCACCCACTCATCCAGACAACTCGACGCTACAGCTGTTCAGAAACGTCCCCGGAGGAGTTCCTGTCGCCGCCCCGTTCGTCGTCGAGTCGATTCCCACGAGCGCGCGCGCACTCTGGGAACGCGTATTTCTTCCCAATTCCAATGGCCGAGTCACCAGAGAACAGTTCGAGTGGTACGTACACAAAGTGGCCGCGTACATTGTCTCTGCCATGCACGTCGTTGAAAATGAGGAGAACGACGACTACTACACGTCCACCGCGTCGGCGGGCGCGTTCGTGTACGCGGTCAAGAAGTACTGTCCTGCATTTATGCGGAACGACTGCTTCGCTCAACCCGAATGCGAAGAGGATTTGATTCAGTCCGAAGAGTACGATCTCATGCTGCGCACCATCGCTTGCGGAGCGCTATGGCTTCCCCAGAGCAGCAAAGGAAACGTGTACGAACAATTTTGCGACGCGGTTACGGCTTTACGCAACTACGTGATCGTCGAGCTGAACAGCGTTACCGCCATGGATGTAGACGTTAGGAATGGATTGGACGACGACGACAGTGAAAATGAAGAAGAAGAAAAAATAGTAGAAGAAGACGATACCAGTAAGAATAGGAAGAAGCTAGATATGGACGTCAACTTGGCGGCAGCCGACGCCGATGAGCGTCTCTACCACGAACGCAAAAACAACGTGCCAGCAGGAGCGATAGCTTGCAGTTCGGAGTACAGCTCCATGTACGGCGACGACTCGGACGCCGCGAGAACTTTGAACATTATGAGATTAGTGGACATGAGGTTGGCACCCGCGTTCCCGTCATTGCAACCACAACAACAACAACAACAACAGGCAGCTTCGTAAAAGAGACTTTATTCAATAAAGAGAGTGTGTGTGTCTACCCGAAACATGTCGTCCCGTGCTCTATATTTTCGGCTTCTAGTCTAGCGGTCACCACGCTTTTCTCGGCGACGTCGTCGACGTTAGTAATGGGGTGGTGCCGTTGTCGATGACTCGTCGTAAAGCTGGCTGCATGTTCGGAGCCCAGACGCTCCACCACTCCTCTACCGGTATGGGAGGCGAGCGTTTGGGAACCACGGCCCCGTAACCCAGACAGCCGTACAGTTTGGTCAGAAAGCCGCGAGACGGTCCGAATCCCGGTTCCGTGAACGCTATCACCCACGAACCTTTAGACTTTGTAGCGAACGTGTTTTCAGGATACTGCGTTTCCTCTTTGTGCGTGACATGATTCGGAATAGGTCACAGAGTGTCGTTGTATTTCTTTACGACCGTTTTCAAGTCGTCGAGCGTGCCGAACGTGGGGATTCCTGCCGGTTCCGCGAAGAAGGATTGACTTTGCATGCATCTTCGCCGAGCGTGACTGTAGAACGTAACGTTGTCCTCGTTGATTCCGCGGTTACAGGGGTCGGGAACGCACACGGGCTTATGCTTCACAGCCATCGGACACACGTACTGCAACTCGACAGTTTCGAACGCGGGACCGGGACACGAAACGTAACCGCGCGGACACAGGCACGTCGTTTGCGGGTCTCCGAACGAATCGCGTTCGTACTGTAACCAATTCACTTTCACGTTGTCCGCAGTCTTTCCGTAGATCGGTCGCTTGATCGAGTCGACGCGCCACTTACGAACGCCGGGATAGCAGCTGTCTTTGGCACATCCCGTGCGAGTCTCGACGAAGCCCGGCGGACATTGCGTGCAGATGCACGCGGTGGGGTCGTGGTAACCCGGTATGTACGGCGTCGAGCTCTGCTCGTGTACGAATACGCCCCGTTTGCAAGAAATGTTCAGTCCGTAATCGTTGACCAAACTAGGGTACTTGGACACGCACTTCCAGTGCACCACGCCGTCTACGACGATGCCACGTTGTTGCCGAATATCGAACTGCACGGAACGTACGGATCGGTCTTGTTCTCGGCCACCCTGCCGCACACGCCGCCGTTCGGGCTCCTCTCCGATACCCACTGAGGATATACGCACTTGAATGTTTTCGCTCCGCAGCTCTTGACGCAGTCGCTGTCGTGCGTGCACTTCACTGGCTTAAAGTTGCAGTTGCGCATTTTACTGACGATGTCGTCCCCCTCAGAGGTTAGCGCCGATTCTTCTTCTTCTCCTTCTTCTCCTTCTTCTCCTTCTTCTCCTTCTCCTTCTTCTTCTCCTTCTTCTCCTCCTTCTTCTTCTTCTTCTCCTTCTTCTTCTTCTTCTCCTTCTTCTCCTTCTCCTTCCCCTTCTCCTTCTTCTTCTTCTTCTTCTTCTCCTTCTTCTTCTTCTCCTTCTTCTTCTTCTTCTTCTTCTTCTCCTTCCTCTTCTTCTTCTCCTTCTTCTTCTCCTTCTTCTTCTCCTTCTTCTTCTTCTTCTTCTTCTTCTTCTCCTTCTTGCAATACCGCACGCCGCCGCTTGGCGGTGAGCCCGCTGTAGACGGCATCATCGGGGTCTTGTCGTTGGCGTCCAAATACAACTACGCGCTTCGAGGAGGCGTCAGAAGAAGAAGAAGAGGGTTTGTGACCGTCGGTCGAGAGCGTTACTCGCGTTCTACCGGGATCCGCGAATATGGATCTCTCGTGTTTGAAATTTCGTTTCAGGTACGCGACGTCTCCCAAAGACAGAACTACGTCTATATCTCTCGTAAGGTCCACATAGATATCGGAGTAAAACATATTATTCGTCGTCGACGACGTCGGTACAGAGTCTACAAGCGGGAGGTGGAGGACATTCTGTTGTTTTGCTAGGCATCATCAGAAACGAGACGACTGCGACGCACACGACGTGGAACGCCACGACGCGTAGTATGTTCTTGTTATGCACGAATGCATACAACACAACGAGCAGAAAGGACCGTAGTCTCGCCATTAATGATAACGGCCGCCGCTTTTTCTCCGCGGAGGCTTGCAGTGTTCTCTGTATCCTTTCACGCAGTATGGTGTCCGCCAATATGAGAAAGACGTCCTGGTTGCTTTCTAAGGAGGAGGGTCGCATGAGTGGAGTTGAATCGCCGGCGCGTTCGTCGTCGTCGCTGCTATAGCACGGCGACTGCGGTGGCGGTAATGCCGGGGCAGTCGTCGTCGCTGCTATTGCTGCTGCCGCGTCGTCTTCTTCTCGATGATGATTGTTTTCGGCGACAGTCATCGGCATTATTGAAAACGTAGTACATTCGGCGTACGCGAAACCACTACGTAATATCATTATTGCTGCTGCGGCGGTGAGTTTTGAACTATGGGGGCCGCTGTGAAAATCGCGGTCGGTAAAGCGGCACTCGCGCTCGTTCTGGACGCCGCATACGGCGAAATGCTACACAACGACTGTGGTTTGGTAGTGGACGTCGCCACGCTCAACAGAGATCACGGCATCATGCTCAAGTGCGTCATGTGTCCGTACACAGTGTCTCTGTCACAAGTGCGGCCGGGAGCCGCCAATCCCACGGACGAAATCGCGAGCGCATTCATGGCGCACCGACAAGCTTCCATGCACTTCGACCGGGAGTGCAGCTTCGTGGTGGCTCGGGAAACGGCTATTGCCGCCGCCGCTGCCGCCGAAAAGAATAATAATAATAATCGCTTCACCAGACTGCCGGACGACGCCGTGTCCTTTCTGCAAGACTTTGACGTACTGACAACAGTCGGCGCGAGCAAATGCAACAAATAAAGTTATGGGGTAACTATGCAATTTGTATGCACGATCGACGATGATTGCGTGGCCGTCGTTGTTTGCTGTTGCGGCGCTTGCCGTCGTCGACTGCTACAAATCTCCGCAATACTTGTACTCGGAGATCGGCGTGAAACTCGGGGCGATCACGAAACACACATGTCAGCCGTACAATAATCAGTCCCGTGTGTTCGGTCTGGACTATTATGGCAACGATACCTCACAATTGTACCTAACAGACCTGAGTATGATGAAGAGGAGCGCGATACCCGCCGTGTTCTTACGGGCATACAAATTCGCATTCGCGAAACAAGTGCAAGGTCCATCGCACTGTCGCCACAACAGGAAAGACACCATGCCAAGGTTCCAAGACTACGAGAACTTGTTGCGACTGACGATGCCTTTCATAATGTTCGGCAGCACCAGTGACTCGTACATGCCTGACACGTACACGTTGCCCACGCGGGACGGGTCATGCTACTTTCCGTTCAACGTGAATCCAGAGGTGCTGTCTGAGAGCGCGGACGCGTACATGACCCACTGCATGAAGAAGCG
The DNA here is from genome assembly GCF_055824585.1 of Amblyomma mixtum. Taxonomy (NCBI): domain Eukaryota; kingdom Metazoa; phylum Arthropoda; class Arachnida; order Ixodida; family Ixodidae; genus Amblyomma; species Amblyomma mixtum. The sequence goes on along the minus strand of NC_143012.1, from coordinate 182,333,132 downwards.
GTTCGACGATCACGTCGGCGCCGATCAAACGAACATGAAACTGGCAATGCACATCTTACTGGCGTACAACGTAATGCTTTACTTGAGAGGCGACATGGGTTGCGAAGCGAAGATATTGGAGGGTGCCTACGCCAACACGGAGTCGACCCAATACCCCCGCATCGTCGAGACGTACTACAAGTTTGCGCTTCAATACGTTCTAAGAATGCTCGACATCAACGTGTTGCCCGCTTACGCGGTGTACAGCAGGGACTGTGCCGAGCTCAACGAGTACAGTATGATCTCGTGCACAAACAACGTGATGTTCAGACGCGAAGGGCTCCTTCCGTCGACTACGCGACGTTCAAGTCGTCCCATCGCTCGGCGTTCAGGCACAAGACGTGGTTCCCCAAGTATTTCAGTCTACTGATGGACGTTATACTTCCTCCGGCACTGAACCTCAACTACCAACGACCGCAGCCGTATATCATACTCGGCAATTACACCTTGCTGGAATACGATCCAAACAGTTTCGTCGATCCACGATCGTACCCAATAGAAGTTCTAGATAGCTTTGTACAATCCATATTTGACGTGGGCCACCAAGACAATTTGCGCGGTATCAAACCGGTGAGATTTTACAATGCGCCGGACCTTCGTTTGCATAACGCGTACATCGGTTCTCGTAATCGTCTTAACAGCACCCCGGTGCTACCGCCGGGCGTCGTGGACTGCAGGGCGAGATGTAGAAGCGAATATACCGACGAATTCATAACGCGCACAGACTGCGAGATTCGCGTAAGGACAGAACGGCTGACCCGCAAAAAGGGGACTGTATGCGATACAAATTATTTCGTGCCGCGCAGTACGTGTAACGCAACCGTCGAAGCTGCTCGAAAGGAATGTGAAGATTCGTTCAAATGCGGCGACACGGCCGACAACGAGGCGACGTGCAGAAACAAATGCGCCACAGATTTCAGAAACGAGTTCACTACCGTCGCTCAGTGTAACGTGGACGTGAACGCGGAGAAGAACAAGTGCAAAGACAGATGCAAGACCGACTTGATAGTGTTCAGTGTGAAAGGGTTGATGAGATTACTTCGGTTACACCTGATTATGAGGTGCTCTCAGTTTGTAGCAATAAGAACCTCTTCACTGTTGTGTATCGCCCCCCGAATGGTTGTGTTGAGAACTTTTTTCACTATATGGAGCATGTTTTTCAATTTGCCACTGAATATAATTACACTGTATATATAGGTGGTGATTTCAATGTCGATATGCATGAAAATACACCCAGAAGGTCACGACTATCATTACTAATGGAATCATATTGTTTTGTGAACGTTGTGGCATTGCCTACACGCATAACACCCACTACGGCAACACTTCTTGATTTGCTGATTACAAATAACGCAACAAATGTGCTCTCAACCGGGGTTATTAATTATGCTATTAGTGACCACCTGCCTGTTTACATCGTATGTAATAGTGTGCCTGTATTAAAATCAAACTGTAAACAAACAAATGTAAAAATACAGCAGATCACCTCAACTACGTTAGAAACATTTCGACGCAAAATAATGAACGTCAATTGGGAACCAGTTTTTGCTGCATTGACTGCTGACATAGCGTTTAGTTGTTTTCTGAAGATATTCGTTTCTATATATCGTAACAGTTTTCCGTACAAAGATGTAAAGAAACCAAAACGAGCTCGTAAACCCTGGATTACCTCGCATATTGTTCGAATGATTGCCAGGAAAAATTCCCTCTATCAGAAGTTCTTACAAAGTCGCAGTCCAGAATCGTGGGCAACATTCAAGAGGTACCGAAACAACCTGAACTTAACTTTAAGAAAAGCGAGGAATGCATATCACCTTAACATCTTCGCTGGTTTGACCGATCAAAAGAAAGTTTGGAATAGGTTGAATCGAGTCTTGAACCCTAACTCTACAAATACAATTGACAGTATTACAATGGAAGGCATTAGTTATAGCGGACTCGCACTCGCAAACAAGTTTAATAGCTATTTCAGTGGACTTGTTGATAGTGAACACAATAATATGGCATTGGATTACATTACGAATCATACAAGTAACAGTATTTTTATAACATGTTGTGACGAAAATGAGGTGCTTAATATATATAAAGGCATGAACAATACAAACAGTGAAGATGCTTTTGGACTTAAAATGAAACCTGTTATGTACGTCTTGGACATTATCTGCCCAATTTTAACTTATATTTATAACTTGTCTTTGACTACCGGCATTTTCCCTTCGGACATGAAAATAGCAAAAGTAGTTGTTCTTTATAAAGGTGGTTCGAAAAACGATCTTGGTAATTATAGACCAGTGTCTATATTGCCTATTTTTTCTAAGGGCTTGGAAAAAACAATACATTTACGACTTTCCAATTTTCTCGAAAAATACAACGTGATAACTCCAAGACAGTTTGGATTTAGACCTAAGTCCTCTACTGAAATGGCTCTCCTGAAGCAAAAAGAAATAATCTTAAATAACATTGAATGTAAACAAATAACCCTTGGAATATACATAGACTTCTCCAAAGCCTTCGATAGGATTCATCACGAAACTCTTCTTCTTAAACTTTCTGCATACGGTGTCCGGAACAAGGCACTATCTCTTATCACCAGCTATTTAAATGACCGATATCAGTACGTTTCTATAGATAATCATCGCTCTACTTATAATAAAATAAAGCATGGTGTACCTCAAGGAAGTATCCTTGGTCCCTTATTATTTAATGTATATATTAATGACTTAGTACAGATTGACTCCGAAACAGAATACGTAATTTACGCTGACGACACTACTTTATTTCTGTCTGGCACCAACGCGAATGATATAGTAGAAAAGGCTAACAGCGTGTTGGGCAAACTTAACTCATGGTCTGAAAAAAATTCCCTACTAATAAACACACGGAAAACAAAGGCGATATTTTTTAGAGCTAAAAATGTCAAATGGGCTGTACATACAGGTTTAGTATTGGGTGGTAATATGATAGAAATAACTAATGTTGTAAAAACACTTGGCGTTCACTTCAATGAATTTATGCTATGGGACTACCACATCGAGCAAATGGAGAGTAAGCTAGCTCGCGTTGTCGGCATACTCAGAAGGTTAAAGTGCATGATACCTACTAGGACAAAACTTGTTATTTACCATGCCCTCTTTGACTCTCATGTTAAATATTGCCACTCGGTCTGGGGTACAACGACGCAAACTAATATTCAGAAGGTTTTGACATTACAAAAAAATGCAGTCAGAGCAATTGCGGGTGCCACATACTTAGCACATACGAGTGCTCTATTTGCAAAATACCGCATTATAGATGCAAGGGTTATTCATCAGTACCGTGTAATTCAGCAGTACAAATCTCAGGTACATAGTGACTCCACATTTTTTGCTGACCTTGCGAATCTACGGGAAAATACCGCTGTTCACAACACAAGACACTACGAATATTGGTATGTACCTTGTCCACGCACAAATTACGGTTTTCAAACTCTCAGGTATGTGTTGCCATCTTTCCTTAATAGTAACGCTTTCACTAATCAATCCATTCTTTCCGTTTCATATAACGCTGTCAGAAATATGTTCTTACAAAAGAATGAATCATATCCAACTGTAAAATAAACAAAGTGTCCATGTGCTGTGATTAAACTATCATTTGCGTGTGTGTAACAGTACCGAGACTATTCTGGTGATCTGTTATGAAGATATTGTACATATTTGTTATTTCATGCATTCTCTTGTTATTGTTTTACTGCTGTCTGTCATCGCCGTGCCAAGCCGCTACGGGAGATGGGAGCTTTGTCAAGCCGCGTGCGCGGCTTTTTTTCCTTTCTCCTCAGCCATTGTACATGACTGAAATAAATGCACTGAACTGAACTGAACTGAACTTTGCCTCGGACTTTGTGACCACGACCGACTGTAATCGAATGGTGCGTAACGTAGACTGCAAGAGCAAATGTACGACCGATTTCAGAAACGAGTTCACTACCGTCGCTCAGTGTAACGTGGACGTGAACGCGGAGAACAAGTGCAAAGACAGATGCAAGACCGATTTCAGAAACGAATTCACTACCGTCGCTCAGTGTAACGTGGACGTGAACGCGGAGAGAAACAAGTGCAAAGACAGATGCAAGACCGACTTTGCCTCGGACTTTGTGACCACGACCGACTGTAATCGAATGGTGCGTAACGTAGACTGTAAGAGCAAGTGCGAAACCGATCTCAATTTCGTTCTATTGTCCAACCATCTTAAGGACATTGAGACTGAGAAGAATCGTTGCAGGAGTAGATGCGCCGTTGAATCCCCTTTGGAGTTCGTCTCACTCAGTCAGTGTCGTTACACCATAAGCTTGGAGAAAAATATTTCCAGAGAAGAGGGGATAAACAGTGTAGATTGTAAACAGAAATGTGCCACCGACTTCGACTTCGTGACAGCATCGCAGCGCGACACAGACGTCAAAGCCGAAAAGGATAAATGTAAGGCTAGATGCTCGACGGATTTCAAGTCGGAATTCGTAACCACCGAGAAGTGCAACGCTTCGATCGCCGCTGAAAACGGTCGCTGCAAAAGCAGATGTTCTACAGAATTCTTCGACGAGTTCGTTGCAACGACGCAGTGCGATCGCGACATAGACACGGAGAAGAATCGCTGTAAAAGTAGATGTTCGACGGAATTCAAGTCGGAATTCGTGACCGTAGTACAGCGCGACAAAGACGTTAAAGCCGAGAAGGATAAATGTAAGACTAGATGCTCGACGGATTTCAAGACAGAATTCACAACCGTTAAACAGTGTAACGCCTCGATCGTAACAGAACAGAATCGCTGCAAAGACCGATGCTCGACGGATTTCAAGTCGTACTTCGTAACTGTAGCGGACCGCGACAAAGACATCAAAGCAGAGAAGGATAAATGTAAGACTAGATGCTCGACGGATTTCAAGTCGTACTTCGTAACTGTAGCGGACCGCGACAAAAACGTCAAAGCAGAGAAAGATAAATGTAAGACTAGATGCTCGACGGATTTCAAGTCGTACTTCGTAACTGTAGCGGACCGCGACAAAGACGTTAAAGCCGAGAAGGATAAATGTAAGACTAGATGCTCGACGGATTTCAAGACAGAATTCACAACCGTTAAGCAGTGTAACGCCTCGATCGTAACAGAACAGAATCGCTGCAAAGACCGATGCTCGACGGATTTCAACTTCGTAACAGTCGAGAAGTGTAACGTCTCGATCGCTACAGAAAGAGGTGGCTGTAAGAACAGATGTTCCACAGAATTTTCCTTCGTGACTCCAGCACAGCGCGACAAAGACGTCAAAGCCGAGAAGGATAAACGTAAGGCTAGATGCTCGACGGATTTCAAGTCGGAATTCGTGACCGTAGTACAGCGCGACAAAGACGTCAAAGCCGAGAAGGATAAATGTAAGACTAGATGTTCGAAAGATTTCAAGTCGGACTTTGTAACCGTAGCGGAACGCGACAAAGACGTTAAAGCAGAAGAAGGTAAATGTAAGGCTAGATGCTCGACGGATTTCAAGTCGGAATTCGTAACCGTCGAGAAGTGTAACGCTTCGATCGCCGCTGAAAACGATCGCTGCAAAAGCAGATGTTCTACAGAATTCTTCGAGGAGTTCGTTGCAACGACGCAGTGCGATCGCGACATAAACACGGAGAAGAATCGCTGTAAAGGTAGATGTTCGACGGAATTCAAGTCTGAATTCGTGACCGTAGTACAGCGCGACAAAGACGTTAAAGCCGAGAAGGATAAATGTAAGACTAGATGCTCGACGGATTTCAAGACAGAATTCACAACCGTTAAGCAGTGTAACGCCTCGATCGTAACAGAACAGAATCGCTGCAAAGACCGATGCTCGACGGATTTCAAGACAGACTTCGTGACCGTAGCAAAGTGTAACGCCTCGATCGTAACAGAACAGAATCGCTGCAAAGACCGATGCTCGACGGATTTCAAGTCGTACTTCGTAACTGTAGCGGACCGCGACAAAGACGTCAAAGCAGAGAAGGATAAATGTAAGGCTAGATGCTCGACGGATTTCAAGACAGACTTCGTGACCGTAGCAAAGTGTAACGCCTCGATCGTAACAGAACAGAATCACTGCAAAGACCGATGCTCGACGGATTTCAAGACAGATTTCGTGACCGTAGCAAAGTGTAATGCCGACGTCAAAGCGGAGAGGGACGGTTGCGATGCTAGAGTAGACTGTAAGAGCAAGTGTGCTACCGACTATAAGAAATTATTTGTAACTAGAGAAGAATACGACAAAGTATCTAAATGTCCGCCCTGTCCAGCGTCTAAACAACAGTGTGTGTACGACACGACAACGTGCAAAGCGGTTGCAACTGCCGTTACGAACCAACGGAACGCGGACTGCGAGCGAAGAATACGCGAACTGAACTCTACTACCCGGAACGATATAGAGACGTATCTCAACACCACTTGGGCGACGACACTCCTCGAAACGTTGTCTCAAGTCAATAGTTCGTGGCGCGACGCATGGACCGTTCGCGAGTCGGCGCTTAACGTGTCTTGGTTGGACGACGTACGCAACGGGAACATTTCGTCGTTCGACGCGTGGGCCATTCGAGAGTTGGCGCTGAACTTGTCGTGCATGGACAGGGAATTGAATCTGAACGAATCGTGGCACGCGCGAGAGCTTTCGCTGAACAATTCGTGGCTGGTGACACAACTGGAAACCAACGATTCGTACAAACGAGAGCTGGCTGTCTTGTCTCGTAGCTCGGCCACCACGCAGAAATGTTCAAACTTGATAGGCGCGTACGGATTGTGTGTGGAGTCGAGACGGGCGTGCAATTGCAGCGGCGACAGCGAGATTGTCATGCTGAACAACGCCAGTGGTCATCTACATCGTCGATTGACAATGCTGGAAATCAACAATAGCAAACTCTCCAAAGACCTGACCGATGCTAGAAATCGGGAAATCTCTTGGGATAACAAGTACAAGGAATTGGAGAAGAAGTCGTTCGACAACTGTAGTAAGAGCGACGACGGCAGCAACAACAACAACACCGAAATAGAGAAGCGTTGCTATAACAGTAGTCTTCAACGAAAGTACGACGAATTAGAAACGAAATACAACGCTCTCGCTAGCGAAAAGTCACTACCCGGGCTGCACGAAATCATCACACGCAGCGTGTTAGAAGACAAGATTCGAGACATCATGAACGACATCTCGAAATACGAAACGACGACGGCCGAATACGACGTCAAACTCGGGCAAGTGCGTACGGTGTACGACCAGTTAGACGTGTTACGCGACGCGGTCGGTAACGCGCTACGGCTTTTGCAATCGAATCTCAAAGTGATGAAAGAGAAACAATAGAAGAATTGCAGAAACACCACTAGTACTGCTGCTACTACTACTACTAGTACAACAACTACTACTCCTCCTCTTACTACTGCTGCTACCGTAGAGTACAGAAAGGGTGATGGTGAAAGCATAAAATCGAGAGACTTTGATTACGGGGACGACATCGATGATGTGAAATTCGAACTGCAAAACTGTCTGAACGAAATCAAGTCTACTCAAGCAGTGTGTGCAAAGTGTATCTACGAACGCGAGCAAGGAGACGACGACGACGACGACTACGATGACGGTGCCAACAACGAGTACATTGGCAGCCACGGCATTCGTGCAAAGTCGGGTAGAGAGGCGTTAAAGGACGTGTACAGGCGTCTTCTGGAATGTCGCGTAGCGCGAGTCAGGGATTGGGATCCGTACTACGGAGCACTCGGATCGCTCAATCGGTCGCTGCAAAACGTGGTGCACATGAGCAATCGCGAGTCTCGTCAGTTTGCCGTCAACAGCATAACCTCGGTAATAGGAACGTGTCGGTTACAGGCGCAAACACTCGCGCGCGAATCCGTTCGCACGTTTCACACCGATTGTTTGTGCTCGGAGAATCGAGGCATTGCCGGCTTCCCCTGCAGCAGCAACACCAAGAAGGACGGCTTCATGCAGCTCGCCAAACGCGCTTCGACGGCGTCGTTCACTAAGCAACTGCTGACCGCAGCCAACGTTGCAGCCGACGATTCCACGAGAAACAGACTGCTGGACGCTTGTATTGTCGCGCTAGGTAAGGGAACTACTACCGCGTCTCCGTGTGCGGTGCAGTGTCGTTTCAGCGCGTTGCGACCCGTCATGCCGCAATCTACCTGGCATTCGATGCTGACCGATATCATAGACAGATCCGCTTTGGAGAACGTTCGACGACGTTACGGAGAAGAAGACGAAGATAACGGTGCCCGTTCGTCGTCGTCGTCGTCTACCACTCCTTGTCCCAGTCGTAGCCCGTGTGTCTGTAATTGCAACGACAGCAGCGCTGATGATGATGATGACGATGACAACGATAAAGGCGGCACAGAGAAGAAAAATAACAGCTGGAAATCTTTATTGAACGATTCGGACCTGTACAAGATCGTGGCTGCCGTGATCGGCGGCGTGACGGTTATATTCAGTGGGTGTTGCGTGTTCTTCAGACGAAGATGCTGCCGAAGCGAAGCCGACGATCTGGACTATTACGTGCACGGAGGGTAACGAGCGAATAAAATGTTGAAGCGAAGCGACGCGTGTAAGATTTTGTCTTTCATTACGGGCGACAGCAATGCTGCCATTTCGGTAGATGCAATTTCTCGCCTGGAAGCATTCGGCGCCGAGTCGAGCTTAGCGCTCGGAGTCGCGCGAATACACGAGATATGTTACAAGAGTATAATCGAGTGGACAAAGTTGGAAAACATATTCGTGTCGCCCAGCATTCGAGCTCGTCGTCAGACGCCGTGGCGCGAGGAGGTCGTCGTAGTGGTCGGTACAAACGACGAGCGTAATAGAGTCGAGAAAGTGTATAGTTCGTTTGAAGAGTACATGTTTGGGACTATATCTTCGTGGATTTCGTGCGATCCGCTACCTCAACATCTTATACGCTTTTACATGCATAGACTGTCGTTAATCGGCACTATGTCTTCGCTATTTTCTCGTCGTCTTCTACCGTCTCCATCAGAAGCTGCTGCTGCTGCTGCTGTTGCTGCGTATACCGTCGACGATATGCTCAATGACAGCGGCATTGGGGCTGGCGAAGAAGTCAATGTTACAATAGGAGCTGTAAAGATCGACACTGCTCTGAAACGTGCGGTCGCCTCTGGAGTCGAGAACGTGTATCACTTTGCGTCCGCCGTGTTGCCGCGAGTCTTACAATCGTTCTCGACTACGCCCTCGTCGTCGAACGTGGAACAGCTGGACAAGTACGAGACGTTTCTAAATGCGTGTTCGATCGCGTTAGGTGCCGATGGAGGCGTCGACAACGACGACGTGACCTCTTTTTCGGACGATGTGTGGGTTTCGCGAGTTACGAGAACCGTATTCGTAGAGCGGGGAAAATTATTCGTAGACGCGCCGTTATTGTGGTACATACGACTCTGCGGCACCGCTAGGAATCGTAGCACCACACCAACAGTTGTTGTCGTTACCATCGACGTGCACTCGAATTATCGGCATCTCCGACGAAGAGACGTTAACGATACTCGCATCGTACTACTTGCTTAGAATTCTGATTCCGAATTCACTCAAATCAATCGCGGTACTCAACATGTTCAGAATCCTAGAAGCATACAACAAGTTGTTACAACGAAACGAAGAACCCTTTACACTGTCGCCGATCACCAACAAACGCAATTTTGGGGACGTGCACTCGTCGTACACCGTGCCCAAACGCATACCCGACCGATACAGCGAACCAACAGACGCGGCGACGATACTCGGCGACGACGAGACGTTGCTAAAATCCGCACTGTTGCCTCACTCAGACTGCATGGAACGCGCGTTCGGTACGGCCAATCACGCGACTCACAAGACGACAGTGCTGTCGAAATTCATTCCGGCAGCAGCGATTCCTCCTCATTTTACGCACGCGTACGTCGTCGCTCCCGCTAAACAAGGCAGAGTGTCTTAAAATTTTACAGTCTTGACCTGGTGCACAGGGAATATGTTGTTGTAGTGAGGAGTAAGCGCCATGAGTTGGTCGAACAGACGATGTCCCTTAGCGCTCGTGGCGAACGCTCCGATGTACGGCCGCTGCCCGGGAAAACACGTAAAGTAATACACCGGAGGGTGCGCGGAACCGTGCGGCATTTCGATTCGTAGAACATCGTTCTCGTCCTTGCACCGCTTGGTCCCGGTAGATTTGTCAATTTCGGACATGCGAGGAAGAAAGTACGGACTACTCGTGATCTTGTTCTTGGGCGAGCAGAACAATTCCAAATTACCGCCACTGCGAGTGAGGCGAAACATGGCGATCTCGTCGGGAGAACACTTTCGTCGCCCGTCGGTCACCCGCTCCTCTAGCACTTGAGCGCAGCGACGAATACCGCCGCCGTAGTCGAAACACGTCCAGCGCTTGGTGTCGTCCCCTCCGCCGTTGCAGCGGTCGGGTGAACAATCGCCGTCGCTCGTGCACGGCAGACTTTCTCGACCACAATCCCACCTCGGCGTGTTAACGTAAGCCATTATTTTTAAACACGGACGACGTATATTAATAATTGTGGGGTTGGTGAACGATGTCCGCTTTACTCGCATACAGAGCAGCTTATTTGGCTACGTTATATATATTCGCCACTCTTCAGAATGGTCCGTTCGAATGCTGAAAGTTGTATTCAGATATTTTCAAAGCCCAGATGAAGTGTCAAGGCGTGAGAACGTCTCTTTTTTTTTGTTATTGGCAGTCTATTACTGCACAGCAACATAAAACAGTTTTTCCTGTAAGATGATGCACAGCCACTTGTTGTTATCTAAATTTTATAAGGTCTGAGAAGATTCCAAAAGAGAGTGGTGAAACTTACGCAATCATGGCCAGGAGATGCCTTACCAGAGCACCTTGAACTCTCTCAGCCGGCACACCTGTAGTGCTGCTAATAATCACTGGCTGTGGGAGCTCACTGCCAAGTTCCTCACTCCAGTGGCTGTCACATTCGTCGGGCATTTGCTCGCAAATGTTGTGAAGTGTGCAGCACGTTTTCGCAATGCGATTGGCATTGCGAATGTCACGTTCAAATCACTTTAAAATCCGGAATCTTTCCTTCAATCTTACGAAAGCATTTTCGACCACACGCCTTGCTTTCGTAAGAGTGTAATTGAAGATGCTGGCAGCTTCACACCCTGTGTGCCGGTGAGGGTACGGCTTCATCAGATGAGGCGGTAGGGGAAAAGCTTGGTCACATAATATGACAGCTCCAACCTCTTCTCCTCCAATCGCCTTTGCTGGCACAGAAACGTAACCTGCGTCAGCTATCTTTGGTATCGGATTGTCATTATAAATATTAGAATCATGGTATTTGCCAGGAGATCCCATAATCATGCGCATAAACTTATAAGTATGATCAACAAATGCCAGTAAGATGATGCTGTACCACCCCTTGTAGTTGTAGTAATCTTGGGCCTTCTCTTTAGGCGGTGAAACTTTGATGTGGCACCCGTCAAGGGCACGAAATCCTTTTGGGAAACCAGTCACCGCTGCAAACTGTCGGATGGGGTCTTCCATTTCATGTCTTGTCGGCATTTGATCACAACAGGCTCAAGTTCTTCAACAACAATGTAACAGAATTCTCTGAATACGATGTTCACAGAGGGGCGGCTGACTCCAAAAAGATTGACCACAGTCCTTTTTTTTTGCCGAAGTAGCGAGCCTGTAGAGAAAGATCGCGACGCGGTTTTCCAAGGAGATGGCCCTTCTGATATTCGTGCCGACTCTCTCAAGCCGCCTGCAGCAACTCACAACATAGGCGAACGTCTGCCTTCAGACACGAAAGTTGGCCTTCAAATCTTGCTCCGACAGCGTTGGCACGGTGGTGTTGTACCATGACGACGGCCGATGCAGTGACCACACCCGTGGCTCCTTCACCCCCAAGTGCATAGCGCATGCCATGAGGAAGTGGCACCGCTTCTCCGCTGCTTGCCTCTTCTTTTTGATAGTGGCTTTTCTTTTCAGTAGAGCGCGCAGCTCGCATCTTTTGGCCGAAACCAAAACCTGCTGCTGAACCAGAAGCAGCAGCTCATCGTGGCGATCACGATCGCGCTGGACCGCCAACCGACTCAAAGACATAGCGCGTGCGTCGAGCAGTCGAAGTGAGAAAAAACAAAAGAACGATGACGAGCGGCGAACCGACCAACATCGGATAGTCTTGGCTATGAACCGACATCATCACGCAAATTTTTACCCCAAAGCAAAAAAAAATACTCAACATTTGTCGCTATAGGAAAGAATATGTACACGACCATCATTTACTCCACAAAAAGTATGTATAGGCTGTTTTTTATTTTCACTTCGCTCTAGATGCGACGTCACGTGGTTAGTAGGCTAACTCAACTGAACGTGAAGTGCTCGTGTAACCGCAAGCCAATCCAGTTAAGTTCAAGGACAGTTGAAGTACTCAACTGAGGGCTAACTGAACTACCGTTGAAAACGCTTGTGTAACACGGGCGTTACACCATGTAGTCAGGGATATAGCAAAATGCCACCGCAACTCTTCTGCTGTGGGCAATCAACGTAATTTTGCCGCTTCAGTCATAAGCACACTGACATACGTCTACCACGAGGTTTGAACACTTGATTTTCACACTTAACGGTGATGCCTAGGTCAAAACATTTTTCATATACATTTTTTCTCGCGCTGAGCGGTACCGCCTCAGTGCATTAAGGCCGATAACGCGGCTAAGATTTTGAGCACATCTTTCCCAGTAACTAAACTGTCCTGTAAGGCTCTCATCTCGTCACAACCGGATTAGTCAACATTTGAATTGATTACCTTCCAATGTCATTGGCCCTGTTTTTGGTAGTAACATAACTACCAGTGCTTACTTTGGCCTTGTCCTTCCTACGGTTCGCTTGAGTATCGCTTTTTCGTTCCTCGGTGTGTGTGTGTGTCAGTTTTCTTGCGCCAAGTGTTTCACCATGTCGTTTTTTTTGCTTTGTTTCTACAGAGCAAGGTATACCTTATAAAATGGAAAGGATATTCCAAGTGGCACTGCTCCCTTGAACCAAGAAAAAACCTGAACTCCGCCTGCCTCCGGGAATTTAGGCACCCAAGCAAGCCATCACCAAGGCGGCTGGAAGCTGCTGCTGAGCAGGTCATTTACGCAGTGCAAAAGAAACTCTCCAACAGCCGTCGCTCCAGCGGACTTGTGAAGGTGAACATAGACCTGGACATCTTTAGGTGGGTTTTCAACAGCAATGGAAGACGGCTGGAAAGGGGTTGGATTCTTTGCAGTCAGGCAGACTTTTCTAAGCTGAATCTTCCCTTTGGATGGCATTCTCGAGAAACGAAACTTGGCAGTGTAGTGGCGATTGAGTTCCCAGTGCGGGTGAAACTACTGCGACACGACAGAAAGCTTGCAAGCTCTTTCCAAGCGGCTATCCTGTGGAAAGTCTGAAATGTTCTTTGTGTCGAAGGTTACTGCATGCAGAACCTAACCCATTGAAATATGTCCTGTTTTCTGTTTAAGTGAGTCCTCGGCCTTGCACATGTGTTAACGGCATGCGTTTTGCAGCTTTATTTTTCTGATATTGTAATCATTTTTGCCTTTGAATTTGTGTCGTGCTTTAGAATTTCTTAAAAATGAGTTCAGCTGCTTTGTGCTTAGAGGTTTTTGAATGTGCCATTTCATTTAAATTGACAAATCAAACAGTTCTAAAAATCCTGAACGACAAAACGCTTTTGGAGAAATCGTATTTTGAGACAGTAAGCTCTTTGATTCCACATGGCATGCCCGTTCCAGAGAGTTTAAAGGTTTCAGTCGAGACAAGATTCAGAAGCCCCTGCACCTCGGTAGAGTCTTAGTACAGAAAAATTAAGGGTAGAGCGAGAGAGGGGTTCCTTAGAAAAGAGCGCCTTGTAAACATTGCTGTCGATAAGGAAAGTTCTTTTCAAAATCCTAACAACAATATCAAGGACACAATTATTAAAGCTTTACAAGAAGAAATCAAGCGAATGGAGGGCGCATCAGAAGAGTCTCTTTCTGAACTCCGCAAGTCCATTGAGGATTTTAAAGTAAAATGCCTTCAGCTGCAAGAAGAAAACAAAAGCCTGTCATCACAAGCTGAAAACTGTCGCTTGGCCAAAAACTACGGAAAAAGGGTCGGGGAAGGTTCGAAAAGTACCGATCAAAGGAAGCTGCATTCTGCAGGCAGCGTGATAGTTCAGGTGCTAGAGGAAATTCTAGAAAGCTATGGGTTGAACTTATGCCAGTTGGTTGTAGAAGACCTTCGTGGGCTACTACACAAAATTACTTTTTCTGATGTTGACGGCATATGCGTGGCGCGAGGCATCAAAAAAGAATACTGCGGTAATGGGAAGACCGACTATAAAGATCTTTCTTCCCCCGACAAGAAAAGCGTCCGTGAAATCACAGCACTCTTAGACAATCACTTTGTAAGTAACGTTTTTTGGGAAAAAATGTCTTCAACCGTCCCTGACTTACCCTCGCTCCACGTCATCAATTCGTACAGGCAAAAACTGGACGAAAACATTGCTATATTCAAAACCCCAGGAGAAGCAGCCGGCGCTCAGGTATCTTTTGTGCAGGAATTTGAAAATGCCGTTGCGGAGTTCGCAGTGAATAGCGGTATGACAGGAGAAGAGCTAAGGTCGCAGCCAATTTTAGTTAAAATAGAAGGAGATGGCTGTGTGGTCAGCAAACGAACAGCTGGACAACCCTCTCTTTTCTCATAATTGACAGCAGCCGGAGGCTGCAGAGCCACAGATGTCACCGCCTGCTCGCAGTCGTTGATGTTTCTGAAAACTATTTTCATATCAAAGAAAGTATGAAGGATTTGATCGCAGAAGTTAACAGTGTTGCTAAAAGAGGCAGTGTCAGTATGGAGGGGCAGGAAGTTCCCGTCACAGTGTGTCTGGGCTCAGATTTAAAATTCTTGCTCATGGTTCAAGGCATGCAGTCAGCGTCTTCTAGGCAAATTTGAACTGTGGCAGGACGACAGAAAAGGAAAAAACTTTGCCTGCATTCAAGGAGACGTCTGCGAGCGCCTTCTCAAAGTGCTGCCAGAGAGGCTCACTGGAAAACTCGATCCGGAAACAGAAAACAAAATAATCTCACTTTGGAAAACGCTAAGTCGCGTTTTTGAACATTTCGAACATAACACGACCGGCGAAAGCATCGAGCAAGAAACGACAAAATTTTATAAAACGTATTTAGAGCTTGGAGAACTTGGGCATAAGGGTTACGGGGCTGAGAGAGTGACGCCATATATGCATATTCTTGCCTGTCATGCCTCAAAGAAACACAAAGAATTCCAGTGTTTGGGGTGGTTTTCGAGCGAAGGCATTGAGAAAAAGAATGACATCCTGAAACATTTGCATCATGCAAAATCCAATAAATGGAATGCTGCCGCCGATGCGCTGACGCTAGCAAAACGCCTTGAGAATAGCGGACACATAACAACAAGTCGCGCGTACAAGAAACTCGATCTTTCATACTGGGTTGAGGGTATGATTGAAGAGAGTAGGACAAGGAGGGCTCGAAGCGCTCCTGAAATAGAGCGCGAGGATACACCTCCCACTTGCATCGATGACATGGACGCGGTTGAACTGCGGACCGAATTGAAAGTCACTGGCATTTCAACGAAAGTAAAATCAGTGCCTAAACTCCGTGAAATGCTTCGCAAGGAAAGAGAAAAGCGATGCGTTGAGCAGCCGACTTGAGTTTTATGCTTATTGTGACTCATGCTTATATGTGCTTTATGCTTTTATGTACAGTGAATGTTCTGCCTCTCGATGTACAGTATTTACACATTGTGTATTGAAGTTTGTATAAGGTGGTTGTACTTATTGTATTGTGTTACGCTTTATAGTTTTGTGTTTCATGACAATTATGCCACATGTGTTTAAAAAATACCGCAGTGCACGATTGAAATGCCGTCTGCCTGTGCACATGAAATTCCAAGACGTCTGTGCACATGTCGCTGCCCATGTTTTCTCCTAAACGGTGCGGTTCATATGGCTGACCTGACTGTAGCACAGATGTTGCACCTCTTTCCTCACAACCAGCCTCGTGGTATGTGGTAAACGTCTGTGTAAGAAGTGTATAGCTGTGTCATCATTTAGACTTTCTGTGCCATGATGTGATGCCATAATAAATGTGTTCTGTCTTGTGAAGTAAAGTGACCTTGTGCATTTTTGAACGAGTTTTTTGTTGCGAAAGCAACACTGCGCGAGTCGCCGAGCCATTCCGTGCGTACCGGGGCGACCGGGGCCGCCGCCGCGCGCTCTCCATCGCCTCTCTCTCTCTCTTCCCTCGTTGCTTTCACAATCCTCCAGCTTCCACGAAAGGGCAGGAGAGCCAGAACTTCGAAGATCAAAAGAGTGTGAGCGACACTTGTCTTAATATAGGTTAGGAAATTTGGTAGTTTGTTCCAAGTAGAGAAAGTCTACTACAGACAATCGCGAAGAAGGGAAGCCATAAATTGTTTCCAGTGATTTTTTTTCTGTATTAGTGCAAATGTCGCCTTCGACTGGCATCCTAGGCTGTGGAGCCACGCGTGGCTCCCTTCTTGACTGTATTTCAATGCTAGCAATGCTTTCAGATACGTTATGCTTGGCGCATCATAGCCCCAGTTGCCGTTGGGCCAGTTCTTACAACAAACTGTGACATCTCCATGTCACCTAGTATCGTAACGTCACGAAACTACGTCATCTGCTCAGCCACGGCGTTAAAGGCTGAACCGGCACGCGAACGGGGGAGCGGGGCACGGAAAATGGATTAACTTCACGATGCCCTGCATGCAGGGTTGTTATCACGAGCTTCCGAGCATGCGTTTTGAAAGAGTGCAGTTTTATTCTTTTCGACAGCGTGGCACGTGACAGTGTGGCAAATGGGAGTGGGGCACGGCCGTACGGTAAACAGGGTATCTGCTACCGTACGGCAAGCTAGGCAAGCCTGGCAACGGCCCTATTTGCCGTCAACGATCCAGCTACGCTAAAACTGTCTAATAGAATTTGCAAGAAGAGAAAGGGTAGCAAATAAGGTTAGCTTTGCGTTTTGCGTGTCTTCTTTGTCAGTCACTCTCAACGAGCGTGCATCGAAGTTTTAGTCGTGTCTGATTCCATGAAACTTCCATGAAACCATGAAACTTGCAAAGCATCACGTCCTGTTCCGGCTGGTCGGCCTCCACCTTCAAGCCAAAGTTGCGACGAGCCCCGCGTTTTTGCGCCGCTGCATGAATTGGATGCTACCGGGGCACAGGCAGGCATGCTTTCGCTTTCACAGCTCGTATAAATATACTGCATGATGGGCCCTATGCAAAACTGTGTGCGTCAGCTTTTCTTCAGAGCAAAAGCCCCTTTACCATGGCAACGCGGACCGTCCCAGGGGGAGAAGCTGGGTGCAGCGCTAAAGGCTCCTATTCCACGCTTTATGCTGATGTACACTAGGCTTGCGTCTTAAGGTGTCCGTGCTGTAACTGAGATTGAAGCTTATGACACATGTTTCTTCTTAGCCGATATGACAATGCCCCGGCTGATTCTGAAACCGTTTCTGGCGTGCAGAAATTAGTTTCAGACAGAAAAAATTTGAGCTAGAAATTACTCTCGTAAAGACAAAAAACAATTAGCGTTATGTAGGACGTTTACTAAACGCAATAACGACTCTTGAACTAGGCGCTTAGACTACCTCAATTTCCGGCTGCACAAAGCAAATGTATTTTTTCGTGGCTGTCAAACTTCTTAAGTTCTATTATTTGTTCAGTTCACTCTCCACCTAACCACTGTCCAGGCTCGTGAGCTTATCTCGTCCTATCTATGCCCATTTACCTCATCCTTCACATTTTGGATACCTTCCCGACCATGTTGTTAATGATAGCAACTGTCAGGCATTTAGGGCTCCGCTCTCTGATTATCGCAGCAAAATCTTGTCTTTTTCGCCCGCTATTGGCGTTCCCATTGTCTCGAAAAATTTCTGTACGGCTTATGGCACGTTTAGTCATTTCTTATGTGATGTGTATACTTGCAGTAATTTTTGACAAATCATCGCTCGAAGTCGCACGAAGGAGGCACAGAGCCCTTTTAGCCGCGACCCGACTTTTCCTTTTCTTGCACGCCAACAAAGGGAGCACGGAGGGCAGCCGCACAGTCAGCCCGCATTGAACGCGCTGGGTGAGAAAAGAAAAAATAAACGCAATACGGCTGGTTTCTTGACCACAGGCTGAGTACACGTGGTTTCCAAAGCTTCCACCAATAAAGTGGCCGCAGAAAGGTCTTGCTCCACATGGCAGTGGAACAACAGCGACCTGATGCGATCAAAGTTTTTTTTTTTATCCGGTGGTGAGGCTTCTTAGTGTTCGCCTAGGTCCGTCTGTATGTCTGGAGTTTTCTTGATCTTAAATAGAATTGACTAAAAGAAAATACCTTACGGACCGAGTGGGTTGCGAATCCGGACAGCGCGATTAGATTAGTTTTGCTGTCCACTACATCACTGAACATGGTTCATGTACATAGAACAAAAGGCAAACCATATGGAAAACAGTAGCAGATCGACATGACACGTAATACGACACACCTCAGCAGCACAGCACTCGCTCTTACATCACCGCAGCCGAACATCCCGTGTCCTAAACTACCAGTCTCTCGCGCTGTGCTTTGGGTATCTTCTGCATCAACTTGCAGCCGTGATCTGTGGATTCAAATATCGAAACCGCAGTGCTAACACACCTAATTCGCATTTGCCGTAGTCACGACAAATGGACCAAAATTTGTTTTTGTGCCACTCTTTGTGCCTTGCACTGCGCTATTCACAAAGCTGGTGGCAGTCCTGCATAACCAGGACGTCAAAGAATGCAACTGATTCTCTCCAAAAACTCTGATGTGATTTTTCAGAAATGTTTCAGCGCTTCAGGACTGCCCCTTCGCCGGGAGAGACACATTAGCCGCTGTGAAGCTTTTTTTTTTTTTTTTTACGTGAGCCGGCAAGGCTGCGTTCATGCATGAGACCTGTCAGGACCGGTTTGGCAGAAGCGCCAGCTTTGTCGTTCTTCAGCGTCGGAAGTAAAAAAACAGCGCACTTTAGAAGAATTCGCGGCCTGCGGTCCACGGCTCGAGGAGAAGTAAAAGGGGAAAAAGAGAAAGGCGCACGCAAAGGTACAGCAGGAGACAGCACCCTCTCCCTACTGCCCTTTGCTCTCTCCTCCCCCTTACCCCCGCAACCGGTCACCCACGTACCCCTGTGCCAACACCCTCTAGAGAAAACTTCTTTAGAGGGTGTTGCCTGTGCTCCTGCTCACATCCTTCTTCGCGCTTAACACTATCTTAAGGGAAAAAAATAGCGCACACGAGAAGACGGGACAAGCGAGGAGACACAGACAAGCGCTAACTTTCAACAGACGCTTTTTGCAAAATTGGGAGCACATATACACATATCCAGAATGGCAACAAAGAACAGGAACGAAGATAACATCAACAAGACACACAACCCCTCGCTAGCCATCTGCTTATCGTGCCAGATATGCAAGCTCTTTTTTGTGACAAATTAACGGAAGGTTCACTGACACCATCCGGTTCAGAACGCACGATGTTCGACGCTTCAACAATCTCCCTGGTAAGTTGGTCGCGGTGATGGTACAAGATTACAGTATCTTCAAAAATTGGACGGCAAGGAGGGTCACAGTCACATGTCTTGCAATGCAAAGCCAGATGCCCGTCGACACCACCTCTGACTTTCTTCTCGCCTGAGTCATGAACAAAAAGCAGAGGACAGGAAAAAGAAAAAAGATAGAAGAGACAAAGAAATGTTGGCGGTGATACCTTACATGCATAAGGTATCACACAACCTCAAGAAGGTGGGTCAGCGGTCTCATGTTAAGGTCGTGTTCACGGCTCCTGAGAGGCTGGGGAGATTGTGCAGAATGAGTAGCCCGGTCAAAAAGCGTAGACCCGACTGTACTATCAGACATAGGCAGACCTACGTCCATTGTCGGCTGGGGGTAGTCTACAAGATCCCCTTGTCATGCGGTAGATTCTACATCGGGCAAACGGGCATATACCTCAACGTACGCCTAAAAGAGCACGCGAAGAAAGTCAGAGGTGGTGTCGACGGGCATCTGCCTTAGCATTGCAAGACATGTGACTGTGACCTCCTTGCCGTCCAATCTTTGAAGATACTGTAATGTTGTACCATCACCGCGACCAACTTACCAGGGAGATTGTTGAAGCGTCGAACATCGTGCGTTCTGGACCGGATTTTGTCAGTGAACCTTCTGTTAATTTGTCAGAAAAAAGAGCTTGCATATCTGGCACGATAAGCAGATGGCTACCGAGGGGGTGTGTGTCTTGTTGATGTTATCTTCGTTCCTGTTCTTTGTTGCCATTCTGGACATGTGTATATATGCTCCCGATTTTGCAGTAAACCGTGGGTTGAAAGTTAGCGCTTGTATGTGTTTCCTCGCTTATCCCGTCTTCTCGTGTGCGCTTTTTTTTCCCTTAAGTATGTCTTACCAACATGCTAAAGCCTCATCTCTTCTGAAATGTAACACTATCGCCCCTCCCTACTCGTCATCCATTTCATTCTGCGAATCTTGTGTCGCGTTGTCATAGCCTTTTTGAGAGGAACTTTAGGTTTAGGTTTAGGTTTATGGGGTTTAACGTCCAAAAGCGACTGAGGCTATGAGAGACGCCGTAGTGGAGGGCTCCGGAAATTTTGACCACCTGGGGTTCTTTAACGTGCACTGACATCGCACAGTACACGGGCCTCTAGAATTTCTCCTCCAAAGAAATTCCAGCCGCCCCGGCCGGGATCGAACCCGCGTCTTTCGGGTCAGCAGCCGAGCACCATAACCGCTGAGCCACCGCGGCGGCGTGAGAGGAACTTTGTCAGAGTTGTGTCGGAAGGGTAAGGTGAAATTCAAGCAAGTTTAGGTTGAAAGCGATTCCCAATTCTTCCTTATTTATTTTAAAATCAGCGACAGCAGTGCTTTGCGCGTGAGGTTCGCGGGCGGTTCGGTTGTTCGATTCCCAGTGCCGCCTGGTACCTATCGGTTTCCAATGCATACAAATTTTCTCGTGGTTTCTCTGAGGTGAATTGATTTGAAAAAAGTCTTTGACCTAACCTTATGTAAAAGAAAACACTGTTCCATGGCGCTCTTTGGTGCAAGGCTGCCCTTGCACCATTAAAACTCGTCAACAAAAGAAAACATCCTTATAGAAAACACGGAACGAAAACAAATCTACGCGTAGGTTAAGTACACGCCAGGAGCAAAAACGCGTATGCAATCCGTATGTAAAAGGTGCAGCAAAACCTTGGCCAGCATTCTCGGAAAGGAGGCGGTGGAAACTGGGTACCAGCCGGACACCATTATCAGGCGCCTCCTCCACTGCCCCAAAGACTCGTCGTCCTACACAAAAGATGCAAGGCGTGGTACGCAAAAAGCCTGCTTTGGGTTGAAAGCCGGTTACTGGTTTCATGTAAACACCGCACAGTCGGTTCCGGGAGTCGAGGAAGTGAGTCCAGTCGACTCCGCTGCCGAAAGGGGGGGGGGGGGGGGGGAGGGTTGACTCGCTCAACCCCAACAGAAGATAGCACGTAAACCGGATCGAGACGAAGAGTCGAGTTAGCGGGAGGGGAGAGGATAAATTTCGATCCTGTTTTTACGCTTGCGCCATCGCGCCTGCGAGACAGCGGTGCCATGCCGCAATCTTGGAGGCAGCCACTGCCCTCACCGCTGTGCTCCTCAACGCTTGGTGTCGCTGCAGCTCAACCGGTCTCGACTCGCTAAAATCTAGTTCATGCAAACACGCAATCGTCGAGTCGGGCTGACCTCACACAACTCGACCCCCCGATTCAATCTACCGCAGTCCGGTTCATGTAAACGAGGCTTAGGCTGGGGACACCAACAATATGACGGAAAGGGTCAAGCAGCACAAAGCTCATGTCAAGCAAATTAACAGAAGCGCAGTGGTCGTACTTCCCAGTCATGCCACCACAGGGGTGACTTTGGCGCAGTGTTGTAGGCGTTACCGAAAAAAAGTAACTAAATACGTTACTCGTTACACTAAAAAAAAGAACGCGTTACCGCCCTACGTTACCTACAGAAAAGGTAACGCGTTACCGTTACCGAAAAAAGTATCGCACGTTACGTTGCCGTTACTCTATGACCATAAATTTTAATTAGTGTGTCTTCCCTGTAAGAACTCAAGATAACAATTTTATAAAGCTCATACTTCATATAATTCCAACTTCACAAAGAAAACAGCTGAACTCAACAAATTTACAGGGATTATGGTGTGCTTCTGCTTGCGAAATTACGCGGAAAACGTGTAGCAATAAAGAAATGCCTAGATGTCATAGTTCCAGAAAAAATAAATTCGCGCACCAAAACAATTTTTTTTTACTTGAACCTGCAGAATTATCGCAAAAATGCGAGTGTTTACGTCAAGGTGTTCAAGGTCAGCTTCGCTCGCAATAACCAAAAACGCAGCCGCAGTTTCAGATAGAAACAGCCGGTAGACTGCAATCCCCTTTTCTGTGCTGTACCATTGTACTCTTTCGACGACTCTCTTGGGGCCATCTTGACGTGAACTGGCGACATTCCTTAGTTCGCTCACAAGAGGGAACTGCTTTCACAAAGAATGCGAGAGTGTCGCCTGTGAAAGAGACCTTTTGGTTGGAAAACAAGCTTGCGCAGAAACTGACTTAAAGATTTCTCCAAATGGTCCATTGGTGGCTCGGCATGCGTCCACTCTTTAGAGTGCAGTGTTCGTGAGTGGTCTGGGGATGGTGACAAGTGTGTGACTGCGTGTTCGTGCTTTTTTTTTTTTAGTTGAGTGCGTCGTCAAGGGCAGGTGTTGTTTGGCATGCATGCGAGCCGCAACACGGGTCGTCGAGAACACCTGTAGATTTTGTTTATTTGCAAAATCATTTTCGGCGTTTTTTTTTTTTGAAAAAGAGGCGGAGGTGGACAATTGGAATAAAACGTAACTAGTAAGGTGACACCTCACGTTATCGAAAAATGTTACCGTAAGTACGTTACCCGTTACAGTTCCGAAATGGTAACGAGCACGTTACTAAGTTACTGGAAAAAGCAACGCGTTACCGGTAACGCCGTTACTTGCAACGCGTTAGCGACAACACTGCTTTGACGGCACTATTGTGTTGGAAACAGAACCAAACTGCGCAGAAGCCTTCTACCACGGCCGCTTGATGCAAAGCGCTAGCGGCCGTGGCCAGCCACGTCGCGCCGCCGACAATGGGCGGGCGCGTCCTGGCGGAGTTTACAGTCGCGGCCGCTGTTTTCGGTGGGGGCGCCACTGTTCGGGGACAGGTCGCCGGGTTTCCCGGGAGTGGACTCCCGTAGCGCTCCTTGCTTCGTCGTGTTCGAGCGCGTTTGCCTTGTGCAAAACCGCGTTTGCCTTCCATATTCAATGCAAAATAAAAACCACTACTACTACTACTCACGTTCCTCATGTCTGCAGTGCTTTCTTTGGATTTTCTGCTGTGCGCGTGAGTGAGCACGTTTGCCTCGCGTCTGCGGTGCTGGATTTGGACTTTTCCTGTGCGCGTGAATGAATGTTTGCCTCGTGTCTGCTGTGCACGCTTTTGGGCTTTTCGTGCATGCGTGTGTGGAGGTCAGGGACGTGTATGGGGCACGATGCCGCGCATCTGCTGTGTGCCACTGCCCGTCACAAACTCCAGAAAGCACCCAACTGTGAGATATCACGTGTTTCCCTCCGAACTACAGCGTCGAGAAAGCGTGGCTGAAAATATCGCTCGCCAAGGACTGTCAGGGAAAGGAAGCAAGTGGGTGCCAAGCGACAGGTCTCTGGTATGCTCCTTGCATTTTACAGAGAATGACTACAAAAAGTAAGGTCAAGGAAGGTTCTTCGTCTGTGAATGGTTCGTTCCTTTCTTGTATGACCATGCAATAAAAGTGTCAAGTACTTAGTGGTTTTCTCGGCTGCAGGAGGGCTTATGAAGTTCGATAACCTCAGCTATAATGATCTTTTTTTTTCTTTTTTATAAATTGCAATAACTTGTGTATATAAGAGCCAATATTCGACGTGACACGAAGCGGAAATTTACTGCGTGTGACCAGCTGTGCGTGTCCGTCTCATTCACCGTCTACATGGGGTAGCGAGAAGTGAATAAAAATCAGGGAGCACTTTGACGATCAAACGTGCGAAGAGGCGAAAGCCTTTAACCGCCTCTGTCGCTGCCCTCTGCTTAGCTTCCGTACGGCATCGCGAACGCGTTTCGTAGCGGGCGACACTGGAGCGCGCGCGGGCTGCATCCTTCCTCGATCAACGTTCAGAGCGCACCTGAGAGAGCTCTCGGTGATACGACCATTGTGCAAACTTTTGACGTCAGTGCACATGCGCCGTTGTTAAACCACTTGAGGATTGCGCATGGGGCACTGCGTATGCGCAGTGTGCGCGTTTAGCGGGTATCATTAACTAATCATCATTACTGTTCGTACATCTACTACTGCACCATTAACTATCATTACTGACTTTTCAAGTAACCAATATTGACAGCTGCCGCGTACGCATGACGGACGGACACGCTGGCGAGTCATGAGCCATAAAAGGCGTCGCGCGCGACGGCGCGAACCGAAGCGTGGAGGCCTCCGCCCGGCGACGTCCGACGGCGCGATATGAGGCCCCATCTGCAGCCGGTGTGACGTCATCACGTGACGTCACATGTGATCTCACTTCAAGGTCAATGGTGGCCACCGCCGGGAGGCGACCGACGGCGCGATATGAGGCCCCATCTGCAGCCGGCGTGACGTCATCACGTGACGTCATGTCACGTGACCTACTTGAAGGTCACTTGAAGGTCAATGGTGGCCACCGCCGCGCGTCGCGCGAAGGCCCGAAACCTATGTTAATATGCTTCGCATAAAAATACGAAAAGGAAGCACGAGAGCTGCAGCCGACGGAATTCACAGCCAGCGGAATTAGTCACAGGGAGAGGATAGCGAGGAAAAGTAGGGAGGAAAGCGCCTGGCAGAAAAGACGGGGAAGCTTCGTACACAATTCAAAAAATACAAAAAAGTATCAAGTTCGCGCCACTCGCAAACTAGTGCCCAAGCATTGTTGTACACATTTACAACTCGCGTAAATTCACTGCATATTCAAGGCCGCGTGCACATAACGTCCTGTTGCTAATGGACAGCACGAGCGGCGCATTGCGCAAGTGGCCCGGTTGGAGCGCCCAGCAGCAGCCTTAAAGCAGAAACACAGCCAGTTTTGAAACGTCGTGTTATCCTACAAGAAGCTGGCGTTTACTTCTCAATTCAATGGAAATTAAAATCATAAAATTTAAATTGGATTTGCCTCTGGGTTGCAGCTTTGGGAAAAGGCGTAGCTTCCTGCACAGCAAATGGCAAATTTGTCAGAATAGCTCACAACATGCCGTTCTATGAACTCTTCCTTATCCATGCCCGGCTTTCCGGGACATGTACTACTTGCGCCAGCTGTCGGCAGTGGCGGTGACACGGCGCGTACCTGAATGCGAAGGGGTACAAAAAAATTGTAAAACCTGAACAACAGCACCTACAAAAAATGATCCGGGCATTTGTATAATATAGACTTAGCTGAGGAATGTGCCGAAGTTTCAGCTCTGTGCTATTAATACACGAGCTGCCCAGCCCGTTTGAATATTATATCATGCTGCCTATTAGATGGGGCCAAATTTTGCCCATTTTTCAGACTTTAAAACTGTATAGCGCTGTAACACAGATAGATATCGAAAATGACCCCCGGTTTTGGGTACTCTAACATATGCTGTTTAAAATGGTGCGTGTCGATCTGTCATACCTTTGATCGAGGAGCTTCCCGAGGCCTTTTTGTCTGGAGCCTGGTAGTGCCTAACATGTGAAAGATGGCGCCTGGTAACTAGTTACGCTGCAAAAATGGTTGGAAGTGATGAATTTCCGTCCATTTTGATAATTATCTTTTTGTCAGGTAACTTATGCCTTGTAGAAAAGAACACATGCGAGAGTTCGAACCTAGTGCATGAACCGGAGTTCTGAACAAAGAAAGTTATTGGGATGAAAATTAACGTAGCAACAGAAAGTACTCGTGGGTGTTCATAATGCTTGTAGTGGAGCAACTTCGCGAATTGTCAGCCCTGTGCTATTATTCAGAAAGTTTATTTGCGTCTGTGATCATGGTAGAATAGGGTATGAGAGCTAGCTCATTTGAATTTGGCTATTCTTGTTACTTTGGAAGAGCATAGCGGCAGCCAAACGGCCGGCATCAAAAAGTATTGTCGGATGTAAGTGTTTGAGTTTATCCTCTTAATGCGGACGTAGGAGGATTGATCGAGCTTTACTTAGAGACGTTCTGTACCTGTTCAGCTTAGTACATGTCGTCGGGAATAATAGAGAATTATCAGTCTAGAAGCAGATGGCCTCTGGTTAGAAGGTCAACTGGCGTTTCCATCTGTGGAGCTTTCAAATTAGTGATTTGTAGCGTTGTCGGAATATGATGACTGGAGTGTGGACTTGGGGTTCTAACCTGTGTTCAGAACTTCTTTTTTTGTCAACTGATTTTAATAAAGAGTTTTCGTTTCAAGACCTCGAAAACATATTAGTATCAATGAACAATTTCACGCATTATAACCATTCGTACATTTTTTTAAAGAACTACAGGCGACTTCTTTTTGGTGCTCTTTCATTCAAACTTCTGTCATATGCATGCATGACGTATAGCCATGATCTTATCTGTGGGGTATCACTGCGGGAATGAGGCTGCACTTTTGAGCCGCCAAACTTCCCTTATACCGCAAGATACCACCAAATTTGTTTAATTGTTGCGATGAAGGTGGTGAATTTAATTCTGTCGACTTCTGTCGTACGAAAAAGCGCCCTTATATAGGCCTCGGCAAGAAAGCAGTTTACAAATGGTAGATATAAAAGGTAAGTATAGCGGCTGTAGCATTTTGCTACGCTGCCTGTCTGGAGATTGCATACAGTCGGATACAGCTCAAGAATTCAGGGGCAAATGCCCGACAAAGCAGCCCCTCCAGCGAATGGCAGCGGGCGATTGTCATGGTGTCGCGGTTATTCCCACCGTACCTCCAACAGTTACATTGCAGGGAACTGGAATGTGCAAGAGGCTTAACTGCGGATTAACAGGATTAGCCGCGAAGTCATGTCAATCTTCTGACGCCATTGGCTTGAGGGTCTCCTTTGAGGAACGTTTGCATCTGTACCCTTGAAGCTGGGGTGTAATCATTTTTTAAAAAAATAAATTATTCTATTCTGGCTTCCCTCCGAAGTAACGTAGGTGCTGCGAGCGTCCTTTTCTAAAATCTCCGCTCTAGCTCAATCAACCCCATCGACTACGCAAGCTTGTAGATCGTTTCTCTTCCGATCGGTCCAACTGTCGAGTCCTGCTGCGCCAGGCGACACAATTGCCAGCGAATTTCACACGAGTCGTAGTAACTCTCGACAGAACTACTAAATGCACGTGAAACGTGGGCTGACTGCTGTTTGAAGCTATGTTTAAAGCGCACCACGATCACGAAGCTTTTTGTAGGACAAATCATTGCTTGTTAGTTGCCTGCGTTGAAGAAGCAAAATACGGCAAGCTCACATACCTTGATAGAGACGTCCAGTCCGTAAATGAACTGCAGCTCGTGTGGCTCCTTATGCACGTGTGATGTCTGGACGCAAAGCCCTTGCACTGTCACCGATTCGGCTGTGGAGGCTTTTACACCGCAGCAGATGATGTGACGGGCATCCAGCACTTCTTCGCCTTCCACCAAGCACCTTATCCTGGTGTCTTCAGCGCTAATGTGGCGCATTATGTCTCCCAACGAGAGCGGTCTTGAGAAAGGTAGCGGCATGTTGCTGCCGATGAAGGTGCCCGACACACAGCTCCAACAACGTGCTAAGCGCCGCTAGGCCAGGCGGTGTAAACAAGGCGCGACAACTGCAGCACTACAGTGAGCAGCGCAGCGCGACCCTCTTCCGGACAGCCATCTTGAATTTCACAGCGCCACCTATAGGCCACGAACATTGCGAATACAAATACTATGTTAAGAATCTTAAAAGAATGAAAACTGGAAACATGCTAGGATGGGAAATAAAAAAAGGAAACTCTCCTGGACAAAGCGCATGACGTCAAAGGGACAAGTCCCTGTGGGAAAAATCGCCCACTTTTGCTTCTAAACTGGTTTTGTATGTGTCCATCATTTTCCCCCCGCCTTTCCTCTCCCGATCAGAGACGCCTTGGTATGAAGATGGTATGGGCAGCACCTGCTGCCCCGGTCACAAGCCACATGATTTGCCCGTCACACGAGAGACACGTGCGCCGATGACGTATGCCGGGAGAGGTCTACTGAAAGTGGGCGTTTTCTTTTTTCGTTCCCATGTCAGCAGTTATGAAAGGCGCAGCACACAGAGGCGGCTCTGGATTCAGGCGAGAAAGGAAGGAACGAGTGTTGATCATTATACGGCACAATCGTTACGTGGTGCGGAGGCGACCGGTTGCGCGAGGGGGTGGAAGGGGGTCTTGAAGGAGCGTGGCGACGCCTGGTGTTGTTGTGAGTCATACCATACACTCGTTCTCTATTTCGTTTCGGCGAGGCGCCCCGCGGAGCATGAGACAGGTCTCGGAATTTCGTCCATGTGTTCTGGGTAAGCTAAAAGTGCCACCTCCAACGACCCTTCCTGGGCGCACGCGCACAGCGCCGGCGCTCTTCGCGTACGCCAGAACCGGTCAGCGCATGAGCACTGTAGGAGACGCCAGCGAACCTCGGCGACGTGCTAGATATCAGCGGCAGCGCACGGGCGCTCGCGTACGCGTCGGAAGCCGGGTCCGCTTTACAACAATCGGAAGCCCACGGGAGTCTCGCTGACTCGTTTCTTCATGGCTTGAGCCTCTTGCGGGTTCCCCGAACTTCCTCTTCGCG
The DNA here is from genome assembly GCF_055824585.1 of Amblyomma mixtum. Lineage (NCBI taxonomy): Eukaryota > Metazoa > Arthropoda > Arachnida > Ixodida > Ixodidae > Amblyomma > Amblyomma mixtum. Next base: position 182,304,175 of record NC_143012.1, on the reverse strand, counting down.
GTTTAATTGGTCCTTTCAGCTCTTCCCATCCCCTTTTCTTCACGGTTTGGAATTCTTTCTCTCGACTCGAGAGGGGGAGCGAGCCAGCACCAGGGACATGGAGATGCATGCCCCTTTTCGACACCCGTTCCGGCGTACGCCCAGGAAGTGTCGTTGGGGCTTAAAACTTGGACTGAAATTTCGGTCGTGTTCTCAGGGTACCTCTGCAGCGATAGTTCTAAGCGTACCACTGCAGGTGCGCACGACTCAATTAGGGGTCGCTTTCGAGGGCTGGTTTCATTTTGTCGGGCAGCAGTGTTGTCGAAGCAAATTTTGTAATTTTGTGGGCGGTGCAGTCTGGATGACCGGTAGCTCCGCTGCGCTCCCTCAAGAGGTTCCGAACGCAGTTTTTGTGCTGATTTTATTTTTCAGCTTTTCATTTCACCAGTGCCGTCGTTGGGCTCTTCCCACAAGGAATTTCATTGATTATGCTTTCAGCTCTTTCTCTTGCAGGCCGAAATTTTGGTGGAACGAGGAATATTTGTTTTGAAAAAGACAAAGAAATAAAGCTAGCACAATGCATAGACGAGTGCACCATTGAAGAGACATTTAATGGATAACAATACTCGCGTCTTGAAGAACAAACCGTGTGCCCATATACTCTTCTTTGCAAATGAGGGGTATAACAAAAAAACACACGAAATACAAACAAAAATTATGGGGGCACCTAAGCAATTGTTATGATGTGCAACTGCGAGAGCGCTGCTTTTCGCTGAGTTGTTGAGGACTTAGGGGCTGAATGTCCTTCCGCTGCAGCAGCTCGCTTCACACGTTTCGCTGCGTTGCGTTGATCGCGTATTTCGTCGGCAGTGAACTGCCGCCTCCAGCAACGCTTTGCTCTCTCGCCTGTCGATGTAGACGCGAGCGATTCAACTTAGATGACGACGGCTCCATAGCGCCGAAACCTCATTCATCGAAAGCTGAAGCCCAAATGCTGACGGCGGCGGGGACTTCCCTTTTGTGTAATATCTAGCCGCGTTTACATGAATACGACAGTGGCGCATTCTATTTCTTAGCGTATTTCTGGGAGGCGAGACGCCATTGTTTACCACATCAAGTCAGGCGCTACAGTGGCATCTCGCCCAGTGCCTGCGGCAGAGGGGCCAGCCTCCCATCTTGATCCTGGTCTGCTTAGTTATACAGGTGAGGGTTACTGCATAACGGCCTCAGGAATGTGGCGGGGCGCCCCAAACCTGTTGCCATTCATCACGGAAGTCGCCTTGCCCTTCTCGGAAGGAGACAGTCGCACTGATGATGATGACCTCATTCGCGCGCGGCGTCCCCGCCACGCGTGCCTTTAAGTCTCGGTAGTTCTGGCCTGCCACGGTTTTCTGGCTACATCGGGGTTTTCGCATAACGAGCCAAGTGCCTTGTCACACAGGCAGGTTTAGTGGCACTTTCACGATGTGCACTGCTGTTGAACGAATGACACTTTCGGTGCGCGCTGTCACAGGGCAAAAAGGGGTGTCATTTGAAAATTATGGCAGTGGCGAGGTATGTTGCAGATTCTTTGTGAAATGATTTTTTTGGCTTAAATACCTATAAAATACAATTTTTTTTGTAAATGTAATTACTCCGAGTCAATGTTCTGATTTATTTCCACATCTGAATAAATGTTAACGACAAAAAGCATCACGATCTGTGACAAGTAATGCCCCTGCTACACGGACGCTTCGAATGACTTCCGAGTGAATGTCATTCGACTCGGCGGCCGCATTGTGCTGCTAGACAAATATTTTAACAGCCCTTGGCTGAAAAACATTCCAGTCAGCGGAGCTCCGTGAATTCATTCGAGATTTTGGGATGCCTTCGATGCTCGGCCACAGCCCGCATGGACAGACAGACATCGCGTAGGACCGGCGCTTCTCGGTAATCGTCCCTGTTTTCTCCGATGCGATGAATACTTCATTTTGAATCAGTTTACGCAGAAGCATATTCGGTGACTGTTAGCATTCATTGAAACGGCCTTATTTGTCATCCAGAAGCGATTGCAGCGAAAACACAAAGCGGCAGTCCTGAGTCCCACCGACGCTACCCGTTCAGTGCATGTGCGTCCTGTAATGTAAGCGACAGTGGCTTTCAGGTCACTTTTGGCAAAACTACACTCGCTGTCCATTTGTGTTCGCTGAAACTTGAGAATAGACCCTTTAGAAAATTCAGCGCCATCTGGTATGTGGCGCGCGAACCGCGGTGCCGCCGCCATTGCTTGGGCATACGGCTGTCGGCGCTCTGACTGCGTTGGAAAGCACGGCCCTCGGCGAAGCCACAACAAGCGAAATTTTCTTGTTTGTCTCGTAGCCATATTCCTTGCATTGGCTCTCTCCAAGCTACAGTCGCGATGCCGGCATGCTGCTGTGTGCCTTTCTGCAGCCAACGCGGCGTAAAAGACGCGCACGGAAACAAGGTGTGTATCCAGAGCGCGGAGCGCATGAAATAGCTGCATGTTTCTTTCTTCTCGTCCGTGACCTGTTCGTTTTCACGTTAAAATAAATTATATAAGTATTGAAAGAGCAGCGAAAAGTTCATTCTACCGTGTAGCCCTTCCGCTGTATAGTGAGCATAAGTTCCACCTGATGTGCACTCGAGGACATGCACTGTTTCCGATGCTGGCGACTGTTTCGGCGTGTCATAAAATCAGAACGTTGCTCAAGCGCGCTTGTTTTGGAGTTGCTAGCATCCGTGTCTCGACCATTCATAGTGGGTTCCGTGTGCGCGAAAAAGAGCGCGACGATGCGGCGCGGCGAGGAGCGCCGTCGTTCTCTCCGTTGCGAACCTGCAGCAAAACGACGGCGACATAGGCGGAGTTCAGCAGCAACAGCGGTGTGTTTTCGTTGGGTCAGTGCCTGCGGCTTAGCAAGCACTTCGGTAATCTGTCACCTTGATCTGAAGTGAGCAAACTACGCTACAACCCGAGTATTTTTAACCGACGGCTAGCGCACCGGCACTGCTGATCGATCGCCCGTACCCGGATCGACACGCATTTCTCCCTGCAGTGCGCCTGCTCGTAGTCGAGTACGCCCCAAGTGTTGTTAGCCCTCCTTTATCGACAGCAGATTCGTTTAGTTAAGCTAGGTTTGGAGCTCTGCCTCACAGTCAAGGCAAAAGGAATATTTTCTCAACGGCAACGGCGATGACCGAAGCCGGTGCGCTTGCCGAGGCGACGATGGATCATGGGGAGGAGCGCAAAAACTGGAAGCCTATACAAAGCATAATCGGCGTGCGTTTCTGGGTTACGGGCAACATTTTCTGTGAATGCAGAACCTAGCGCGACACAGGCAAAAGAGCGCGACAGCGCCGTTCGTCGCTAAAGCCTTCGCTCGAAATTTCGTGTGCATAGAGCTCAGCCTTTAGCAGCATTATAGTGTGTTCAAAGTCATCCCACTAGCTTAGTACTAACTAACGGTACGCGGGTGCGCCTAAACTCTTACCGCGCGACGGATGCTACCACGACGGATAAACTTTTCCCGTGCATATGCATCCCCGGAACTCTGCGCCAGGCTGAAGCACATTCGCAGACAAAATATTATGGGCCACACTCTGTGGTTTCAACTCCTGCCTTGCGAACATACAAAGGTTTTCCTTTATGTGCAAGTGCACATGTGACACTTGCAGAAGTATTAGACACTACATTAATATTGCTAGATGATGCTTAGACGAGCTTGACTGTGCAAGCGTGGTCCATATTATTCTGTCTTCAACTGTACCGTCTTTGTCAAAAGTAACCAGGATGCATGGTTTGCTTCTAACTTGTACAGTGGAGCCCTTACCGCTTCCCTGAAGCTGAAATGGTCGTTAAAGGGAAGGAGTGCGGGTATTTTTACCTTCCAACACCTTTTGATCTTTAGGAAAGCCACAAGGGCTCCACTGTACAAGCTAGAACCAAGCCATGAAGCCTGGTTACTTTTGATAAAGACGGTATGTACTGAAGAGGTGAAGAAAATGTTCATTTTTCATTTCATTACCTTGATGAATATGCAAGAAGAGTACATCAGATACCATGTTTTCAAAGTGCATGTTTATTTATTCTTTTACATTGTGTATCTTGACCAATTACTACGTTGGCTGTACTTTTGCAGGTCTCTTTCCTGGGGTTCCCCAAAAATCCTGGTTTGAAAAAAAAATGGATTGTCGCAATAAGGAGAGACGAGGGCAAGGAGTTCAACATAAACAAGCACACAAAGGTGTGCTCAAAGCACTTTGCTGATGGCGACTTTTACGCAAACTACGCTACCGGCACAAGGCGCCTCAAGGATGATGCGGTGCCAAGCATATTTAGTTTTGCACGCAAGCGAAATAAGGCTCAAAGGAAGCCACCAAAAGAGCGTCGCGTGCAGAATGTTGCTCTGAATGGAGAAGCGACAGAAGCCATTGGAATGCGAGCTGACAACATTTCTGATTAATGTTCTGAACAGTTTCATGTACCAGCAGCATGTCTGGATGTTGAAATGGACAGCAGCTCCTTGAAGTCACAGCCGCCTCAATGTACACGGGACTGCACTGCACAAAAAGAAGCAGAAGATCTGAGGCAATCACTCACAGAAGTGAAGCATGAGCTGAAAGTTACCGAAGAAGAACTCCGACATGCTCACGTGGAACTTCAAAGAGCAAAACAAGAAGCAACAGAAAAGGAAGAAGAAATGAAATCAGTTAAAGAAATGCTGTTTCGTACCAGCAGAGAACTGGAACTCTGCAAAGCAACAGCAGAGAAGCTTGAAAAGAAAGTTGGAAGAGAGTTCTCGATTCATTGATTCAAGCACAGTGATGATGACGTGAGATTTTATACCGGTCTGCTGTCACATGAAACGTTTAAAGCAATTTTAGTTTTCTGCAATCCAGGGGAACAGGGAGAAAACATCAGACTGAAATCCTCGTCACAAGCACGCCCATCGCAGGCAGGCAGGCCAAGAAGCCTCACAGTAGAAAATGAGTTTTTCCTATTTCTTGTGCGAATGCGCCTTGGACTTTTCGAAAAAGACCTTGCTGACAGGTTCTGTGTGTCAACTGCCACAGTGTCAAGAATCTGTATTACCTGGGCCAGTTTTCCTTTCACGAAACTAACACAGATACCTCTGTGGATGTCGAAGAAGCGCATTCAAAGAGAAATGCCACTATCCTTCCAAGGAAAGTATTCTGCTACAAGGGTTATCCTGGACGCAACAGAAATTAAATGTCAGGCAGCCAGCTCACTGGCACTGCAGTCAGCAACATTTTCATTATACAAATCAGCAAACACCTTTAAAGGACTGATTGGCATTTTACCCGACGGTACAGTGAGCTTTGTCTCTAATTTGTTCCCCGGATCCATTTCTGACAAAGAATGTGTGAGGAAGAGTGGTTTCTTGGCCCTTCCCTTCAATGATGGTGATGTTGTCATGGCGGACAAAGGCTTCAAAATTGAAGAAATGCTCGAGAAAATCAACGTGGCCTTGAATAACCCGCCTTTCCTCAGAAGAGGTCAGTTCAGTGAAGAGGAGGTGAAAGAAACTGAAGAGATAGCATCCCTGCGGATACATGTTGAGCGACGCATACAGCGCATCAAAAGTTTTCACATCTTCGATAGGCTCATACCGCTTTCTCTGGGCCCCATCATTAATGAAATGTGGATTGTATGTGCCATCCTAACCAACTTTCAGTCTCCGCTGGTGCAACAATCTGATGAGTGAATGTTGCACATATCTGCTCCTGCCACAATAAAAGGCCAGCTTTGCTTTGCTCTCTTTTTTCGGAGCCTTGATGTTATGTTGTATGTGACTGCAAGTAAGTGATGCTTGAAAACTGACACTGGACTTTGAGAATAGGGTAGCTGTACAGCCCATTACCCGTCTCCTCACAACCATGACATTCATTTACACGGACATAAAAGAGGAAGACAAAGGCTGCAGGATGCAACATACAGAATACAATGTGCATGCCAGAAAATCTGAGTTATCAGTAAATGCACCCATTTCACAATACGAATTGACACAAGAACTAGACAATATAAATGTCAGTGCTCGACTTTGTTATTCACTCAGGTAAAGCAACAAGGTCTGGGTGGTCTCCTTCATCCCTTGTCGCTTGGTTACCAGAGAAGCACACTAAGGAAGTCTGGCATGAAAAACCCAGTTTGGCACATTAGGAGCTTTACAACATAACAGTGCAACAATAAGCAAGAACAAATGGAAGGATGAGGTTGTATAGACAGGCATATGAAGGTGGAAGTCACCAGTGCCACAAAGAGTGACATGAATGTCAGCAGTGACTTGGACACTCCAAACTGGTTGCTGGATATGGTTTGGTTTGGTTTATGGGGTTTAACGTCCCAAAGCGACTAAGGCTATGAGAGACGCCGTAGTGAATGGCTCCGGAAATTTCGACCACCTGGGGTTCTTTAACGTGCACTGACATCGCACAGTACACGGGCCTCTAGAATTTCTCCTCCAAAGAAATTCTAGCCACCGCGGCCGGGATCGAACCCGCGTCTTTCGGGTCAGCAGCCGAGCACCATAGCCACTGGGCCACCGCGGCGGCGTTGCTGGATATCCATTGAACCAATGGAACACGTATTTGTGTGGGCACGGGGTACAAATGAATATTTTTAGGATTCCCATGTAGTTTTCAGTGTTTATTAAATATTTCGACATGCTTGTCATCTCCATCACATAACAAAAACTAAACTATTCTATTCCATGTCACATAAGACACACCCCAGAGTACAGACACAAAACTTTAGTTGCTATGTTTTCTTAACGGTTGGTACCACACTAGTAAATGCAGATCACCACGTAGTACTCGCTGGCCTTAGTCCTGCAGTGAATGAAATGAGAAAGCAAATTATGCTGAAGTTTTCATGTCTCACAAGAGCTATACTTTACTCACATATGACAGAGGAGAAAAAAGTGCAAAAATTTGGTGTCTACATTCCTTTAATTATACTGATACGAGGTGGCAAGCCAAAGAACAGGACCACATGATGGCCGACGAAATACAATTTTAATGGCTGCGGGCCTTAAGGTAGTTTCGAGGCCATGTATGGCAACAGCACAGAAAAAAAGAAGTTGTCAAGTTTTCGTTTTGCAACAGCCCAATCTTGAGCAGAAAACTTGATGCGGTCAATGATCAAGAACTGCTCAGAAAACACAACAAAATCGGTCCAGGATAAACCAGAAAAAAGCCATCTGGCCAAGGACCTGATAGTAGTAGTCATGGCCATGGTCCAGCCTAAACACGCCCATACTGTCCTTCTTGAGGCAGTGCCCATCCCCCATATCGTCGGGAGTTTTTCCCTTCAAACTGTATGGGCACTTCACCTCAAGAAGGCCATGTAAAGGAGTTTCACACGGGTCGCAGACCAGCCTGTCCGGTGAAGCTCCCAGCCATGGACACGAAGGGTCCACGACCAATCCACTCCGAAAGGCCTCAACATCATGGCCCCTGGCTTTCATCACAGCCACGTACCGTTGCACAGCCGGCTGCTCATTCGTAATGCCGTACCTGCAATAAAAAAACAACCCAACATTTCACTTTCATCTCAAGAGGAACTTTCACCTAGAGCAGAGCTGGGTGTGCCCGCCTGGTCTACAGCAATAAAAGAACTGTTCGCATTGTATTGTAGGGCAGTCGGCTAATCAAATAATGAAGATAAAAGAACACATGCTGTTCTGAACCTGACTTGGTGTATATTCACAGCAAAGAAGCAAATGCTCTCTCTCCAAAGGAGGCCCTCCAACTAATGGAATCCACTGATTTGCATTACATCACGACAATTCACTATTATGACAATGCAGCAATCAGCAAACAGATATGAGGAGAGCAGAGGGGAGCTTAACCATCAGCTCTTTCTTATTCTATGAGCACAGCCCAGTGTCCAGTGTGACGACACCCTTTGACCTCTTTTTGAAAAGGTCTTTAAAGGGCAACAATGATTTCTTTTTTCAGAAGTCCATGTATTTTGCTGAAATTCTTATGGTGAGCTCTTCAGGCAACCTTCTGTACGCCATGTCATATGCTCCACACCTGTTGATATTCCTTCATTTTCTGAAGAAAAAAATTTTGACCTTTGGTCATTTCAAATAAACACTGATTAAATTTATCACTTGTGGTCACCTGTTGAGCTATTCGACGTGCACATAGGAGGCTTCACAGTACTACCCATGATGTCATGTGTTGTTTGAAATTCACTTTCCATACTTTAAAAACAAGACCTCACTTACTGAACAGCCCTGACACGAGACAAGTCCTTGTCTGCGGTCAGGTTCTGCAGGCCTTTCTCTGTCCACGTAGGGCGCTTGACCACAGCCCCAAATGACGAAGCAGTCAATTGATGGACGCGGGCTTTTTTCCATGTCTCACTGCCAGACTGCTGCCTCGTGTTTTTTTCAAGGTCGATGGCCTCCTGGCTGGATAACTGCAAAGTCTGGAAATAAAACATATTTTAGATAGTTGTTGATATAACAGCTGTTCACCTGTGTAACCTGTCGCCTAAGACTTACTTACATTGGTAGTGCTGATTGCTATGGCTCTACCATTTTGTGTAGACAGCTTAAAAATATTTTTCTCAAAAAAAGGGACAACTTTTTCAAGCCCCTTTCGCACGAAGTGGTCTAGCAATCGCACACCAAACTTTTTCTCACCACAGAGGCAGTAGCCAGTATAAACAATTCATTCAATATTTGAGCGGTTATAGCGATGCTTGATGTCAAGGTTACTGTTCTGCAACTGAAATCGTTGCAATGGACACCTGCTAATTAAACTACCAGCTGCTAGTTGTTGGTTTTTCTTTCTTTTTTGTCGTTCATGTGTGAACATCTGTTTTTATTTATTTCAACAGTTACGAAACAGACTGCTGTGCGATTTGCTGCAGCTAGGTTCTCAACATGGAAGGTAAGAAAGAAACAGCACAACACGGAAGCCACACTACAGTCGGATACAACTGAAAAAAAAAAGGCATTTCCGCTCAAATGATCCCCCACCAGCCAACAGTGTCAAGCAATTTTCATTGCGCCCCGGTCAATCTGATTAAGGCGTTGTTATCTGCCACTTCTTGTGATGACACTCCCTGGGATTAACCACAGGGTCCTTTGAGGGGGAATGCCATCCAGTGCGTCCTCGGCCTCATTGAGTCATGCACGAGGTGGATCAGCAAGCCATTTACTCGGTTATCTTCAGCCTCCAGGTAAAAGGTGCACATACCTTAAGGATGGCTGCTTGAGCGGCAGGGAAATCCCCATCTTGCAGGTGCCACTTGCGACATGACTCAAATAGTTGTGGTGGAGTCGGCATATCTGCAGTGCCAGCATTTGTGCACACTATTTCTGGTGCCACGTGGACTTGAAATCCATGTGGCACGAGAGGCATCAAATACTGCAAAGGACTCCCAACTGGTGTCGGCCCAATTTTTGAAGGTGCTTGAACAAGTTCAATGCTTTCAAGGTGTCTTGAAAATGGCGAAGGACACAGTTCACCAACGCTTGCCCCAAGTGTCCTTATTCTTGAAGAAAGGTCCTCAAATGGCTGGTCGTGCTGTCTTGTGTCGTAAAACCTGGTGCTGATCGGCTTTGAGCGGCCACCTTGTCGTACGCTCCTCCAGTCCACAAACTGCAAAGGTAGAGGTGCGAGTGGGCTGCTACGAGGGCGCCTCCACTGCTGCGGCAGCTCGGTGCATGCTACCTCTGGTGGAGGTTCCTTATAGCCATTGGCCTTTAATAGCAACAATATCTTTAAAGCGGCTACATTGTGGCTACATGCTCCACAGGCACCAGCTGGGCAATCGCATCTTGCAGACGCCACTGATCCACAGCTCTTCAAAGTGAGGCAGACCTCATAGGGCTTTGACGCCTTCTTCTGGCTCCGATAACAAGTGCACTTGACATGCACCTCATCAGGCCTGCAAAAAAAATACGAACATTTCACGTCAACCATTTAGAGAAATTTTTGACCACTACATACTGATACTGGTTTTTTGTACACTTTCCATTATAGCTCTATGCAACCTATTTGGTGAACTATAGATATGCCAAATAATGATGCTTGCTTGAAACTGCATTACTATATGTAGAGCTAACAATATATGTTTTTTTTTAGGTACTAGTATCCTATGGTGCTCCTGCTGCTCTTGTTTGGCAGCAGCATGAACATACGCTTGTAGCAAGACCCTCATTCGGCAGACAGAATGAGACATGCTCCCAGCGTGGAGGTTCCCCTCAGACTCTGTTTTTGACAAAGGAAAACGAATTCTAAAAGATGTGGGAGTCAAAGAGAGAGTGAGAGAGATATCTCAAAGGGCAAAGCGGCTAGATGTTTATTTACGCTGCGGCGCGCCTCCCGCGACCGACGAGCGGAGCAGATGTGCCAGGCGTCTTGAGTTACCGAACACACGGCACCGGCGTGCCGCGTCGCTTCCCGCTTGCTTCCTCTACACGCTTGCTCCAAGGGAACAGAGAGTAGCCCAACGCAGCACGCTTGCAGTCACTAGCGCAGAACACTGCACAGACGCAGGCGTGTCCAGAGCGTCCGAACTGAGGCCCGCGAAGCAAGAGATGAGAAATTTAAAAAGAGATGCTTTCACGGATAATCCTAGCACGCAATCGCTGCAGCATAGCCAAACGAAGCATAAAAACAAAAGCGCAGTGCTCACAACAAAGCAGCTGCGGCAAGACTTCCGGTTACTTGTGTAACACACCGCTCCAGGGCTCAACAGACCAGAGTGCAAAGCTCAGCGCGACTTCAGACAACGTTAAGTACGAGCGCGCATTCTTATCGCATTTTCGCGCAACATGACGCCTGAGTTCTAGTTTGTGCATTAACGGTTGTTAAACACGCTACGCTTATATTTTTCCTAGTGAGAAGACATGCTGCGGTTCGCAACTAGATTTAAACGTGTTCTCTGACACTGACGTGCAGCGCAGACGCGCTTCAGTGGTATGCACGGACGCAGCAGAAGCACCAAGAACGCGAATGTTTGCAAGTCCGGGAGAGAGGCACTAATACTGTACCTGCAGGATGACACGGCAACGCGCACTGTCGACGGATCGCAGTAAGTCTCGCATACCAGCTTGTAGCTTCGCTGAGAAGTGCGGCCGGACGGACCGCGCACACCGTGGGCATCACAATAGAGTCCAAAAGCCTTTCCGTAAATCCGCCCGGGATGATATTCAGGTCCCTCGACCACTGCAAATTTTCCGCCATCGCTTTTACAAACGCAGCCAAAGTGCTGTAGACATGCCACAAGGTGAAAACTAGCGCAAACGCTGCGCGAAGGGTGCAAAGATGCCCAAAATATGGCGCACGGAGCCGACTAAAGTTGCTGATGATGATGTCTGCCGAGTTGCCAGACTGAATTTTCTAAAGGGTCTATTCGCTCTCCACAATCGCCGAAACTGCGTACACACACCCTGCGGACTTATTAGGCCTATCGCGCAAGAGGGTCGTCGTCATCTGCAATGCGAGAGAAGCTGTTCAAGTGTGCGCATTATTTTGACTTGCATATGAATGAAAACAAGCTTTCATTAAAAGACGCAATCAAGAAAATAAGATGGAGATTTTGAATTCTCGAAACAAATTTTTTAATGCCGGAGAACTGCTGTTGAGACTACACAATCGCCTTGCCGGACCAAGTGGAGTGAGCCCACCAACTCACTACGATGAAAGTGCGTTCTGCAGCGAGTGTCACTAAAGCTCATCGTGTGACAGTGCGCAAATGACACTTTAAGCGAATGTCACTTGTTGAAAGTGGCACTAAATGCCCCAGTGTGGCAGGAGTATAATGCTTTCGCATTAAAAACTGTTCCAATCCGTGCTACACCTGGACTACCACATTAATGCATGCAGAGTGTGCCGTGTTTTGTAGCAATGTAGACATATCGAGCGTTGTCACAAGAGAAACCTTTATGAATTTGTATCGTTGCGCTTGCATTTCGTGCTGTCGCCAAGGACGCCTTTCGCGTGAGGTAAACTTCAAGAGAAACCTCAATTTGTGTTCTGGCTTCTATGGCCAAGTGTCCAAGGGTGATTGCTTGGCTAGACTACATGCTGGAAATGCTACTGCATGAAATGAACGTCGCGTCTCAGCTCTCGGTCGCTGTCTGCGAAGGTGGTCTCGGCGCCTCTTCACCGCGACATACCTGTATGCCCCGGCCCGCTGTCGCTTCGTCGTGGCGTTTGTGGCGCCAGGCGAAAGCGCGCCTCTTCGGACTACTCCATCCTCCTCTGTTCCCATTCATGTCGCCAACTCTGCTTTTCTGTAGAGCCTAGGCCATCCTTTTAGTGTTTATGTCTCTCGGCTGCGCTTCTCATCTTTTCGTGTTGCTTTTCTGCCATGAAGGAGTCGCTTCCCACCGCTCAGCGTAGAGTGCTAACTTTTGCAAGTGTAAATGCCTCCTAGATACATGCATTGGTGACTTATGGTAATAGTCGAGCTGTTTACAAAGCTACACACTTTTATGGTTGCGCACTTACAGGTTAGAAACACGATGAAACTTAAAATTATTCCAGATGTACTTTTTTTTCGGGTGACTTCTTGTGTCAAGTCGAAGGTGTAGCCTCGTAATGCATACCTGTAACGCTTCAACAATACACTCATGGCCACAAGAGAACAGCATCGCACAAAAACGAAATATATCACCTCATCGCATGGCCACAGTGTAGGAAACGAATTCCTCGTTTTCCTTCACTCTCGGATTTCTATTACTATCATTTTACTTGGTCGATGAGCCAGACAGCGTGGTCACTTATTCCTCAGTCGCTGTCACCATAAAGAAGCCTAACAATATTTCTCTTACATTCTTGTTTCTTGATTTTGCGATTATAGTTGCTTTCTCAAAATTCAGCGCATATTGCCAGTGCGATATTTGCTCAATCGGCCACATGACACGGCGCAGATATGCAGACGCACGCTACGTGTGCTTTCGATGGTACAGCTTGCGTTCGTGCGGGCGTGCGTGCGTGTGTAGCATAGCGCGTGTGTTGAGAAAAATACGGCGCCGGAGAGACACGGCACACTGTGTATCACTGCGTCATGTTTCTACCGGGATGTAGCTTTTTCTTTTTTCTACATCCTGGAGACACCTTTTGGAAACCTTACAACTCGTCAGAAAGAATCGCGGAAAGCATCCTCGCCCCCTCAAGAGATTCAACAATCCCGTCAACCATCTTGCCTTTTCTGTCCCCTCTTTCTCTTCCCACAAGGCGCCCTTCTCAGTATCCGACTGCTGAGCATGCGTTTGTCAGGCGCCGAGAAGGCTTCACGCCGCATTTATACTTTCCTATCGCCCGCTGAGCCCTTTCTCCTCCCCCCTCCTCCCACAGTGTTGAAGGTATTCCCAACAAAGGTTGACATGCCCGCCCAACCTCGCCGCGGTGTTCCCTCCCGTCTGCCCGCGTGCGGCTATGCGAGGCAGGAAAGGGGAAAAGAAAAGAGAGAGGAAGAGTTCAGGGTGAAGCGGCCGGTGGTGGCAGTCTGCCGAACTAAACGGCCATGTCCCGCAAAGCTGGGCTTGGCTTCATAGTTTGCACACACTTTTGACATGAACGCGGAAATTAGCAGCGATTACGGCGATGGCAAAGCCCTTAGCGACGGCGAATGATCGAGTAATTGGAGGCACTTTAACAACCTAGAAGAAATGCTGTGAATTACCACACTGCGAACTGTTACACTGGACAAATTGCCTAATGCGCACAATCAGTTAGTGAAACAGGCACGAAACGGAGCACCAGGTTTCTTGCATAGAATCCTGCAGTACTTGCAACCGACAAGTTTATGGGCATCTATATATGTACAGATGACAGGAGTACAGCAAGTAGCTAAACGAATTCGGCTTGATTGGCCTTTTACCCTTACAGAAAGAGCTTTATATTCAATAAAGAGACTACAGAGGTACACTGACCTCAACGCATCCCTGCTGCATTTTCACCACATCGCCTAAACTTTCGAAGAGCTGACCGCTATTGAGCTTTAAGACGTAGCGATTAATGCGCTAATTAATACCTAAGTTTCGTTGCTTTGTATTGTTAATGCGCACGCAATTCCACTATCACTCATCCTCAAGTAGCCACTGTATGAGTTTGCAATAGTATTTATTTATTTATTTATTTATTACCTGCACCGCCTGTTTTAGGACATCACGCAACAAAAACTTCGAAATCACATGCGCAAAATGTATCTGTAAAGCTCCAGAGTTTTCTTATAATTCTCTCTAATGCCTATACATGGCGAGCGCTTTCTTGTAGCGGCCCATGTTTGTGTCCATACATCCGATGGGGACACTAAAAGCGCGCATTCACAAGGCATGACTTGATCTCCCTAAAGCAAGCAAAAAAAGCGTAGACGTGCGCCTAGCCAAACGCACCGAGAGAGTGCGCCACACGTTTCTTGCCGATGCTGAGGATGAATGATGAATAGAAAAATAGCCAGGGAAAAAATTTGCCTTTCAAATGTAAAATACTTTACATCTATTAAAAGAAGGGGCATTTCGCTACCTAAAGCTCCTTGAGCAGTCCGATATATTGCAAATCAGGGCAGCGGTGAGTGATCAAGTGAGGACAAGTGGGTTTTTTATCGCGACCTCGTCATAGGCTTCATGCGAGCATATCTCATCGCGCAGGGTAAACGCAATATTTAAGCCACAGCGATGAAACTTTATTAAAAGAAACTTTATGAGGTATTTAACCCCTCAGGGTCAGAGCTCGCTTGTAACTGTTATGCGTGACGAGATATTGATGTTTTTTTTATTTTTCATCGCCTTTCAGTTACGCGCCGCCGCGCCGCCGGCTGTCGCGAGATTGCGCGGCAGGTTTTCCGAGGCGCATGGGCCGGAAGCCAGGGGATGGTCGGTGTTTTGCTGTGGATTCCCGACCTTTTTCTGGCGCCGTTTCCCGGGTCTTGCCGCAGGGGGCTCTCTGGCCTGCGTTCCGCGTATGCGTTTGTGCAGTTAGGTCCGTCGTCACCCGTTTTGCGCACAACACACACACACACAAACGCGCGCGCATTCCGTCCCTACTCGTGCAAGGTTGCGAGCTGGCGCACACTGGGTGCTTTTGTGTATTTTAGTCTGAGAAAGTGTATGAGTTTGCTGTCGGCATGTCTTGAAAGGATGTGTTCTGATTGGTTCCGGTAACGGCTTTCCTGATTGGTCTAACTGGTCCCAAAAAGGGTCCTCAGAATGCTGCCGGGGCTCCTCTGGTTGGCTCCGGTAACGGCTTTTTTGATTGGTCGAGAAAAGGGTCGCCAGAATGATGGTGAAGTGTATTTAAGAGCGGGTTTCTCAACAACAAGGACTCGAGAGAGGAACGGCTGCCTCCCGGCTGCTGCTCGGGACCTCCGCTCCAAAGATGCTGCCCGCCCAGGGGTATGACTGACTGTTTTACTATGTGACCTGTTATATTTTGTCTCAGTTTCCAAGTTTAACCAGTGATTCGCATCTATCTTTAATAAATTAAGTTGGTCAATGCATCTTATCGACGCCTGCTGGTCCCCTTCTTCGATGCGGCGGAGCTCTCGTCCCAGCACGGAAGCGCGCTTCGCTACAATATGCGAACAAAGAATCCCGGTTCCTGAACACAGGAACAAGAAACTACTTGGACCGTTGGCTGCGGCCGACAGGACCTGCGATAACGAAAGAGGTGACGTTGACCTCCTCATCGGAGCAGAGCATTACTGGGAATTTGTGACTGGAAGAAGCAAGCAGCTAGACGGAAAACTCCGAGCAGTCGAGACTGCATTTGGGTGGTGCATTCAAGGACCGGTAGGAATAAACATGGTTGACTCACAGAGCATGCAAACCATCGCCCTCCGCATATCATTGGCCGAGAGTGAGACCACGAGCTGCTTGGAATGTTTCTGGACCTTGGAGTCTATCGGAGTCATGGATAACGACGACTGTGTTGGGCAACAGCTGCTCGATTCTTCCGAAGACGATATCAGGTGCAGTGGATCTCGATACGAGGTAGCCCTTCCCTGGAAGCAAAACATAGATCTAAGTGACAACAAGGGGACTGCGGAAAAACGCCTGTCCCAACTGACAAACCGCCTTCGACGAAATCCTGAATTACTGGAAACCTACGACGCAGTCATCAGACAGTATTGCATGGAAGACGTAGCTGAGCCAGTAGTAGTAAAAGAAGAACAGGGAAAACTGATCTACTACATGCCTCATCAGCCGGTGTTCCGAGAAACGAGCAATACAACAAGAATGCGAGTGGTTTTCGATGCTTCTTCGCATGGACAGAAGTTAAAGTCATTGAATCAAAACCTAGAGAGTGGTCCGGATTTGACAGCCGACCTTGTCGCACTACTACTGAATTTCAGGAGCAACAGAATCGCCTTGGTGGCAGATATTGAAAAGGCATTCTTACAAATAGAGATAAGAGAAAACGACAGAGATGCATTGCGCTTTCTGTGGTACCATACGAAGCCAGGTGTGACTGGACCAACGGGCGAGGTGCAGACTTTGCGAATGAAGCGAGTTCCTTTCGGAACCACAGCGAGTCCTTTCTTGTTGACAGCCACTCTTCAGCATCACTTGAAGAATATGGAAGAAGAGTATCCGGACACAGCACCACTGCTGGCGCATTCCTTGTATGCGGATGACCTCTTAACGGGAGCAGAAAACGAAGAGGGAGCCCTGAAGATCTATGAAGAAGCTAGGATCATCTTCAGCGCGGCCTCTATGACACTCCACAAGTGGGCGTCCAACAACCAGGCATTGAACGAACGGTTTGCGACGGATGATTGTCAAGCAAGACACTTGGGATACTTCCCAGGGGTCTTTAAGGTGTTAGGACTGACGTGGAATCCCAGCACAGATAACCTCACCTGCACTCCACAGTCTATCGAGCTACCTGAGCCAGGAACAAGTACTGAAAGGTCTGTTCTGAAGACTACAGCAAGGCTGTATGACCCACTTGGATGGCTAGCTCCATTCACAGTCCGGGCAAAGGCTTTATTCCAAGAGCTGTGGAAAAGAAACGTGGAATGGGATGAAATCCTACCAGAGGATCTGGACGCAAAATGGATGCGGTGGTGCGAAGAACTAACCGAATTGAAAAGAGTTCAAGTGCAACGGTGCTGCAAAGCAGGCACAGTCGAACCTGCCACGAAAACAGTCCTCCACGTATTTGCTGACGCCAGCCCAGTGACATACGGGGCAGTGGCCTACATCTGCGTAACAGATGCGTCGCAACTTCGAGCATCCTCATTAGCAAGTCTAGCGTCGCCCCGATCAATTCTTCCGAGACTCGAATTGATGGCGTGTCTCTTAGCGGCCAGACTGAGTCGATACATCCAGAAAAGCCTGAAGAAACCACCACAAGTGACACATTTCTGGACAGACTCGGCAGTCGCATTGCATTGGATCACGGGAGAGCCCTTGCATCGGAAACAGTTTGTGAGGAATCGCGTAGCTGAAATTCAGCGTCTTACCGACACGTCAGCATGGAGACATTGTCCCGGGTGCGAGAATCCGGTGGATCTCATGACCAGGGGAGTTACAGCAGATCAGCTTGTTGAGAGTTCCACCTGGTGGTAAGGAACGCCCTGGATGAAGGCGACTGATTTCAATTGGCCACGCTTCTCTCAACCAAGGAGCATTCCGACAGTGGACGCAGAGAAGCTAATTGTGGAAGTCATTCATACAACAAGCTCCACTGAAGTTCCGAAGCTGTTAGACCCAGATCGATACAGCAATGCAACAAAACTTTTCAGAGTGACAGCTTGGATCTTAAGATATGTCAACAAGCTGCGACATCTGAGCAATAACAAAGAAACACTGACGGCAGTTGAACTGGATGATGCCGAGAAACACTGGATACGACAAGCTCAGCGTGAAGACCTGGAGAGGGAAATTGAGTTTGCGAAGAAAGGAGATCGCTTTCCAGCAGACTCGCCCTTGAGGGACACTCCAGTGTTTGTTGACAACGACGGTATTCTCCGTATAAGCTGCAGACTTCAACACAGTGGCAAGCCGTACAACAAACGCCATCCAATTGTACTGTCGAGGCGACAGAACAGAACAGAACAGGCAGAAGAACAGCTTTTGTGTGATATTTTCTTCGTGCCTACAAAGCTTATTTCTAATTTCATTTGCTACATGGCGATAACGACATGTGTTGCGCGATGTCTCGACATGTAGGGACGGTTCTGCAACATTTGTGCCGCGGATGTCGGGGATCGCAGTCCAAAAATAGAAATGCGCTCAAATCAAGCGCTCTTGCATTTTTTCCCTGGGCGTTTTTGTGACCCTTCTGCGTACAGCAAGGCACTAAGCAATATGTGGGCACACTGAGGACGGTGACACTCGAGCGCGCGCGACGAGCGTGTACCAGTACGTGCTGTGAATCCGGCGGCTATCCTCCAACATGGCGGATCGCGCGCGGCGACCGCTAGATGGCAGTGCATTTCGCATAAGGTCTATAGGCATGTTCACGCAGGTGAGGAGGAGCATGCTTTAGGTTAAGTTTTAAGAGACCTAATGACCGATTAGCAGATGCAAGCATAAGGTTAATATTGCCGCGAGTCTTTGTAGCGTTTGTTTGTTGTGTTTATTTGTTCATGCTTCAAGGCTGCCGGCACGCCGCTTTATCGCTTCGTTTGTGACGAAAGACGCGCCTAGAATTATCTCGATGGATCGCATTCGGACGGAGCCGACTCTAGATTGTGCCAAAATGTTCTAGTAACTTCTAAAGCTTTACCTCGAAGATTCGCTATCGGCTTTAAAAAGAGCACGGCCGACAGCGGCGGGCATTCTGTTCGACGACCGCCGAGCACGCTTGTTGGTACGCCGCCGCCGAGTGACTCAGTTCTTTGCGGGCGCAAGTCAGCCCGAATAAAAAGTTTTGTTTCGAAGACATTCTCGCTGTGTTCCTGTTCGCCGGACTTCAGTCACCACTACGTGACAATATGGTGGTTCTATGTTAGGTCTGAATGAAGGTGAAGTCCGAGGTGCTTACACGTGGTAACTTGTTCCAGGGAGCTATTATTCAAGGAGTATACTGTTTGAATTCGAGACATTCGGTTAGCAAAAGACATCATTTTTTTTTAATGATTAAGTTGCATAAGCCAGGTTGAGCACCATGCTGTTACTGAATCCAGGTCAGATTGAAGGGATTGGCAATCGGTGTTAGAATATATTTTGCGATAAATTACACAATCATCAGGAAAAAGTCATATGTGGGAAGAAATTCAATCCGGTAAATCGTTGATAAATATTAGGAAAAGTAAGGGGTCAAGCACATTTTCTTGTGGGACGCCATTGTGTAGTTGGCTGAAAGACGAATTGTGGTTATTGACAGTAGTAAATTGAGACCTGGAAAAGAGAAAATCTTTAACCAACCGCAATAACAAGAGGGTGAATATTAAGCAGTGCTAGTTTCATTAATAACCGGTTTTGAGGTACCCTGTCGAAAGCTTTAGAAAAATCAAGAAATATAGAGTCGACTTGAATGCCAGCATCAATCGATAAATATATGCCTTGAATGAATCCGGCAAGTCGCGTTTCGCATGAGCAGCCTTTACGGAACCCATGTGGATATTTAAAGATATTTTGTTCTTCAAGATAGTTAATTACCTGCGAGTGAATTACGTGTTCAAGAAGTTCGCAAACAGTGCTAGTTAGTGAAATGGGTCAATAATTCAGTGGTGAGGAACAATCGCCAGACTTGAAAATTGGCACAACTTTAACTATGCGCCAGTCCAGCGGAATTACGCCAGATGATAGACATTGCGAAAAAATAGCGGACAAGATGCGATGAATACCATCAGATGAATTTTTCAGTATTTTGTGATTAAAGCCAAGGTCATCTGATGCTGATGTTGTTTTAAGCTTCCCTAGCAAGAATAACATTATCTCCTAAACTACTTTTAGGAGATAATGCAATTGTTGATATATCACATGTTTTTAGCTTTCTTAAAGAATCAGGATTTCTTAAGTGTCTCTAAATGTGTTTTACCCACTGGTCTGTTTTAATTCTAATGCACCTCAGCCACTTTCTCACTCCCGAGAAGACGGTTGAGGTCCCTATTCCATCGGTTGGGAACCACGAGATCCTTGCACAGCCAAGGATGGCTGCTGAGGTTTCCGACCCTCTTTTAAGCTTTTACTACAAGTCACTTCTAAAATTTTGTCTTTTATTTTTCTAGGTTCCATGAATTAACTTTTTAGGCCCTTTACACCGCCGTTCATTTAGTCTTTTGTATAACATCCTATATAAAACAATTTTCTTTACCCTGAGCTTGGCGCATGATAGCCTTAGTTGCTTATGCGCCATTAAACACAACACAACACACAACACTCACTGATACATATTTCGCACATTAAGGTATTAGAAGTGCTGATAGAAATGGGGGGTAGAGGGAGATCTTCACGGATAAAAATGGATGTAAATGCGTTATTGAAAATTTAGGCGCATTCGGCCACTGGAACACTGCTGCCTTCCGCGTTGGTAAGAGTAATGTCGGGATGATTAGAGGTGTTTATTATCTACCAGAACTTCCGTGGATTATTTGTTAGCATTGCCGGTAGATCGTGCGTCAAGAAGTGCCTGCGTGCAGATATCAACTCTGACTGGTATTGCTTATCACATAGTTTGTACCATTGCCGAGATTCGGAGTGTCTGTTCTTGTCGGCCTGTTTGTATAAAGGCGCTTTTTCTTATTATTAAGGCGACGTAGATGCCTATTAAACCAAGGCGCTGTGTTAGTGCATGAGATACTGATTACGGGTATGAATCTGTCAATGAGAGTAGCAAGTTTCACGCTCAACAGGTTCCAGTTCATTTCCACGGAGCGTGATGAAAAATCGTGAAGAAAATATCAGCAAAGTTTGACAACTAAGCGTTTATTTCACCGAAGTTTGCTCGGTTCTAGCACCATATCTGTTTTGTACGAGTTGCATTTTTATGGGGCACAAAATCAGGTTTCCCGTGATTATGGTATGATCGGAAAGGCCTTCTAAGTGCGCAATGTTGGAGCAAAGGTAAGGATTATTTGTCACGACAAGATCGAGAATATTGGCTGTAGTGGCGGAACGATGCGTATGTTCAGAAATAAGTTGCTGCAAAGAGAAATCGAGACAGGACTGGAGGAAAGCCTGAGCTTCAGGATCATTGGCAGGAGCTGTTAATGACGACTTGTTAATAGCCGGAAAGTTAGTCTCCAAGTAAAAGTAAGCTTGAATTCGGAAAACCACAAGTAAGATCACTTAGTAAATTAGAAAACTCACTTGAGAATGAAGAAGTCATGTCCAGAGGGCGGTAAATAACGCCAATGATGACGACCGTGGGGCCACATCTCAACGGAACCCATACCGATTCAAGGTACGACGTGACCTCGATAGGCACAGCAGTGATCACTTTACTGACGGCCAGAAGTACACCGCCACCTCTACGGTCTGTGCGGTCACAACGAAATATGTTGAATTCGGAGTTACAGGTGAAAACGACATCATCAGGAACGACGTCACTTAACCAAGTTTCGGTAAGCGCGATATCCGAGGAGCAGCATGAATCGATTAAATAAGAAAGAGCCACGATTTTAGAAAGAAAACTCTTTATGTTGGTGTACAGAAAACTGACATCGTAATTAGAGCAAAGCTGTGCGTTTGGCCGCACGAGTGGTTTGCCTGACTTCACGAGAACTGGAAGGGATGCGTCAGGCATGGGACACGCGCACTGCGCTACTGGCTTGATCATCCTAGGTATACGAGACACCCCTGATAGGCAGTTTATCAAAAGCCAAACGAACATTGTCCACTTCTTTTTTACCGATTTGGCATACTTCAGCAGTTGGCTGCGTTTCTCAAGAACCGTTTTCGAGCAATCTCGCGAAAAGCTAAAATCGGTATTCTTGAGTTTATAGCCCCTACTCATAAGCGTTTCGACTTCTTTTTCGTTGAACAGGTCTGCAATAATGGGTCTCTTTTTTTCCTGAGAAAAATGGCCAATGCGTTGAGCACAGGCTAAGGAAGACACAGTGATACCAAGTTTGCTAGAACAAAACTCATTGCCAAGACGCTCAGAGTCTTCCCAAGTTTCAGACTCATCACTGTCCTGGACACCATAAAAAAGAATGTTAGACCGGGGGGAACAGTTTTCCATGTCGTCAGGTTTTAATTGAATGTTGGACACATCGTGTGTACAACTCGTGGGAGATACTGTGGTAGGCACTGACTGTTTTTTAAGTTTCAGTTCCTGCCCACGGCTAGCTAAAGACTGTAAGTCACTTTGAAGAACTGCAGAATAGACTCTATTTTGAGTTCAAGTTCATGCACACGGTCAGTTAAAGTTTTCATTTCATTTTGCAAGATAATATGAATTGTAAGGACCTTGTTAACACTTTCGAGGATGTTTGTGTGGTTCGTCTTGAACCTTTGAACAGTTTCATAAACCAGTTCGAGCTTTTCCTCTTCGCCCTTCGTCATAGGACCTGGGTTTGTTTCAACGTCACCACCCAGGACAAAAAGCGCCAAATGTAGTACACTGCCGCCCTGCGGAAACGTTTCAGAATATGGGGTGGCCACGACACTGATACAAGACAGACAGCATCATCTCGGTACCAACAACACTCGTAATAACCTACCTGGAACAACAGGAACGGTGAGTGGCGAGGCATTTCGTGAGCAGTGGCGTGGCCCAAGAGGGCTGTGAAATCTCGGCGCTTTATGTAGGTGTCCTCCTCAGCTGATAATGTAGCACGTTGCCAGGCCCGAAGGTCGAATGTGTCCAAAATCTGCAGGGGTGCGCACAGATGATCTGATCAGCAGCCGCAGCGGTCCAGCAACCAGCTAGCGCCGCAAGATTGTGGAACCTGTCGGCAAGTCGGTGAAACAGGCAGGTGATAGCCGGTGAGCAGCGGCACCTGGAACAAACAAGAAAAGTGAGTTTCGAGGCTTTTCGTGAGCAATGCCGTGTCCCCAATACTGGGGCCATGAGCAAAAGGTATGCAGACCTTTTGCTCATGTCTGCACGACCACATCACAGAATTGCAGAATATTTTTCGCGACCGACCCGTTCACACTTGCCCAACAATCCTGCGAGCGAAGCGGATTCGGCCGCTTTTGACGCTGAGCCAGGAGGAAAGCGACGCGGCGAGGCAACACCACCTAGACTCTTTTTAAGGCCTCTCCACGTTTGCGTGACGTCACCGCACTGCGACGGCCCAGTAGATTCGGCTTCCGCGCTCGCACGCATTTCGCGCTTTTCAGAGTGCTGATTATGTCTCTCGAAAAGAAAATTACTTTTTTTTAAATCGTGTTTTGCTTGCCCGCAACCTAACGGTACGTTTTTTTGTTCTTGTTTATTTCAAAGTATAAGCAGTTACATTTTGGCAGACTGATTTCATATCAAAGCGCGCCTTTCGCATGTGTGAAGATACGTTCGTAATATTTTTTTTTATTTATAATGAACAATGCAGAGGACTTTCAGAAGTCGTACTTTATTTTCAGATGAGAAACACGATCAGTAGCAGTAGGAGGTAAGGAAACTTGCAGCACTGAATCATAAAATGCAATAAGTGAAGATAACAGCAGAAAAGCTGTAAACAGAAAGCAAGCACAAGAAAAGATGGAGAATATACATTAATACAACGCAAAAACTGGTTCAGAAAGTTAATAAAAACTAACAAACACAGTCACAAGCACACACGGTAGTCAATTCTTCAATGTCTTCAATTTTCTTTCTTTTTCTTTTGCTACCTTTTCAACTAAAAGTTGATCATTTTTTCTTTTGCAAAGGTTATTTAGAAGCGTGTTTGCAGCTGCACTTAGGACATAGTGCATTACCAACTGCGGAGTGTGCCCATTCTCACACACATCAAAGTCAATGCCGTCGTTTATCACATCATGTGTGAGTGCCAAGAGAGCCTCTTTTTGATTTGGTAGTGCAAGAAATTGTGTCGCATGCTGTTCGCTTCTCAGTTTGTCAAGAACTATCTCAGCAGTAAGAACAGCATTTACTATGGCAGGCTGTGGAAACTTGAGACCACCACGAGTCATGGCCTGGACTAATTCCCCACCTTCTACTTCAATGTCATCTTCTAGCATTAAATTTTCTTTGCAAGCCATGCATGACAGCTTTTTGAACGCAGCGTGGGCACAATAGCCAGCAACGTAAGTGGTTGCTGGGAGATTTGGCGCCTTCTTCGCATAATCGTTGTCCGTTACCTCAATGTCAAACACTTCAAGTATTGCATCGTTTACTGCCACCACATCTGTTGCAGCCTCAAACTCCGGGAACTCTAGAATGTTCTGCAGACGAAGCTTTCGCTCCGACTCGTAGACTTGTCTTATAGAAATGTGGTATTGCGCACCGGAGAGTTGGCGGTACTTGCCGAACCTCTCTTCCAAACAATCAGTCTGAAACTTTCCTAAAAGTACATACTTAAAGTTCATTTCCTCTAGGCAATACCTGGTTACCTTTACTAAGGTGTCTGTCGTGAGTCGGAGCGCACTGTGAGTCTCTCTCGTAAGTATGCCTGCGCATGGGCGTCCGGAGGGGGGGGCAAGGGGGGGCGGTTGCACCCCCCTGGAAAATCACTCACTCGAACCGTGAGTGATGGCCGCACACCAGGGGCGGTGGTGCGCTCAGTCAAAAGGGTAAAAGCAGCCCCGCATGGTCACATCTGCGAAATGCCGCGTCCGGGCGTGCGTCGTTCCGCCGTTTTCAAACCACGCCATCGTTAGCTCTACTGAAGGGCGACCTGTTCCAGACATACAGCGGCACCGGCGAGCATGTGTTTCGAGCCGCCTTGAGATGGGTGTCTGTTTCTTTGATCTCTAGAGAGATAGCGACACGGAGGCAGACAGTGCACGGGGCATCTTGTTTTCGCCTATGTCGTTACGCCGGTCACCGATGAATTCTTAAGGAGGGAAGGACAAATCAGCCGTGTCCACCCCCGCTTTGTCGGGCTGCTCAGGGGCAAGCGGGCGATGAGTTGGCGCCGCCGCCGCTCGCTGTCTCCTCCGATCCACGTGTAGCGCAGTTCGGTAGAAGCGCCGCTTTCAGAATCTCCGGCAAATGGGATTAGCTGCTTTTGTTCACGGCGACGCAGTCTCCCGAGGCGCCCCCACACCAGCGTTCTTTGCGTCTTCTGTGAAAACCAGCGCCTTTGGTCAACGCAGCCCGATGGCGCCTGCCTGGCTCGCCTGTCACCTCTGGCTGGGCCTCAAATCACAACAGCGCCCATGTACTGTGCGTGTCAGTGCATGGTAAAGAGACCCAGGTGGTCGACATTACCCGGAACTCTGTACTACTCCATCCCTCATAGCCTGAGTCGTTTTGGGGCTCTGAACCCCATAAAAACACAAACAAATTTTCCGACCGGAGTGGCGAGTGTCCCTTCCCCTCGGAAGTTGCGCGGCGTTCCTTTCACCCCCAAAGTGCGCATTCGGGGATACTGCGGCAAGTAAGCCCTCGCACGTGTGCGCGCCTCTGTGTTTGTGCTTGGGTGTTTTTAGTGGCCGGTTGTCAGCGAAGCTGAGAACAACCAAGACAGCGGACGAGAAAACGACGAGCGGCGAGCAGTGTGTGTGGGGTTGCTCGACTGTGCGGATGCGCAAGCAAGATGGAGCGAGGTGTATGAAGCTGCGAGCGTGCATTTATCTTGTAAATAAGTTTTCGTTGTATATATCCCTGGCGAAAATCTTTCCCAGCCCAAATGGTTTATGGAACAATTTCCAGTTGGTTCCAGTTGGAACCAACTGGAACCAGCTGGGAATTGTTCCATAAACCAGTTGAGGTGGGAAAGATTTTCACCTGGGCACCGAGAGCGTGTAATGAAGCACAGAAGTGAATTTATCACACGTGTAATTACGCAATTCGCCCAGAAAAATCCGAGGCGCCTACAGTTGCTGTTCAAGGAAGACTGACTGAGTGACTGTAGTTGCGTGTTTGCGAACATATTGTGCTGTGTGCTGGTCATCAATCCGGGTGAGTCGAGAACCCGTATGCAGGAAGACTGAGCACTCTTCTCCACGAAGTGATATAGCATCTTTTTGCATTTTTTATTAATTTTAGTTGTTTCTTCGTTGATAAACTCCAATGTACCTCTCCTAGCCGCGCTTTAATTTGCTGTTTGTAATTTTTCTTTCATGTGTGCATTTTGTTTAATTTTTATTTATATATAAATAAATAAATTTACTCCGCAAATAGCGCCTTTTTGCTACGAACATACCCCCCCCCCCCCCGGGGCACCAACGGGGCCCCCCCCTGCAAAAAATTCTGCGGACGCCCTTGTGCCTGCGTCAAATTTGAGAGACTGCCACAGATCTAGCCACTCTACTATACTTAACAGAAACTGGACCTGTGGACTTGACACTGATGTAATCGGTGACTGCAGCTCATCACGAAGTGGAATTCCCTTGTTGCATGTCTTTACATTTACAATGTTCCACCACTTTGTTATTGTTTCAAGGAACTCTGCAGTGCCAGACACATGATCGAGATCAAGTCTGGGCCCACATGCTCGCAGAGCTGCTGCCGTAGAGGGCTGAAAATCCTTAGTGCGAGCTTGACATTCTGTCGCTCCATATTCGATGGGTTCAGAGATTTAGATGAAAGCGTTGGTGCTGATTTAATCAGCTGACCCTGTTCTTTAGAGTGAAGTTCTCGAAGTGTTTTAAATGAAGCTGTAAGTATAGGTGGGTTTATGCTAGGTCCTGTGGGGCTAGGAAAGAACATGCATGTTCCAGAATTTCGCTGATTAATCCAGTTATTCCTGACGCATTTTATTAAGTGTACAGGGTCAATCAGAAAAAACAGAGGACGTTTGGAGTCTGCAGGGTGTGGATACACACTCTTAAGTTTGCAGGGGGCCCCAAAAAGTGATATTGTTTTCCGGTTGATTGAGTTATTGTCAGTTATGACTGCGATTATACGCAACCCAACATGCTCTAGCTGAGTAATGATGCTATGCAGAATAGTGTGAAGCTGCTGTGCGTTGATGCGCTCTACTGGCAGTATGTGCACAACATTCTTCTGACGCGAAAGCAAGCTTTGCATCATAAAAACATGGGCTGTTTTTGCTGCATTAGGGCTATTGGAAGCTGCACCAACAACTGCTCCTCCCTTATAATCAAAATAAGGCTGCAGGTGGATTTCGTCCATCATGAGTACTACAATTTTTTCATGCTCCTTCATTGCTGCGACAAGCTTCTTTGCATAAGATAGGAAAGAAGTGCTTTGCTGCTCAGCTGCCGGGCTTACGTTGTAGGAGTTACATATACGACGTATTGTAGACTGATGGGGTAGTCTAAGGTTTCCGGAACTACGAAGGAACCTATAAGCATGCGGAGAAACTGTAAATAAAATGCTTGAGAATACCAGCAACTCTGCAGAATACCGGGATGACCTGCTATGCTTGACAAGAAGAAGAGAAACTTGCTCTTTAAAAAAACTAACTGCATTGAGTTGTTCAACATCTGCCACTTCACAATTTGAGGCATCTTCAAGCAGGGAAAGTGACAACTTAAGCAAACCATCAATTTTTTCTTCGTGCTTAGACAACAACTTTCCGTGAAACGACTCTACAGCATCCAGCAGATCTGTCAAGCCACGGATATCATGTACTTTGTGAGGGATAGTATCTGTGCCATCAATCGTAGTCAGCTGCACATTTCGGTAATGAACTTTCACCATGAGGTCCTCTAAGACCGTGACTGACGACAAAACACAAGGGACGTCATCAACAGCAAGATTGAGAAAAACGACGCAGGCAGGTCGAGAAATAACATTCCAAAATTCAGAAAGCTTGATTTGAGGAAGGCACTCCAGTAGAACTTGGAAAGTGTCAATCTTGTTCTTTGCTTCTTCCTCCTCGTGTGTCTGCAGTGACATGGCGATGGCATCTCGTAAAGAAGCTTCTTCAAGACGCATCCTCTTTTCAGCGGGTGCTTCTCGGGACGTAGTGGCGGGCGCGGAAAGGTACGCTGGACAGTTCGGGAATACACTGGGAATGGCGTCGGAGCTGAGACGAGCGATCTTCAGTTTTGCCTCGACGACATTGCCCGTTTTTGAGTCCACGTACTTAGTAGTAGTCCGAATGTCTGACTCTTTAAAGTGCCGCTCGCAGACCTGCAAAGCCCAGCGCAGATAAGGTCAGCATATTTAAGATGATTAATTCCATGGGTGCAATAGCAATTAGCGCAGTGAAATATTTCATCTTTAGAATATTTCCAACTCGCCTAGCCACTAGGCCATGTTGTAGCGCATTATGTACACACAGCTACGTCGCGGAATAAATATCACGATTTTTTGACTTACCACTGAGCGCTTTCCGGGTTCGAAATCAGCACGTGGAATGGCTTTCAACCATCGCCTCCTTCTGTCAGCATCAGCTGGGAAAGTGAAGACGCGCACAGGCTTTTCTCCATCGTAATTCCCGCGGCAGCCGGGAACACAACAGTGTCCTGGCATTTTAACAAATGGCCCAGGAACTGTCACACGCACACACCACTTTCACAGACGTTTCCCAGGATTGCACTTCGAGTATTCACAGCTGGCAAGGAAGCTTCAGCAAACGACAAAGAAAGAAATAACAGCGGAGGAACAGCATGTAACACACGTGCAGCACATGTTCAAGCACGACGGTAATGATGTTTACAGCAATCGCGATGTCTCCTTTCAAATGATTGCTTTCAAGAATTTACAAGAAAAACTGCATAAAGTAAGCTTTTAAAAATTAGACAGTTTCTAGAAATGCGAACGAAGATTTTTACATCGAACGAAATATTTTTCATGTCTTCTAACAGTCAAATTCTTTATCTTCAATTTTTTATACGCAAATACGCCTCGGAGTACTCTGCTCTTGAACGGTTTGAAACAGCGCGGGAGGAGAACGGCGGCAGCGGCCGCCAGGAGGTGCTGCCGCAGCGGTCAGTCGTGGCTGCTCCCGCCGTCGTAGTGCGGTGACGTCACGCGTCGGAGGAGGAATCGTGGAGAGGCCTTAAAAAGTCTAGGTGGTGTTGGGCGAGGCCGATCGGACCAGACCGATTTCCGCCGCGCGGCGACGAACATAGCGGCGCACTTCGAAGCCGGACCCCTCGCTTCGGACTGAATTCTCGTTCTTGCTGCCTTTTTCAGTGTGTTCACTGGCAATAAAGGGGGCATCGGTTTTTCGCCTCGCCTCACCTCACCTCTAAGAAAATGTGTAAGTGATAAATTTGCATTATTCTTTATACTCAGAATGACAATTCTGCCGCTTCTAGGCTCAAGAGGGGAGTGGACTTTGTTTTCCTGCTGACAACCAGATAGCACCACTATAGGCTGAGTTTATTTTTGCGCCTGTGCTAGCATACGCTCAACTAAAATCGGGAATGCGCCTGAGTTTAACCTACGTAAGCATACATACGCTTATGGTACGTAGGCAGATAAATTTATGCTCGTTTCTCACTATATCTGTGTATGCCGCCAGCAGCGACGTGGTGTGGAAAAGCGGCAAACAGCAGCGGTGCGGTGGTTCCGCCTCGCCCGGGCGTCAACAGATGAGAACAGGTCCTAGTTTTAGCTCGCCGCAAAAACAAGGACCTCTTCACGTCTGTTGACGCCCGGGCGAGGCGGAACTGCCGCGCCGCTGCTGTTTCTCGCTTTTGCACACCACGTCGCCGCTCGCGGAGCACATATATACACCATTACAACATAAATACGCTATTTTGTTTTTGTTTAATGTGCCTAGTTTAGTTCCGCAAATAGTGCATTTTTGATGCTAACGTACCCCCTCCCCCAACCCCGGCCATCGGGTGCCCCCCCCCACCCCTCCCCTGCAAGAACTTCTTCGTACGCCCGTGGCTCCAGAAGAAATGGTCATCGAGCTGACACAGTAATGGACCTACAGAAACAATGGTGGAACATTTTAATCAACGTGGTCACAACTTCGATGAACTTAACCTCTTCTTTCTTCAATCAGGCTTCAAATCTGCAAGGGACAGAAAATAAAGAGGCATTTCTGATTCGCAAGTTTAAAACATTTCAACCAGCAGGGATTAACATATCCAGAGTAAACTTAGAATCTCTCAAATACATTCCGGCACTGGCGTAATTGTTCAAACAGGTCTTGCACTTGGTCTCAGCACTTCATTCCACCGCTTAATCGCTTCTTTCGCCCTACCCTTCCGCCACGACCGGTCTTCTAGACCCTAAATGGCAATTTTTTATAAATTCTTTTAATCCCTTCTTTTTTCTAATTTATCGTTATCTTGTGCCCGGATTCTCTTGCCATCACTTTGAAGGAACACTTGTCTCCCACATTCCTTTCCACCACCCCCTCCCATTCCTTTCATGCTTTCTCCGTTAGCACTTTTTGATTATAATATTTTCCGCGGTATTTCGTTCAGCCATGCACACTAATTCCGTATCTGAGTTTTTCAGGTTAAAGCAGCCAGTCATACAAAGTCACTGGTCACAGAGGAACACAGCCTTTCAAGCCCATGCTCGCTATCTCTCCACCCTCCGCACCTCAGGATTCCTTTCTCCTGAGCAGGCCTTTTTTCTTTTAACAGTTTTGCAGGTCTACCAGTTGATCAGCTTCACTAGCCATCATTCACCCTCCCCATTCTAAAACTAATCCCACTTGATACCCTCCTCGCGCACACGGGACCTTCCTCCTGAGAGGGATCACTCTTTTTAGACTCAGCCGATGATGAACTCTCCTATTGTCCTCTTGTCGAAACGTCGTCAAGCATCCGTCGTCGCTTGAGGGCCACAAATTAAGCCCATTTAATTGATCTAAATGGGCGCCGAACATACTTCTAGATAAACCAGTTTGAATCAAGTACAGGTCACATCGGAAGACGTAGTTACAACGTGCCAGAAACGCCGGTCCTACGCGGTGTCAACAACTTGGCTATAAAGCGTTCCCCAGTCTGGCGGTCGCATTCTTCGGCGATTTTTGCAGAGTTATCGCACTGTGTGAACAAGTGAACGCACAACCGACGCAAACAAGACGACTGTTTAATCTAGGCAGAGTACAGCTTCCAAATCATGCCGAACTAACGGCAATTCCGGTCTGTACACAGATGCAGATATATGCAAACACAAGTAGTGCCGAGTTGCAGTCCTTGTCATAGGCGCATTACTGAGGGAATTACTGGTGCGCTGAATCCTGTACAACTGTCTGGAAGCATTAATTTAGCGAATGCATGGACTGTTGGCTCAAAAAGCAGCAGATATCGTAATCAGCAACCACGGGACCCTGAGCAGTCTCGCAGCGCGGCTGTGCGGGCGTAGCAAAGTGCAGATACGCCTATCGGCCGAGTGATGCGCTGTCAGCTACGGGCCACCGACACACAAGTCGGCCGACCGTCGGCGTGACAAAGCAAATTACGACGCAGAAACCGCGTTGCCATACCCGGTAAGTCGATTGCGGTCGGCCGAAGCGAGCCGCTTGATATCAGGACTCGGTGTCGTCGCTCACTCGATTGGCATTTGTCGGCATGTCGCAGTATCGACCAAGCTTGCCGGCACGTGATTTCGAAAGGCGCTGCGATGCACAGCCTGTGTACGAGAGCAGACGACGCAGTAATCTGTGCGTCGCAGCTTTTGGGTAGCATGTGTCCAGGGTTCCCTGATAGTGACCTCGTAGCATACCCTTGCGCTCAGAAACTGAACCCGCTGAATATAAATAATGCAGTAATAAATTATTTACCCCGCATATATACTTTTCTGCGTATATCTTCCTTCGTTTACCCATACTCCGAGATATTTCTATTCGGCCAGTCTGGGTATTTCATGCCGTTAGATTGTAATAACCCGAACAGTTGTTGTATCGTCACAAACTACAATTAACCAAAGCTTGCAAATTTTCCTGGCTATCTGCTGGGTTGTTTTTGTTTTGTGGGAGGTTTAATATCGCGAAGCAACTGAAGGTATACGAGGGACACCAAAGTGAAAGGCTCCAGAAATTTTGACCACCTGGAGTTCTTTAATGTGCACTGAGATGGCATGGTGTGCTGTTTATCCCTTCCCATGTAATTTAACCTTCATCATTACGGTAAATTTCCGTTAGAACAACTATTTCAGAATAATCAATTACACATTAATGCTTTAATATGTTCCACAGGAGTTCCCTGTTCTTCAATAAAACATGATGGTAGGAAGACAAGACACAAAAGAACGGCCGCCGCGGTGGCTCAGTGGCTATGGTGCTCGCCTGCTGACCTAAAAGACGCGGGTTCTATCCCGGCCGCGGCGGCTAGAGTTTCTTTGGAGGAGAAGTTCTAGAGGCCCGTGTACTGTGCGATGTCAGTGCACGTTAAAGAACCCCAGGTGGTCGAAATTTCCGGAGCCCTTCACTACGGCGTCTCTCATAGCCTTAGTCGCTTTACAAAACCAAACCAACAAAAGAACGCTAAAAAAGAGCGTTCTTTTGTGTCTTGTCCTCTCGTGTGGTTGTAGTTTTTTGCGCTGTCTTCCTACCAAGTTCCCTGTTCATGTTGTCGTATGCATCGCCTATGTCCAGGAAGCTTAAATACAGAGGTTTGTGAGCGGACCTGTGTCCGTTCTTTTCCAGAGTTTTAGTATAACGTATGAGCGCTTACGTACGCTATACGCAAGCATTTAGCGGCAGATTACTGTGGAAGTCGCAAGAGCACTTTTAGTTTACCGTACAACCACCCGAACGCAACGATAGCTAAGGCCGCAGTGGCGCCATCTGGTGTTGTAATGTAAAAAAAATTTGTGTCGTATTTTTCAGGTTTAGCCAAGGCATTGGCCAAGCTGATCCAAGTCGTATCACGTAGATAGCCGGTTGCATGGCGTCCCCGATGAGTCGCGCACTGCGCAGTCGGGGCAGGGCCTAGCTTTTTTAAATTTTTTTAGGCAACCGAACGAGCAAGGTTTTTTTAAGAACGTCATGGTACGTACTAGCATTCTTTCGAACCCGTACTGCCCTACAGCCGAAACGGCTACTTTTGGCAAGGCTATGGCGACCATGGCATAAAAATCCAAATCAAGCCAATCCACAGTTGGCGGTGTTTTGTTAGGGTTAGGAACGGCGGTATCGTTACACAGAATCCAAAATGGGGCAAATTTATCTCTCAATCGTTCTGCTGTCGGCGAGAGGAGGCAAAGCGAATATCATACGCTCCATTTAAGGGCAATGAATATGCCTAAGAACCCAATAACATGACATTTTCTCTCCGAAGCGGGGACTTGGGCGCCGCCATGTTGGCAACGCTATTTTTCCTGGCGTACGCAAGAGCGCGCACGCTAAATTCGAAAAATAGCGTGCGTAACGCGAACGTACGTAAGCCATCGGTTTGAAATAGCGTTTGGCGCATGCGCAGTACGACTGACGCTATTTTATAGCGTACGCTATGCCTTTGCGTATGTCTACGCAAAGTTCGTCTCCGGCCGCGTCGTTTCTGTCCCGCCGCTACGCCGTCCAGTGTGTCTGCGTGCATGCCTCAAAGGAAGGGTCCCTCCTGTGATGGGCTCTCCTTTGTGCCTGTGCGCATACACTGTGCGAGGGTGGGGAGGGAGAAGCGTTTGCGGGTAGGCAGGCTGATTGGTCCATGGGATGCGCTTCTCCGTGACGTTTTTTGACTTCGCCCTCGTTCTCAACCGGACGTGGCGTCAGCGCGACTTTCTCCACCTCTCCCTAGAGCGCCTGGGGAATCGCTAGGTGCACCCGCCGCGCCGCGCGTGCGTGCGTGGTGAGCGGGCATTCGTTTCGTGCAGGGTGTCGAACCGGAATTTTTTCGGGTTCGGTTCAGGTTCGGATTCACGCCTTTCGGGTTCAGTTCCGGGTTCGGCTCCGGAGGGACATTCCGTCCTGGTTAGAACCGCTCCGGATAGCGTCGAACCGGTTCAAACGGGTTCAGGCTATAAAAAATTTTGAACGTAGATTTTTATTCAACCTTGTTTTGCTGTTTACTTTTCTTCGTGATATCAGAATATAAAACAGCACTGCAAAATTTGCTCATTGCGAGATAATTTACTGATCGCGGCAAAACGATTTAAATTTACGCAAGAGCCGCGAAATCAAATGCACTTGGAATTAGTGTACACCGGCTATGTATACTAGACTCTATCTGATGAGATACATAAAAAGAAAAGCTGATGAATTTTTCATCTACAAAACATTTCAGCTTCAGCAGTTTCGGAGTCCCCGTCAGGCGAGTAATAGGTCTCTGTGGAAGCTCGTGTCAATCGGGAATTTCTCCGGCGCAAAATGCTTAAGCGAGCGCCGTCAGGAAAGCTGCATGCGCCCACTATGAGCGGAAGTTGCCTTGTATTTGCAGGTATATACAGCCAAGACATCTTTCTACCACCACAAAAGCAGCTTGCACGTCACCCTCCCGCTCTGGCAAACCTGCAGCACACATCTAGAGAGTTTACAGAAATATTTTATTTTCATCACCTGCTCCTGTGTAACTCACATTACATATCTCGACCACCTACAACCGAATTTCTTCAAAAACACAGCAAATCGCGGCTTGTAGCTTGTACAGTGTAAAATTAAGATTTTGGCCTATGCTGATGTTGTCTCCGTCTCTTGCTCTGATGAAAAGAATATGATAAAAAAGCAGGCTTGCATTGGTTGGGGGCACTTCGTGTCTGTACGGACACAAACTTGCGACGTCTTCGATGCGACGTTGCGTTGTGACAATGTTGCAATAGGTGCATTGCAAGAGGAGGACCGTAAATTCGTTACAGTTTTTGTGACTTTTCTGGGGCTCTTTCAAAGGGAGCCCAAGCGTGGACAAAATTTGTTGCTACCTTGATACAGTCTGGTGAGTCTTTCGTGCAGTTTTTGTCCACTAAGCAGTTTCATGATTTTTCTTTTTCGAAACCGAAAACCTCCGCTTCCTGGCAGCTGTGCTTATTAGGTGACTAAATTCTCATCTGTCTTTTATGTACATAGCCGTGAAGGAATTTTGTGCTGACACACTGCATTTCCTAAATATTCGGTTTTCCTTAGAATGCCTGTACGGCTTCTCCAGAAGGCAGCTGACAAAGGTTCTGATCGGTCATTACTTCCTCTACGTGCAGCCTTACCTAGCCTATTTTGACGGCCTTATATTAAGGCTAGTTCAGAGGATGTACTTTCAATAGGCCCCAAAAACCTTTCTTAGACTTCAAACGTCGACCTTACGTGTTAGGACATGCCATCGAGCCAAGCGGACGTCTGTGCCATGATCAGTGAATTGCTACATCTGCAAGCAAGGAGGAACTAACAACGAAATTATTTGTGACGCTATGTTCGTTTGAGACGTAGCTTACTTCAGCAGTCTCTTAAAAAGGACATTGAGCTCATGCCTTACACTATAAGATTTGTGCCAGTAATGAAGGACACCGGAATTCCGTGTGAACTTTTCCTGTTAATAAGACTGCTTAGCCTGCGAAGAAGCTATATGCTTGATAAACACGCCCAATCGTCACTTTCGGCGACGTCATTGTTCAGAGAACAGTTCATTTTAGCTCAGATCGTATATGCTGCGAAAGTTCAACCTAGCTCCTGACTTTTCGCCCTTTCTTGACGTGTGCGCCTTCAAGAATTTTTATCCGCGGGCAAAGCAAGGGAGTGATAGTGAGGCCGTATTCCGAGGTCTCGGAATTGGACCCAGTCCAGTAAGGTAAGACGAGGTCAGGTAGGTTCCTGATACTCCATGAGGCAACAATAAAAATAATCTTCGAAGATGGCCGAGTAACCTA
Source organism: Amblyomma mixtum (assembly GCF_055824585.1). Taxonomy (NCBI): domain Eukaryota; kingdom Metazoa; phylum Arthropoda; class Arachnida; order Ixodida; family Ixodidae; genus Amblyomma; species Amblyomma mixtum. Next base: position 182,268,523 of record NC_143012.1, on the reverse strand, counting down.
AGGCATTACTAAACGAAGCTTCTCTGCTGCGCCGGCCACCACTGGCTTGATTGCCACTCAGGATTAGAATATTGTAGTGGGTTTCTTTACTGCGTTAGCAGTTTAGTCTCCTTTTTCAAAAATTTCCGTAGTGTGTGTGCGTGTGCGCGCGTGTGTGTGTGTGTGTGTGTGCGTGCGTGCGTGCGTGTGTGCGCTTAAGCATATGTATGCACACGCGTGCACAATTCGGTGGGCACACATCCGGGCACTCAATGGCAAAAAATTGACAGACGGTTGCAATTGTCGGTAATGCGAAGTTTAAGCGCAACTCATCACACGCTACCTGGCATGTGGTGTATTATGCTGCTAGCCACTCTCGGGGTCTTCCCGTAGCAGCCACCTTGCAGGCGACGTTTCATTCGCTCTGCTACTTGGACAACCGGTTACGCCGGCTACGCCGGCTGCGACGCAGAACGCGGGAACAGGCGCATAATAGCTGCGGTCTAGAATACCCCATCTACCTGCAGCCGATCTACCCGAGATGGAATGCTGTGAATGCTGCACGTGTGCCGTCGCAAAGCGTTCCACAAAAGAACGCGAAAACGCAAGCGAATCCTGACGCAGTGGTCCAAAAACTTGTTTTTGAGTCGTCGCGGTGGTGAGCGGCGAGGTTCCAACAAGTTGCAAATTTTCGCTGGGACGCGCCGCTCAGTCGCCCATTCGCTTCCATGTGAACCAACCTTAAGCCTCTCGCCTCAGACACAAACAACCCGAAGCGAGGGTTCTTGCACAGCTTCCGCCCTCACCGTTCGACCACGTTTTTCATGTGGCACTCTCGGTAGAAGAAGACGCATTACGTTCGCTGCTATTGACGAGGGTGGCGCTGGTGAACACTCTGATGGTTCGGTTGCACTACACCCCGGTTGCACCCCCGAAAGCACGAAAAATTAGACGGTCGTGGGCACAGCGCGGAAGTAGCGGACACCTTAAATTTCCTCACTGTGCGCTTTTCTTTAGACTACCTGTATAGCCTCTCCAGAAGGCAGACGACTCAGGTAATTGCAGGGTATTTGTTTCCTCTACTGTTGTATCGGCAACCTTTTATGGAGTTCCTTAACAACAGTGCTTTAAAACGTGTCAAGCGAATGTACATTTATTTCTTCTGCTGCAAAAACGTTCTTCTCTAAACTTCACACACCGACGCTGCCTGTCAAGGCATTACTTCATGCTGAGGAGAATGTTTGTGTCATGGATGGTAAATTCACACCTGCGCAATGCGCCAAAGACCATTGACCATTGTTTTACTCTGTGCAATGATGCTACGTTCTTCTGGGACATAATTACGGCGAACGTACACTTGAGAACGACATTGAAATCATACGGATTAGTACCCGGCCGTTTTTTGCCAGTGGAGAAAAACTGTGTTCTGCCGTGTGATCTATTTATGCTGCTGTGACTATTTAGTCTCAAGAGCTGTATGATGGACCACCGCCGAATCAACGCGGTCATCGAAATTTGGTGAGGGGGGTATTTGTGGCCCTGGAAGGGCCGCCTTGCTGGCTCCCCTATCTACGTATATCTCAGACTTCTGATGTTTAGGGAGGTGGGGATTTGCAGGGGTATGGTGGGCTCGTATTACACAGCCTGGTGGTTTGTGGCATGGACTTACTCCGATTTTCCTTTTCGGCACTTTTTCCATGCAATAAAGAAAAAAAGCGTCACCGTAGCTCATTTGGTAGAGCACCGGACGCAAAATTCAGAGGTCAAGGGTTCGGATCCTGTTGGCGGCATGTGTTTTTTTTTCAGTTTAATCAATAGTTTAAAGTAATTACTCTTTAAGCTCCTATTGATGAACACCGCAAATTACTTTTTAAAAAGTACGTCCCCTATGCTCCTTGGTTTCGGTTATTGTTGGCTTCCCTCATGTGCAGCAGAGGCAGATATAAGCCGCCCGTCAGAGAATTCAAGATACAGCAGTCCGTGAGCAGCGTGACGAAGCTGCCCGTTATCGATTGGCATTCTTTTTTTTTTTGTTATATATATAAGCAAAACAATTTCAATGCATCGACATTCGACATAACAGAAAATCACTTCATCGCAGTAACAGTTCATTTCAGTAGCACCTTTCCAGGCCTTTTTCACATCTCAGCGAGCGCATGTATTTCCGCATTGCCTCTTTGTGTAATCACTATTTTTTTTCTCAGTATCGTACCGCTGCTACATGCCCGCCTTTCATTGCTTATTTCCGTCGAGTGCAACAAAGAATATTCGGGTTCTTTAAAAAGGAAACACATGTATATTTTCTTTGTTTTGTAATAATAGTATTATGTGTGTTCTAACGCGTCAAAGCGGCGCGGAGTCTATAAGGAACGCTATAGTGGACGACTCCAGATTAGCGTAGACCAGCTGGGGTTCCTCAGGGTGCACTAACATGGCACAGCACACACGCATTCTGGCATTTCGTCGCTATCAAAATGCGACCTCGCCACCGGTATCAAACCCGCGACCTTGGCATTAGCAGCCGAGCACCACAGCCACTGAGCCACCATGAGGGGTCTTATTCATTATCTGGTATCTGAGACAAGGAATGCCTCAGAAAGTAAATGTTGCACAACGTGATTGGGTCATTGCGCCTCTGCTTCACATGTTTATGGTACTCGACACACACAAAAAAAGGAAACCATTCTCAGTCAGTGCTTTACGAGTTAAAGCAGTGTTAACAATTCGAGTAAAGCTGTACGTAAGCATGTGAAAGGTGGGGGGGGATCCTATAAAATCCAACATTTCACGTCAATCTGGCGTAAAATACTTTAGAATTACCAAAAGCCCATTGCGGAAATGCCAATTAGCTTTCTTCCTGGACACGAGACTTCTTTCAGTCTCGTTGTTGACCTGGATGCTATTTCGACTGGATGAAATTTCCGCACTCCATAGCGCCGACAGCTTTCGCTGGGTAAATGAAAAAAAGAAAAAAAGTATGCCATGTTGTACAAAATGTGCGGCTGAACCGAGTACCGAACCGGTTCGGAACGGTTCCGTTGAATCGTTCCGGTTCGGGTTCAGTTCCGAGATGGCGAAAAAAATTTGGGTTCGGTTCGGTTCCAGTTCCGGGCAAAAATTCGGGTTCGGTTCCGGTTTCGGGTTCGGTTCCGGTTCGACACCCTGGTTTCGTGATCCTCGGCGGGCTCGTTTCGAGGCGTGTGAAGCTATGGCGTTCGTGCGTGGTGCGCTCGTCGGCGACAGCCAGCTGAAATTTCTGTGCAGTTTTTGCTTGCGGCTTTCGCCGTTTCGCCAGGAGCACGTGGCTAGTGTCGTGCTCGTATTTAAAGTTTTTGCCGCGGCACTACACGGATCCGCATCAGGCGCGCTTTGAGGACCGCCGTTTGACAGCTACGCTGACGCGCTTGTCGGGCGTGCGCATTCTCAACCCCGAGGTAAGGACTGAACTACATCGTCGCAAGCTTTCTCGTGTATTGAGGGCTCACCAAATTTCGGTGCCTGTAACGAAACTTTTTTTTTGCAGCATCGTTCCCTGGATATGCTTCTCGGAAGCCGATGTCATTGTTCGCCGCGGACGCTGGGCCTACTGCTCGCCGCCACGCCGCTGTAGGTTGACGTTGAAGAGCTGCTCCAAACGGCCCTTTTCAGGGCCGCTTCATTGCTTCCTGGAAGATTGCGGGCATCCAATCTCGCGGCCGTTTCCCTCTCTTTGTCGAAATCGGCGCCAGACATCAGAACCCGCGCTAGGCCTCGTTGCAGGGTTAAACGAGTGCAGTGTGGCTTTAGAGAAGTTATGACTTGCGCTTAGTCTATCTATATCATTCATCCAGTGCAGTGTGCCTTTGCTTCTTTAGCGACTTCTCACGCCTTGTCGAAATCGGATTTAAAGCTCACGCCACGCCTCGTTGAATGGGCTAACCGAGTGCAGCGCGTAGCTTTGTTTTTTTGTGTTCTAACCTGTAAGCAGTGCACCTTTCTTCGCTCCTTACTTTTGTTCTTTTCAGTCGTTTCCTGAATCCGTCGAAAAAGCCGGGCTTGCCGGATGATTGTTCGCCGTGAATGGAACCACGAGGCGATCGCATCTGCATACGCAGCAGGACTTTGTTCCCTCGTGTTTTTTTTTAACAAGGATTGCATCGACAGCTCGGGCAAAACGAGGACTGCGCACGCCGTGTCGTCGCTGCTTAGTGAAGAGGCACAAAACGGATGTCGTCCTTACTTAAAGGCCCTTCTCGGGGCCACCTCAGTGTTTCCTGGGAGACCACGCGCTTTCCGCCCTGTGCACATGTTCCCCTCATTTCCAATCATTTGTAAGTTGCATATCAATGAATTAATAAATCAGTCAATGCACTTTATTTCCCAGAAAAATCTGGCTGGCCACCCTGGGCTAAAAGCTGTGCACACAGCTTGACAAGGCCCAGAGGACCATTAGATGAGTTTTGAACGTAGGAAAAACAAGTTGGTACTTTAAAAGAACATGGAAAGTACACCAAACAATATAAGATATAAACATTACAATCGCGCATTACAGTAAAGAAAAAGAAAACACTTTGACAGCAGACATACAGTATCAATTTACACTATAATACATACAAAAATTACGACATTCAGCACTATGGCACGAAATATAAAAACAGCACATAAAGCAAAAAAGAGAATGCAAGTTACAATAGTACAGATAGATTAGCTGCTTACATTTACATATGCATAAAATTAGTCCTCGGCTCCTTGAGCCTCCTTCAAATCCTGCAGAAGGCTTGAATTTGCAACTGCTAATATCAAAGAAGATTTAGAAGAACTTCAGTTTGGGGTACATGGTGCATAGTACTTGAGAAAATAAACAATAGCGCCTACAATGACACACACAGAAGAAGAACGATGCAGCACACTCTAAGAAAAAAAGGTGTGATCTTAGTCTTTTTGGGGGGTAAAACACTTGTCGCTGAGCTGACACCTTTTTGGGGGTAAGGTTACGCTGTTTCTTGGAGACTAAGTATTTATGCTCTCGCACATAGAGTAATGTTACGCTCTAATAGCCTAAACTTGCACTGACATAAGAAGAGTAACTTTAAACCAGTTAGGTATAACATTACGCCTTTCTAAAAGGGGTAAATGTTAGCCTGAGGAAAGCATAAACATATCCTAGCATGCAAGGTGCAAGTTTGCACCTTTAGCAGGTAAATTTATGCTATGTATAGAAGTGCAAAGTTACTTTGTCAAAGACTAAACTTATACCGTCATAAACAGAGCAAAGTTTGCACCCCTGTGGTGCAAGCTTATACCCTTACATGATGGATAAAGTTACCCTTCTAGTGGTACAAAGTAATGCCCTACTGCAAGGGGTATCTATACACTACTCGGTGGTGTATTTATACTGTCCACACGAGAGCATTATTACCCTTCTGTAGCGTAAACCTGCCCACTGAATGCAGAACTAAAGTTGACCCATATGGTAGAAGCCCGAGTCTTTCTGGAAGTGCAGGCAGTGTCAAAATGTTGCGACGAATCTTTCATGTGAGATGGTCTGTGTCATTGTGTGTTCAGGTGCAGGTACTACTGCAGAATGTACACAAAGAATTCATAAACGAATCGGAGAAAGAAACATACCGTCATATTTATTTTGTCACATGCTACACCATATTGCAGCAATGACCCTGGCAGTCTTCTTCATACAGGTGGAGGCAGTATGTACCATGTATTTGACCTGCACAGAGAAGAAAACATATAATGAATTTTGCAGCCACAAAGCTCAGACGACGTGACCATGGGCTTAGTTAATTCAGGTCTAAAAGTGTAAACCACACAAAAGGCAGGGATAAATGGAAATGCATGAAAACAATGCCACAAGTGCAGGCTTCTGTTTATTATTGAGAACCAAAATCAGAAAAGATATGCAGGAAAAACAAAACATGTCCTAAATGGCAGCTACTTAATCACTCACATATGCTGACATTATCACAAGCACAGTGGCTTCTCAGGAAAAATCCAGAATATTGTGCCCAGCTACACGGTCAGGCTGTAGGCATCCCGGATGCCAGACTAAAAAGAGGGTCATATCAAGAAACAGAAAAACATGTGCATGAAATGGAAGCTACTAAAAGGTGATAAAATGAAATGCCGTTTAACAAACCCTTCCCTCCATTCTCGTGTTTTTATTTCTCCGTATCTAGAGTGGTTAAGGTTTCATGCAGCCCTTGCTAACAATATGTCTCTGGTCTCTGATGCCATTATATGATTTGTTGCCCATACAGTGAATTTTCTTCCTAAAAGGGAAGTGTAGGTGATTATCTGAGCATCAATCAGTGATACTTCCAACTGTAATTTTCCCTGCATATATTACCTGTGAATTCATTTCCAATTAGCAAACAGCAGGAAGCTTGTCCCTGTGATGGCATTTTTGGGTGCATTCCATTGTCACAGCCTTTTGATACAGTTTAAATACCTGGTGAAAGGCCTATGCACAAAGGCTATGCACTATAAATCTTAGTGTACCACTCCTGGAAAACAAAGAAAAGCTTTCGGCTAAATGTGAAATAATAGCAAGGGCAACTTACACATCTAAAGAATTGTCTCCATGCATGAGGTAACGTCATACCCAAAAAATTATTTGGACCACATTATAATACAGATACTTTTTATTCACGTTCATAGCCTGTTTCATACTACACCTCTACATTATGCCTGAGCAAAAAGCTTTGGTTATGGACTGGCCTTCACTGACAGACTACATTAACTACACAAGCAGCACAGAACAGTCTCCTTCTAAAGCACTATTTTTGCTTGAGGAAATTACAAATCTCTTCTTATTTAGACAGTGCTGCTTCTTCCAATGCTTGCAGCATATGCAGCAGCAGTAATTCTCATGAATTACATTTTGCTGGCACAATAGAATGTTACCTTTACACATCTTTTCAGATGCTTAGCATAATGAAATTGTAAACACTGACTGACAGCATTCAAGAATGGCTATTAAAACAGTTGCCTTCCATATCTGCTGTCACATGCAGTGCACGTGACCTTAATTAAATTTTAAGTTCACTCCGATGTGAAATGCAACTAATATGGATTCATGTGAGTTATTGGAAATTATTCACATCAGTGAACAGCACCTTCCTACTCAAAAAGAAAGTGTGAACAGTGCAAAGAAGATTAACAGCCTCACGTAGCTGCATATCACATTAAGCTTCACATGCATAAACGGTGCTAGTCATATTAGCTTGGTAGCATGCCACCCTGCCAAGCATTACCATAACTGTGTCATTTTTTTCTGACGTCAGCAACATGGATTGTAGGCAGCGCCTCTCAAACTAATTCAGTAAAAAATCTTTGCTGAAGTCCAGCCTACTTTTGCAGAAAAAAAACTGCATTTATACTTCATGTCATAAAAAGTGGTCACAATTAATCAAACCATTATTCAGAAATTCTTTCAGAACTAAGTCCTCGAAAACATTGAAAAGCTCTAAAATCTCTGTAATAGAATGGCTGCAGCTGTGCAACATAGCATACTATGTTCACGGATGGACATCAAGTGATGATGAACTTGCAACAATGTCCCAATTACATAAAAACATACATACCACACACATCTAGTCCCGGCCACTTGTACGGAATCCAGGCTGAACTTCGGTGCTAGGAGTGACAATGGTTGTGCACCTTTGCATCCCTCCTCCTCCCAGGTGCACTGCAATAGAGGCGTCATTTATAGCATTAGTGTAATGGTTAGTGATAACTTATATGTTCATTAAACCACGTAATGGCAGCACACATGCTCAAAAAACGACAGGAATAGTTTGAAAACGAGAAACAACTTTTGATTCCAAATTTTTATCCATTACAGCACTTGCCACATATTTATAACAGGCATAATTGACGCAGTGCACTGGCACAATAAGCCTAGACAAACTTCTACAGCACAATGGCCTATTACCAGTGAATTGTCACTAAGTGCCTAACATAATTAACACATTTTCTAACAGCCACTGCAGAAAAAAGAAAGAACTATACTGTTACTGCTTACGAGATTGACAGTATTCATTACAGAATTTTTTTTTCGTTGACAGATTACCGCAGTGCAACCAAAATCCTTATTGTTCTAAACAGAAAAGCTTAGATACTAGCGTATTCTTCTATTCAACCTCTTAGAGCGACATCAAACCTAAAGTCTCACTCTTTCACAAGAGAATACAAGAGCACAAAAAGAGGTGACATAGACTGTACGCTTTTGTGAGCTAATGTTTGGCCACCAACTAGCCCCGACCTTTTCACTAGTAAAAAGAACTAAACAAGTTCACTTTTCTCTATTAGTTCTCAGCCTGAGTGAAGAGCCAGTTACATATCAACTTAACACCATTAGCAAGCGCATCTTGCCATTCGAATGCAGTAAAACTGCTGGCATGATAAGTCACATTCTGGGTTAGCAAAAATATTGCAAGGTGTAAGCGAAAACGGCCGCATGCCAGGAAGCGCAGAGCACAAATGAGCTGCTAATTTCGTGCCTATGAATAAATAAATTTCACGTTTACTGTTTTATCGTTTGCTTGCTACTCCGTGGTAAAGAAAAAAAATTGACGCCGTCCATTCGCAAAAAAAAAAAAGCGGCCTGGCAGAAGGAGTTGCCTTGCAGCGCTAAAATTATAAAGGGATTATGGTCCAATAAGAATCACATACAGTGCTGCAGTAGATGTGAGCACTGCGCGCAGTACGTGCCACAGAAGCGCGCACACTAATTTACTCGCCCCTTTCTGAACGGAGACTGCGGTTTGGACTTACCTTACTGAATGGTCGTCAGCAGGGACAAATACTTGGCGTTGAAGAGACGACCGGCAATGTTCTTTCGCACGGCAGACGAAGGATCAGAGCCTGCAGCGAAAGAAAGCATGAGAAAGACGCCGGCAGATTGCGCCGCTGCGATCGTGTGTTGTACACGATAGGCTCCCTCCGGCCGCACGCGACCGGCTCAAAACAAGAAATAGCAACAAGCAGCGGCTCGCGCACACAATCCATGATAAAAAATCTGTACTGAACACACCATAACTTGATGGCAGGAAACAACCCGTATGACCAAACGAAAATGTCACTTACTTGTACGGTTGAAATTGGGCGCAAAGAATCCGTACGATGAGGGCGCCGCGACGATCTGGCGTGCGCTGTTTCTTTCAGACGTTGACTCTTTCGCGAAGATGTCGCCCACTGCAGCGTCACACATCGATGAAGCTTGCACGATGAAGTAATCGCTGAACAGAACCTAAACGCACACAGGCCCGTACTGCAAGATGAAATGAGGAATGCGCGTCGCGACTTGCACGCACGGCACCCAGGCGCGGTAAACAGCGGCTTCGTCTTCGACTCTACGCGAGCGGCCAATCCAAATAGACAGGCACGTGATCTGAAGAGAGAGAAGGAAGAAACCAGGAGAAACTACAACCCATCGCCAGCCATCGCTTCCAAAGCTTGCTTCAGAGGAGGTTTTCCTTCCTCCATGCTTCGTGCCTTTCTTTCGTTCCGCCGGACCCCGCGCTTCCCCTCTTTTCCTTTTCTCCGCTGACTGAAAGAACGTCTGCGTTCCCAGTAGTGTCCCAAGGTCAAGCCGCCCGCGTGCGGGCGACAACCTTTGGTCCTTGCAATGTGCTGGTAGCTTATTATTTTTGCATGCGCCTCTCTGCCCTTGTGGCACGTATTTTTCCGCGCTTTCGGCGTGCGCACAACTCTTCCGTTATCGGAGACAACGAGCGCGGCGAGACTCGTCTTATCAGTCCTTGCAGTATCCCTTTGAAGCTTTTAATGCAGCCAGCTATTACGCAGTATGAATTACGCAGATGCTGCCGTAAATGTGTGGCGTATGCAACAGAATAGTTTTCAGAGCAGCTGCAGCTTAAAGTTACGAGCATCATTCGGAAGTTCTCGTCAGCTCTCATTTACTACCGCGTACAGAAGGCACTGCGAAATATATATCAATAAACTGCCCTTCCTGTACTTCTAAATCAGTCATAGAACCGGCTAAGAAAGCGATGTGAATGCTGCAGCATTATTGATTCAATGTCAGGCACAGTAACAGTTTTAAATACTGATATTGCCGCGTGATATTGCTGCGAGAAATTTCAACTTTCTTTTGTGCTTATGGGGCCGCACGTGTGAGGAGAATCCGAAGAAAAAAAACCGCTCTGTTCAAAAATAGTTTAACTCAATCGAAATAGACACAGCTGTAGAAATATTGATTTAATAAAGCCGCATCGAGTGATCAGAAGCGTCAGGCAAACAAAGGGGATTCACAACATTTGAACATTTGAGGAAGATGGCGCAGAAGAGGGCTTCAAACGACAGTCGACAACTGCTGATGCAGCAGTTCTCACCTCTCATCGTTCCAGTGTTCGCGAAGTTCTCAAAATATTTTCAAAATGGGTCAACAGAGCAGAAATGGATCACTGCCAGCGCTATGCCAGCAAGCATCCGTTAAGACGCTTCAACCGACTGGTTATTCGGGCGATTCCGTCTATTATACGCGCTTTCATTTTATTCAATATAGGCAGTTGCCACCGCTGAATTTATGCTTTTGTTAAAGATTGGTTCGTCAGTGCGATACAATGTGTCCTTTAGCTCAGTTTTATTTGTGCATACAAGACAAAAGTCTCAGTCATCCGAAGCAACTTACGATGATGAAGGAAAACCTGCCGGTTTATACGCCGTAGTTTAATTTATTTTCGAGCTTGGGTCTTCGGGCTGCGTCTATCTAGTGCAATGTACTGTTTAGTGCTTCTCATTAGACTCTAAAAGAAAGAGTTATTTCCTGACGCATGAACCATTCCATAAGAATTCACAATGCACTGCCGCAATATAAGCGCCTTGATTACTGTTTCCTCTGGCACCCGGTTTGTTGCGGAATTCGATGCTTCCATAGCGCTACAGTTCGAAAAAAAAAAATTGGAGGCAGTCAACTTCATTTCTGAATATCAATACTATACTTGAGTGCATTAAAGCTGCGCGGAACAACCTAAAAGCTAAAAGTTACGTACACGTACACTGAGTTTAAGCTAATTTCTGCTCTTGTAGGCGTGCAGCACAATTTCATACGCAAGAGAAGTTCGAATAGACTTAAATCGCGTTGGTCACCTCGCTCCCTGTTTATCAATTTAAAATAAGCTGAAATTGAATTGCTTCTATGTGAAACACTTGTACGCGCCAAAACATGATCAGGAAATGCAGCTATCTCGAAAACTGATTACTATGGGCTTCGCTATCTTGTGCCGAGAGAAAGGATCCGTACACTTGTTGGAAAGGAAACGTAGAAATGTCTTTTACGCTGCGTTGAGGAGTTTCCGAGCAGATGTACAAATGCTGGTGATCTCATAGTAGACCAGCAAAAGTGCGACTCTGAGGCCTGGCTCGTGTCTTGGTAAAAGTGCTCTAAACAAAAATGTACCTATATATATGGAATGGTCAGGCCACGTTCACAACTCAGTTCAGATGCAGAATTATTCCTTCCCTAGTTTCTTGCATTTTTGTTTTTCAGCGTTGTCAGTATTAGTGGTGAAGATCACGCGTTTATCAGCGAGTAGGGCTCTTTTTTGTTGTTGAAATGGAGCAGAAATATGAGAGTGCAATTTATTCGGGATTTGCGTTACATTGCATCTTCAGCTAACATAAAATTACAGCGTCAACAATCTCGCTCGTTCGTCTGATTTTGATTTATTAACTTGTATGCATGTTAACCTGAACCCTTTCTGTTATTCGTCTGTTATTTGCTTAGGAACATGTGCCACAACGAGGGGTTATTCGAAAAGCAGTGCACGTTATTCGAAATTGTACGGAGGGAATTAACCGCCCTGGTACTTATCGTACGCTATTAGAAAATGAAGAACAGCGCTGACTAATAGAGCTTACGCTGGCTGTGAAGCAAAACTGTTCCTTTTAAAGCTTTTATTACCTCTTTAATAAAAGCTTAACCACAAGCCGATATTATAAGCGCAATAATTTTCATGCCTCTGGTGTGTTGAAGCGCTAAACTGTTGATTTCGTTCAGAGCTGCGATTGGTCAGAGGAGTAACACAGCACCGATCATGCCGTCTGTCTTTGCTGACTTACTTCTTTTTTAAAATGATATCCAATCATGAGTATGAAAGCACATGCACCGAATATTAGTGATTATTTTGGTCGTTAGCAACCAAGAGCATGTTTGCATGCGTGATGGTTGTCGTGGCCGATCGCGGCCAATGCACCTTTTTTCAGTAACGTTCTGTGCATCCGCCAAGCCGCTTCGTCCGCCATTATTGCCGACCATGTCAGGCGGAGATGGGCAGAAGATCGCTGTACGTGTTCTTCGAAGAAATAGCTTCTGGTCCCTTGAAGAAGCGAGGAGGCGCGGTCAGTGTCGCCAGCGCGGGTGAAAGGATCAATGCAGTGGGGGAGCGTGAGCCAGCGTAGCTTTTAACTATTATCCTCAAAATAACCCCGCCACCCCGCTTTCGGGAGAGGGCCATCTTCGAGAGGGAGGGGAGGCGGTGAGGGCTGCATACTTTGCTGTACAGCGTCTTCGCGCAGAGGGAACACAGCTGGTTTGAAGAGTAAAAAAGGGGGTAAGTTTTCTGAAAGAGACTAACGGCCTCCACCACCTCCACACGGGTGTAACGATGCACTCTGCAAAGTGCATCTTTAGTCCATGCGCCTTCAGATAGCATAAGTCGTGAAGATGCACCCTTCTTACACCCTTTTTTCTTAGAGTGCACAAGCGCTATCCTGCGCTCTACACTATGGAACTGTGACTGTGAAAAATGAACCTTCACGTCAGTGAAATATGAGTCTTTAGGCTGTCTACAAATCGTTAATACAGAAAGAAAGAAATCTGAGTGAATGTTCTGTAAGAGGCTTGCATATTACTCTGTTTGTCTATTTATTTATGTTACCCCTCAAGGCCAGTGGCATTACACAGGGGGAATGGTAAATATACGAAAACTGAGAGAAAAATACAGTTGATTACATCAATATTAAACAGCGCCTGAATATACAATGTTAGCTAGTGCTACGCGGAACTGCTCATAATTTTCAATGCCGGCAACTTCTGCAGGAAGGTGGTTCCAGTCGCATGAGGTTCGCGGCAGGAATGACTGCGAGCAGCATTTTCTGTTGCATGACATACTTCCGACTTTGGGATCATGATCAATGCGGCGGGATACAGAAATTGTATGGGGGATGAGGTGATCACGAAGAGCGGGATGATGGTACAGCTTGTGGAACAGGGTGATACGAAACAATTTTCTACGCGATGTCAGTTATGGGAGGCAGATATTAGATTTCATAGTATAGTTATACTCGCTGTGCGGTTGTAGTTAACAAGGATTAAACGCACAGAGTTATTTTGCACCAGCTCAAGATCATTAATGAAGTTGTCATGATCAGGGTGCCATACACGTGTTGCATGCTCGAGTTTTTATCCTATTAGTGTTTGATAAAGCAATAGTTTCAAATTGGAAGGAACGTTAAAGAAGTTGCGACATAAGTAGCAAAGCATGCGATTAGCATTTTCAATTATGTTTTCGGTATGAAGAGACCAGTTAAGATAATAAGTAATGCGGACGCCGATGCACTTATATGATGAGGCTGATTTCAACGAAATGTTATCGATCGTCGGCATCGCGGGAAAACGCAGCACACCACTATGTGCAGTGCAGCAGCTAGCCGGAGCCGTCATCTACGAGCAACTGCGCGACCATCTGCTTGTGTTCACTGACGGCTCCGTGGTGAGCGAAAACTGCTCGCTCGCCGCAGCGGCCACCATCCCCGCCCTGCAGCTGCACCGCCAGCAAAGAGTGGCTTACCTGGGCTCTTCGACCACGGCGGAGCTACTGGGTCTTCGCCTGGGCTTGGACCTGGTGCTCACCCTTACTCCGCCGCCACCCAGGTGTGCTCTGCTGTGTGATTCCCGTGCCGCCCTCAGCCGCCTGCAGACTCCCGCCCGTGGCACCCCGTTGCTGTGCGCGTTACGCGAGCGCATTGAGCGCCTCGCGGAGCGCAGATGCAGTATTCGCGTGCAGTGGGTGCCCGGTCACTGCGGCATCCGCGGCAACGAGCAAGCCGACGAGCTCGCCACCGCCGCACATCAGCTTCCTCCCAGCGACGAACTGCTCGCCCTGGAAGACGTGCGTGCGGTGATCTACGACCACCTCCGTCAGCAACACCCGGACCCTCGCATCGCGCGAGGAGAGCGCATTTCTCTCGTCGGCGCGCGCTCACTGTCCCGCCTCCAGCGGGCGATGATCATCCGAGTGCGCGTCGGCTGCGTGTGGCCCGGGGAAAGACGGGTGCGTCACGGACTTTCGTCGAGCGACGCGTGCGCTGAATGCGGCGCAGTGGAGACATTGGAGCACATGCTCCTTCGCTGTACCGCTTCTGCAGTGCCGCGTCGCGAGATGCTCGCGGCCTACAGGGCGCTGGGAATCATCCCGGACAGTCTCGAAGCGCTCCTGTGGCCGCGCGGCAGTGCGCGCACCCGTGACAGAACAATGGTGAGCCTCTGTGCGTTCATCGAGCAGGCGGACTTGACTCCCCGCTTGCTCTACGCCAGGTAGTGCACGCGTGACACGAACGCTCCGTGGGTGCTACCTCGGACGGTATACGCGGCCGGGCGCCCCACCCCGGCCGCTAGTGCAGTGTGCCGCGCGCGCGATTAATCCGAGACAGGACGCTACGTGCGCGCGGCTATGTACATACAGTTTTACTTCTTGTGTAAGTGATTGTGCGCAGTGGCCGCTCGCGCGCACTTATTTTCGGACAATGCTTGTACATTAGCGCGCGAGCGGCGCGAACTTGATTACTTTTGTATTTTGTAAATAGTGTACAAAGCTCTACCCTGTCCTTTCTCGCTGTCGCTCCCCTCTATACTTCTCCTCACTATCCTCTTCCTTTCCCTTTCGTTTCCGCCGGCTGCAGCTCGGATGCTTAAGATACTAGATAGCAATTGCCGCGGCCGGCAACACTCTTTTGCTTCACTTTTTATTTTTTAAATAAACCACTACCACCACCAGTAGTGAGGTGGGACGGAAGTTTTTCTAGATACACGCATGACTTTGCATTTGTTCATATATAGCTGCATTCACCATTCTTCGCACTGAAGTCAGTGGCGGTCTCGTCAAGTAGTCCCCTGCTTTGTACGTTCACCTTGTTAGCGGCTGTCTTATTTCACACAATTCCACGCTCTACACGTTGATAATTATACGAGCACAATTCGTTGTGATTGTCGAGCAATCGTGTTCCTGCCTTGCCGCCACCGTTGTCTTGCCATGCCGCCGGCGCGGCGGCGACGGCGGTGCCATTCACCTGCGGTTGCGGTGGCCAGATCTCGTCGGCGGGGGAGGGGGGAAGGGAGCCACCCATTCATGTCTTTATCCCACCATGGGACACAGCGACGCCAGCGAGGGGACCATCCCTTTCTGGCTTGACAAGGAGCGCCGACCAGCCGCCTTGAAGGAGGGGTCTGAGGGCGGAACAAAGCCACTTCCCAGAACTGAGAAATGAAGGCCGCTAACCCCACTGGTGAAATGTCCGGGCAGGTGCTTTGACCTTAGTGGACATGTCGTGGCGGGATATCTCAGACGTCGACTCGTTTCCCCTGGTATCGAAATGAATATTGCTCGCGTAAACGTTAACATTCAAAGATTGAGTAATGGTATAATGTCTATACCTTTCGCCATTTATTTTTCAATAACAAAGCGCAAAAAAAAATTTGTGCAAATAAAATAAAAAATCGTTGTTTCTATTTTTTCTTTTTTTATATACAGCAGTCTGTCCGCTACCCCTAAAAGCACTCTCTGTTACCGCCACTGACTGAAGTAATGTAAGATTGTTAGTGTTGGTTATTTCTCTAAAATTGACGCAAACATCAGCGAATAGGTGAATATGAGAATCCATAAGAGAGCGGGGATGATTAATGTTAAATCAGAAACAGTAGCTAGGGTCCAAGAACTGAGCCTTGTGGAACTCCGGAAGACACCTCTGTAAAACAGGTGTTATAACCGTTAGCAAAAACTAATTCTGAGCGATTAAGTAGACATACAATCCATTTCAGTAAGTTACAGTCAATATTCAGATGTTTTAGTTCGTGAGCCAAAAGGTTGTGACATACATCGTCAAAAGCCTTCGAAAAATCCAGAAATATGCAGTCAGTTAGTGATGGTAGGTCTAGAATACAGTGCAATGCATGTGTAAACTATATTAACTGTGTTTCGCAAGAGTAAGGTTTTCGAAAACCATGTTGCGCTGACATAAAAAAGTTGTTCAATGAAAGGAAGTTAACAAGGTTGGTGAATATTATATTTTTGAACATTTTGGGTTGAGTATTGGTAAGGGATATGGGACGATAATTAATAGGGGATGCTTTGCTGCCGGATTTGTAGACTGTAACCACCTTTCTGATCTTGCACTCAGTAGCAGCGTTGACTGGTCAATGCTGGAAAAGTTTGGTTAGTATAATGGGCGAATAAGCTGCAGTGCTTTTTAAGTAACGAAGTCATAACCCGGAGCGGAATGAACACTGAGTCCATCAATAAGCTTATTCACACCAGTAGGAGCAACAGTTATAGGTGGCATGAAAACATAGTTGAAGTGGTGAGTTGTAGGCATATGTATACATCAGATATGGGTGTAAAGTTGTCAGTGATTGCGCGGTTAAGAATCGTGACGCAAACGTCGGAAGGGATGGGGTCGCCTAACGGGTCAGATAACGCAAAACTATCGTCGGTAGAAGTATTAATTACCCGCCACAATTTTTGACATTGGTGGTTACATGTGAGTGAAAGTGCTTTTAGCGCTTTTGAGCACTTGAACATACATGTTGGAAGCCGCTGAATACGAAGTCTGATCACTCACTAGTTGGCGAGAACTTTACGATGCGGTAGAGGCTTTCTTTTTGTTAGATAAACGTTTAATGTGATTATTACACCAGGGAGCTATTGAGTGGGTAGTGGCAGTGCGTTCAGGAGTGTATTGTTCTGTGAGTTGGGTGACTATAGCTGTGAACATGCTCCAGTTGGTTTGAATGCTGCGGACACCAAAGCTATGCGAAAGCATCGATAAAAAAAAATAGTTCATTATTTATCGCCTGAAAATTTGCTCCGTTGTAGTCTCGTATTATTATTTTTTTCTTTTTGTTAGTGTTCGGAGTGGCTAGATTAATGTCAGAGTGCATTAGCAACTGATCGCTGATGCCTGGCAGGTATGTAATAGGTGAGACTATGTCAGATCGATTTGTCAGGATTAAATCTAGCGTATTAGCCGCGTTGGCTGTTATAGTCCCTTGTGAGCACAAATGCACTAACGAGAATACTGAGCGCACATCTAAAAATTCGCGACTTCGAGACGAGAACGGGGACATTAAAGGGGAGTTGGTATTCCATGTTATCTTCGAAAAAATTAGATCGGCAAATAAAACAATACTGAAATAGATCATGGTGCTTTGTTTTTAAGTGTTTCCATAAAAAAGTATGGCAACAGATAAGGAAAGGCTTAGGTGATCGTGATCGAGGAGGTTAGACTGAATTATAGTGCAACGCTTGAAACAGGTCTTCACATCATTCATATATACTAGAACATTGCAGGAGACCGGACAAAGCAAAATTACACAAATTACGTTTGAATAGAGATCATGGCAGGAAAGTGGATGAAATATAGGTAAAAGAAGAATTGTGAACCGAAGCAAAGTATGTAATGAGCAAGAAATATGCATATCAAAGAAGACACTGCCCTGAGAAAATGGACAGCATGAAATAAATAAGCAGCACAAGTGCAGCGTACAGGCCTTTATCAAAGAATTTATTTTTTGTTTATTTACCACGTCCTGGTAGTGTTAGCTCCATAAAGCATTATCGAAATTATCACAATTTTCAGTTTTATTTGCTTAGGAGAACGTTAGAGCAATAAGAACTTGGGTCATAAATGCACTTCAAATATTGCCATAAATCATCGTACTCTTCGTCATGGGCCACAAGAGCTGGGGCTTCATGAGATAATTATTACGGTGCATTAACGAAAATTTCAACATGCCCTCAGCATGCAAAGATTTTATACTGGCGCTGAAAAAACCGCATTTTTTAAATTTTCGCTGGTAGGAGGGAGTAACTTTCTTGACTGCGCTGCTTTCTTCCTAAGCAAATGAAAGACGTGTATGCCGAGCAAAAACAATTCGAAAATATGTAGCGTAAGATATAACACTAATGCACTGTGAAGCTTGATGCCTTATTGGTCCAGTAGAGTGGAGAGCTGGGCGAGTTAATTGGTTCACGATTGTAGAAAGAAAAGTAGCGCAAAAGACGGGGACACAGAACTGGGAACACAGAATACAGGAACACAGAACACAGCGTCGTCCTGTGTTCCTGTTGTGCGTCTCCGTCCTTTGCCCTTGTTTTTTTTTCCTTAACTGGCCATGCACTTGTGGCAATTTAAGTGCACTTCCTGTGAATTTTGCACAAAAGTAGTGTATTTTTGCATTCACCTTTTTAACACGCTGAGTTGTTTTATCTTTTGGTCACTTCAGAAGGGAGGAGTTAGTATAGAAGTAATTTACTTGGAGAATACAAGGAAATATACCTTGCGATGAATTTTCTTATATTTTAATTCTGCCTGATGGGAATGCATTACGCGCCATACGGTGTTACTCACAACCAAACGCCCAGGGCTCTAAGTTGGGCAAAGCATGTAACATATATGTGGAAGTGCGAATATGGCTGTGGTGCGCTGGGCGTCTTGCATGCACAGCAGGAAGTGATTTGTGTCTAGACCATCCAAGAGGGAATGTACAAGGACGGGAGGAAAGTACAAACGCTAAAAAAAAAGCTAGCTGGGGCTGGAAACGCCTTTTTCGTTCTAGCAAGTACCAACGTTGGGGCAAAGCAACCAGTTTTGGGCGCCTTGTAAGAAGAAAGGAAGGTTCTGGGAAGCGGAAGCAGGGCTGCGTACGGCGAACACGAGGTCGCGGGGTCACGGAGTCACGCTGCAGCAGCACATCGGGAAAAGGTTAAATTCTTCCACTCGCCACTCGCAGCGCACCGCAGAACCGGCAGCCTTCTCTCTTGTCCGCCTACCCAGCAGGTTCCGGCCGGGGAGACGGACAATAGTCGCGGGCGAGAGCGAAGGGGGGGGGGGGGGGGGCACCACACGAATGGCATTAGAAGAATGTCACTGGCGCCTCCACTACAGCTCAGCTCGTACTATTCTGGCGCAGTGCTGCGTTTCGCCGTAATCGCTTGTCAGCAAAGTGAACACAGCACCGTGCCTTCCTGTGAATAGTAGAAGCAGGGACGTCGCGGCCACATCGGCATTCGCAGGATAGCGCCGCCCTGTCGCTTATTTGCTCGCTTATCCTCTAACAAGTCAAAAAGTCTTCCTGTCGTGGCACGCCATCCATGGCTTACGACACCACGTCTGTCATTCCCCTTCGTATTTCAAACGTTTCTCTTCTTACTATGAAAGTATTAGCCGTTGCGGCCAACAATTCTAGCAGCGAGAAAAATTTCAGCGCCGCAGGATTCGTAATGAAAGAGCGCCGCTCTTGTTTCGATCAAGCCATCATCAATGAACAACTTCCATATTTAGAGTGATAAATCTATACCTTTATGCGTTGTGTCTTGTGTATAATCCCAAACTGTGATCTGGAATGCGAGGTCAGAATTTGAATGTCATTGAAATAAACTCATTTTCCTGAAATTCTCTTTTTGTGTCGTCGCCACTTTGCAGGTCGGGCTCAGGGTCCTTCATTGTCGGGTCGGGCTTCCTGTCGGTAGGTTAAATCCTGGGCCGGGCGCGGGTTCGAAATTGCGGCCCGTGCACAGCTCTATTCAGAAACCTAATCACATTTCCTTTTGTGAAAAAAGAGCTATGTGCAGAGTTTAAATGGTGCAAGTATGAAGCTACAATGAAGTCAATTACAGACTTCTGTGGAACAGCTAGAGGAATTTCAAGAGCATGCTATACGTGATGCTAGTTGCCTCAGTCACAATTGATGCAGTCAAGTATTATTTCGTATATTTTTTTTACCCAACAGACATGAAATGTCTGAGGATGAATATGTACCAAACACATCGAAACATCAGTTGTGATGCTTGAAAAAAGTTGTACTGCAACATATAAATGCTCGTCTCGATAAGCAGGAATACTGAAGGGGAATAAAAACAGTTTTCTTTTGTTCGGGCTCACGCACCTGCTACAAACATATTCTTTATACATAGCAATAAAACTTGAAATAACTGTTTAAGAAGCCTTTTGGTCAATAGTATAGCTAAGTATGACTGAAAGGAGTCCGCAAGAAAGGCACGGAAGCAGGCATGCAGTGTGACAGCGCAGCGCGACAGGTGCGCTTTTTAATCTCGCGCGCGCACTGAAGAACATGGGTTTATGGTTTATTGGGGTTTTAACGTCGCAAAACGACTCAGGCTATGAGGGACGCCGTAGTGAAAGCTAGGGGTTCGGAAATTTCGACCACCTGGGGTTCTTTAACGTGCACTGACATCGCACAGTACACGGGCCTCTAGAATTTAGCCTCCATCGAAATTCGACCACCCCGACCGGGATCGAACCCGCGTCTTTCGGATCAGCGGCCGAGCGCCATAGCCACTGAGCCACCGCGGCGGGTCGAAAGACATGAAGGGGCCACGCCGAGGAGGCAACGCTGGAGTGCACGCTGCCTCCTCGCCTCTCGGCTTCTCGCGAGCAGCCCCGTCCCCTGACGAGCGGTGGCGGGGAAAAATCTAGAGAAAACATGCCTGTCCCCAACCGGACATGACGTCATTAAATATCACGTGACCTATGACGTCACGCGTATGACGTCATATTTTTTTGACCAATCGCGTTTCCAGCCTACCTACGCGCAAACGCTTGTGGAGAGGGGGGGGTGCATGGGGCGCAAAGGAAGAAAGGTGGTGGAGAACCGGTTATTGCGGGTAGGCCAATGGGCCACGGGTTTCCTCCTTTCCTTGGCGAGGATCTACACTTGCCCTCTCTCACTTTCGCCTCTCTCTCCGCGCTCGTCAGCGGTGAAGCCACGCAGCATGCACATCATTCAGACAGCTCTCAAGCGCGCAAGGCACGCGGCGCCTGCAGTCGTGTTCGCGATGGCGGTAGGCGGCGATGTCAACGACTCTTCGAGTGCTGAGATGCTCTGTGCGCATTGCGGCGTCCACGCGGGTGGTTCACGTCAGTAGTGGACTCCGTCGGCGAAACACGTGCGTCCGCTGCCATAGCCGCGATGTGATGTACAGGTTTTTAGGCCAGCGCCTCTTTGGAACCACGTGGAGTACACCTGCTTCCCTGACCATGCCTTCTCCTCACGTGAGTGAAGCAACCCATTTATTGTGCCGTAAGAGTTAGTATTATTATTAATGCGAAAGCATTAGAAGGCTATGTTGACGCCGGCAGTGTCCGCAATATATGTCGCCGGAAGTTGGTGCCTTGTGACGTCATGAGACAATAGAAGCTAGAGAAAATTCACTAAAGATGAGACAGCGTCTAGGCTTCCACCGAACTCGGGTCGCCGGCGTGCGAGATTACGTAGCAGGATGACGCAAAATTTACAGAGTGATGACATCATACCCGAGCTGGTTCACAATCGCTGCCACATGGAGATAACAAAAATTTATAGAAAGACGCGCGGCGCAAAACCACGTCCGCCGAGGCGACGACGCTTGTTCGAACAGATGCCACAGTTGATGAAAAGGAAAGTTCTTGAAGGTAATGGTGAGCGCTATCACAATACGGAAAAGGGACGAACACAAAGGACAAAGCGCTTCGTCCTTTGTGTTCGTCCCTTTTCCTTATTTTGATAGCGCTCACCAATACCCTCAAGAATGTTTTTCCAACTAGCCACAGTAGTAGCCCTTTTGACTTAAAAGGAAAGTGCACGGGCTGCCCACTGGCCCGAGCTGCGCCACAATCGCTGCCACGTGCAGACAGGAGCGCTGAAGACGAGGGGGAGTCATTTTGGCGCTTCTGTCCGGGCACGTCGCAGCCTGTCCGCTAGTACGGGTGTGCTGCTCGCGCCGCTGGCACTCTTTCATTGTGAGCAGGTGCCGTCCTGCTCGCGAGCGCACAAAAGTGGTGTTTCCGCTCGCTGTCAGTCATGGCTGGAATTCCGCGACGTTCTAAGAGTGGAGAAACTTGCGTCTGGGGCTGTCACAATAGTTCTCTGAACATCACTGGCCAAGGACTGCCCGTGGCATTCTGCAGATTTCCTGGACATGTCCTACATTCTTGGGAAAACAAAATTAATATTAACGTACAGTAATAGAAATATTGAAGATAATTGTCCGCCCTTTCTATATGTAGCAAAATCTTGATTTTTAATCGATCGTATCGAGCAGTTGACAATAGGAAAAACTTTAATAGGGGAAAAAAAATGCAAGCCTATCGATGGGAGATTTGTATGGTGAAATCTACCAGTATATGAAAAAAAAACTGCGTTCATACACTGTTTCCCATTTTAAAATGTTTTTGTCCGGAATTGTTGGGTATGAAATGGATGAGAATGAGAAACGGCAGGCCTCGATAACTGCTGGGGGCAGGGTGAAGTAAGCTTTTTTCTGTTACACGTTTGGTATGTTGCACGCGTAATATTATTTCCGAGCAGTTTTTGCTGTAATTCACTAAGCATGCAGTGTTTACGAAAGCTCGCGCTAACGAAACTCATTTTTTTACATTTTTTATTTTGGCGGCTGACAACTGCCAGCTGCGTTATACAGACGCGTGTGAGGCAAGGTCAGTGATCGCCTCAATGTTCCGACTTGTAACGCCTGGCTCAATTTTGGAAGTTGCTTTACATGTAATAAATCTATAAAAATAATCAAAATGTTTGCTTGCACATGCATGAGCGTTTGCATATGAGCGATGGCTAGGCAAATAAATTGTTTTGAAGATGCGCGTGCGCTGTAATCGGCATTAAAATAAATATACCAACCGCTTATCTCCGTTGTAGCGATTGACCAAACTAGAGCATTTTTTCTCTTAGGCGTATATAGCAAGCAGCTGGTAGGCGCATTTCGTGTGTGTTATCGTTTTTCTCTTCAGCCTCGCGTGTCGCCTTAAGGCCACTTCATTTTAAGTTAAAATAAAAATTATTTGCATTATTCAGCGAAACACGTAACGAAATCCTTATTATTTGGCCAACAAACCTGCATGCACCGAACTGCTCAGCCACCCAACGAAATTGAGTATCTTGCGAAGATGGCCGCGCCAAAAAAAAAAGGTATTTACCTCGAATTCCACGTCTTCTGGCATTTTGGCAGAAGGAGGCGGTTAGTCACGGAGGAGGGATAAACGCCCCGACAGTGACGACCGGGCTCGAGCGTGTTTAGCACACTCCTACTGCTTCTTTCGCCCCTAGGCACCCCTTTGCAGCCCTGCCATGGTTCCTGGCGATCCTTTCTTAGGAGGTACTATTGCGAATGTGGAAAGTCTCTATCATTGACATTTACAGAAATCATATTTTTGTTTCCATTTTTTCCAGAGTTGTACACGTTGTTTTATAGTTATTCTTTTCTCAGGACACCGAACGATATTTTGATGACTAGCAGCGGCAGCAACGGCAAGCAGTATTACAAAATAAAGCTTCGTAGGTTCCACTGGCATCCATAACAAAGGGCCACAAGACATCTATGGGCTATGGCCTTCGTAAAACAATATGGATGATGTCGAAATGGATGCAGCGGAATAGTAGATGACCTCTTGGTTTCAAAGGGCGGTTGCCATGTGTGTTGTCGCAGCCTTTTCTGCCGTCAAAGGCGCGTGACGCTACGCAGCTGCGGGTGTCGCGTAAGACTTGTGTGCTATTGATTCTCGTTGGCCATGCAAACGTTTATTTCGCAATTCCAGGAAAAACACCTGCAATGAAACATCAACCCGGGATTTCGAAGCATGGCGAGTGTTTTTATTGTTTACTCACACACTGCCAGTGCTATGTAGAATTCTAAGAGAAAGCTGATATGGTAACAGTAAATAAGAGAAAATGGGCAGAATAAGGCATATCATAATGGTACAAACATATTGCGTTCAAGTACTGTTGTTGGGTCAGTAGCTGCGGAGAGGAAAAGAAAGCAATATCACAGTGTGTTAGCCACCTTCATCTCCCACCCGTTCCCGATAATAGCTTGGGAGAGGTAAACCCTTTTGTGCTTCAGTCTGTGACGTAGAGATGCGTTGCAAGTAATGCTGAATTTTTTTTCCGCCCGCGCATCCGTGCATGATAACAAAGATCCCGAAAGCGCTTACGGCCGTAGCCGGCAACATTCTTTTGCTCACTTTTTATTGTGAAATAAACCGCTACCACCACCAATGTTCGAAAAACGAAAAGGAAACACTGGCTGTGAAACTTCGACTGGAGACTGCGGTACATAGCTGGCAAGAGCTATTAAGTACTCCTTACAATCGCGTCGAGTTTCTCACCACTCTGGCCTTAGCATAGCATTTCCATCCGTTCATTGGAACTCCATTTTGTTGCCACACGAGGCAACGTTCCTGCTTTTCTGGTATCGTTAGTGATCAGCACGAAATTGTGACAATTCAAACAGTTCTGGTTCCCTGCTGTCTTGTGAACACGGATGTGAGCGTGCGGCAGCATCTGTCTAGAAAATAAGCGATCGAATGTGGATATTGCACAACCCCCCCCCCCCCCCCCCATCTTTTTGTATAGGCACTGTTTGTGTAGTAAATTTGTATAGTAAAAGGCTCATTTTTTCTCCATTCCGGGGAATGCGGGAAGTCAGAGCTATACGCACCGTGGTTGTCCTCTAGCTGATGTCTGCAAAATCAGTGGACTTTTGCTTTCTCGTCACTTTTCAACTGAAATCGCTTATGCTGCTCTGTTTCGTTATGTTTGCTCTAGCATAAGAAAACATTTTGTGCTCACGCTGAGGTCTGGGGCGAATCGATCCTTGCACAATTAGTGAATTTCGGCGATAGGTACCGGAAATTCGCAGATCTGGCCTCCCAGTGGTCTGCATTGTCCAGGAGCCGATTCGAAATAGTTGGCTGCGTTTCAGGACAGCGCTTCTCAACCGATGAGCCATAGCGCGAGGCAGGGGTACAAGATCGTGTCTTCGCCCTAGGATAATCATATCTGGCCGCCTCCTCTCTCGCTACTCGCAGCGTTCCCTGTGCTCCTTCTAACATGGAGCGACCGGTAGCTCTCTCGCTGAAAAAAAAAAAAAATCTTTTAGAATAGCTGTGGAAACTGCGCAACTCAAGCGCATCGGAACCGGTTGTCAGAGTGTCAGCCAACACAGGGCATTCACAAGGCCATTCATCCCGTGGATACATGAGCCCGACAGAAGTCGTGTTGAGTCCGCATTTTGAGGGAATGTGAAAAAAAAAATTGAGGAAGAGAGTAGAGGAGTCTCGGTTTTCCTTCTCAAAAGTTCCTCTTTTGAATACTCAGCTCGACCTGCACTCTGTTCGCATTTCTTTTGATCGTGATAGTACGTTCAAAAAAGCGCTTGAGTAAGAGGCCTCAAGGGTCCAACTGCAGTTCAAATTTTGCAGTAACACTTATTTCGTCTGTCGTGTTCAAAAAACTGCGCGAAAAAATACCCAGGAAGCGAGAAATAAATACGCCGACTGGCAGTACCGTTTTTTTTTTACTTTTTCGCGAAGTGTTGCAGTCACATGATGCGCTAACCCCTGCGCCTTAGCAGCGACACGCGGTACGCCGGAGTCTCTAACGTCATGTGCGAGCCATCTTGGGCCTGCCCAGCAGCATACTGGATATCCGTAGCGGCAACTATTTTTCTGAAGAAACATGTCTGTTCCAAAAGAAACAACGTCGGAGCGAAGGCATAAGTCTAAACACATCGTATCAACATTTTGAAAAAATAACATCTACCAACCACGCGCATGGATGTCGAACCTACTTCTTCAGCCACACCTGACTGCATAGTTGTTATAAAGGTTATTCACGGGACAAAAGCGTGATAAGCCACTTGCCCAGAAAATGTGATAATGGCATCCACTCCAGAGGTACACGAGGGGCATAGTTTGTCAGTACCCTCCAGTTGATGCCTTCTGAAGAAATGAGCACTGTTAGGGCACCCCTGTTGGGACCCTCATTTTTTGTACGATGTGCATGATGATCGGCTACCGGGATACAGGGTTGCCACAGACGAGCCTCCTAGAGCCCTGAAATCCTCAATAGTCCTGGAAGCCAGGCTAGTCGAGGAAGACTGCATACATGTCTACTCCAAACGCAAAGCTCACCGTAGCAACTAATTTCTCATGATGAGAGCTGCGCCCGCTTCACCACTCCTGCGTAACACAAAAACTGCAACAGATAAAACTCTTTATTATGAGAAATAAATAACCAACCAAAAATACAAAAACCGGAAAAGAGAAACAGACAATAAAGCGGCAGGACTACCAATTGTTTATTCGCAAGTTTGGGGCTCAAATATATACAGGGCACTCAGTCACACGATCCGCGCACAACTGCTATCACCTCAACCCACCTTCGTGGAATCAGTTTGCAACGACTTCAACATCTTCAATCTTGCAGTCGATATCCAAGTTCCGGTTTCCTGCTTATTGTACAAAAGTATCTTTGCAGAAGCAGCGTCAGAAAATCATTGCAAGATACAGTGATATAGACCATTTAAGCTGAAACCGCATGGAGCGTTTTTCGCGAGCGAAAAACGCGACGCGCGGCAAACGCCCGCGTTGCCGCCGACGCCGGAGCACGCGCACGAGAAAAATGAAACGGCGCTGTCGCGCCGCGTTTTTTCGGGTTGCCAGACCACACAACTGCCAGCGAGGTGAATTATCCTTTACCGCATATATAATATGCCCTTTAAATTACAGGACACTACAATAAAAACAATCTTCATGTAATTATACCTCGGTAAAGGTTGTCTTGTGCATGTTGGCCGAACACTACGCGCGAACGAACACGATGCGTGAATGCACGTGCCTGCACGCTGATTGGTGGACGCCGGCCGTGACCTCAGTGGACGCGCAGCGCGAGGCGTTTTTTTTCTACAAAGCGTAGAACCACGTGGCGGCGCGATTTCGTGTTGGATTATGCTGGGCACGCGTCAGAATGACTCGCGCGTCCCACCATCCGCGCGGCAATCGCGCCCAAAAACGCGCCATGCGGTTCCAGCTTTACAAAGAGCACTTTGCTCTGTCCACGACAGATGGCGCCACTAGGAGGTCCGCCACTTGTGGTCTTCGAAGCCGGCGTTAGCAGCATCGGCGCGCAGTGCCGAACGCTGCTGCGCAGCCTGTGTACGAATGTCACGCAAATTGTTGAATTAATTTATTTGTGAATGAATTTAGCTATTTGTTGAATTAATATCTAGAGCTAATATCCCTGTGATGTAGTGTCGGAAAAATAGACGCGCTTGTTACATAACGGAAACCGCGACACAATTGCCGCCGTTTTTGAAGGGGCTGTCTTGCGAGTTCATGCTTCTTCCAAGCAGAAAAGAACTTTAATGTGTTGTTCCACCACAAACGCCGCGCGCCAGTTTATTTCAGCGCCAGCAGTAGCTGCGGGAATGGCAGAACGGGCGTACATGCCTGTCACCTTTCTCACCTTCGACCAACACTGATCCAATACATCGAATGATCGGTGCTTTTTTAGACATTTACAATAAATGATTCCTCGGCGTCGGCACAGTGCTCACTAAACTGTCGTGCGTACTTAACGCTAGCAAGGTGGAAGCGGCAACTGAGGTTGTGCAAAAATCCTCAAAGGAGGCACTTCGACATGCAATTCTGTCGCCCAGTGCAAAGCTCTACAGAAGTGCGCTGATGTATGTGACAGCGGTGAAATTTATCATGACAGGACTGTATATTTCCGCTTATTCCGGCTGGCTACATATGCGGGGGCTGAACTCCGGAACAGTTTTCAGTGTTACTTAGCAAGAGAGCACGGTCGAAGGTCGCCGAGCTTCTGAAGGAGCCCTCGAAGAACATCCATACTCTTTCTTTGGAGGCCGGAATGCTAACGAAGGACACAGTAAATATCTGCACAATCGGCCGGCGATCACACGCATGCGTACGTTCGGTTGTAAGCCGCGTGCACAGTGCTGAGCAGCGAACACTCTTGATAGCTGTGAACACATATTACTCCATTCGGCAAAAATATCCAGCTCTAAAAAGCAAGTTTTCAGGCATTGGCTCGCTTTTAATCTGCAGTTCAACAAGCTATGCAGTCCACCAATAGCGTTAGGAGGTGAATTGCCTCAATAAATATGAACGCGCAGGCAGCTGACCGCGGTCTGTTGACACATTCGAGCCGATGCGGGCAGTCTGAAGGAGACGAGTAAATGAGCTGGTTGAAGCAAACATTTTCCAGGTCCAACTCGTTCTATGCGCACTCACACGAAGTTTTTGTGCCGTCTGGCCTCTCGTTATCCACAGCGAGAGCCGAAGAAAAGTCTTGCAGCCGGGCACCAGCGCGCCGGCAGCCGTAGAAAAACGAGAAGGCCAGCGATGGCGGAATGGTCACGTGACCAAGTATGGCGGCGCCCATGCTCCCGCGCTGTAAAGCGTCTATACAATAAATCGGCAAAAAGAACAAGAAACAACAAAAGCGACAGAACGCTTTCAGCGCATAACAATAAATGCACAACATGCAGAAAGGACTTCTTTATTAGAAGTCATTTACTATCAAGGCCTGGTGGTTATGAAAAACAAAATGAATGCGGGTTACTTCCTTCGAAGAGCAGCAGAACAATCACTACAACATGCGGCTCCTTTCTTTGCAATGAGAAAAGCCCCAAAGAACCTCGCGCGTTGTCTTATTCGCGACTCCTGCCAACAACCTTGATACTGTCAAGCGCCGGCTCACATTTCCACTCTGCGCAGTGAAGAGGTAAATTAGATCCAGTTCCCTTTTCTAGCGATTTTGAGTGCTCCCATGCTGCGAATTTCATATACCACACCAAATGCACAATCTGCAAAGGATTCACCATGCCTGTTTTCGCACTGGTGCTTTTTTCTCCGCCCATTACGTGTGCACAAACCGCTGAGCTGTCTCGTGGCCGAGAAAACAACAGGCACGCCATACCTGGCAGCAATATTTTTCAGGCTCTGTAAAAGCAAGGCTTTTCCCTAGTTGTCTAAGCAGGGATAAGAATCCTTATACAGTGCTAGCATGCGTCAAGGTGCGGTTAGCTCGTCAACAGAAGGTGCTAAGGCACGGTCAATGGAAGATAAAATATATTGCATAGCATTGGTGCAACACCAGATACTACGCAAATGCTATTTTTCTGAACAAACATGTCTGTTCCAAAAGAAACAACAGTGGAGCGAAGGTATGTCTAAACACAACAAGAATCTTTCCACACTAATACCTGCTAAAATTTGAAAGGATGTAGCCCCATTAAAACCAGTACACTCGCGTATACAGCCTCAGGAAGTTCTGCGCGTGGCACAGACTATAAACCTTCAACATCAATTTAAAATAAAAATCCAACGTCCATTTGCTTTCTCAAAAAAGCTGTCACATCTGTCACATTCTTGGTGGCGAAGGGAAGAACACGGCTAATTTGCGGTTGACATGAATTGCGTTCGGTAACAATACATCTGAAAAGCACATCGGGCATATGGGTTACCTCTAAATGACCCTTCTTGCACTTTCTTGGGCTTCATATTCTTACACAGGCCTATTGTTATGGTGTTCATTCTGCAAGCTTGTCTAGTCACCTGAACGAAGTTTTTCTATAGCGCGGATTCGTTGTGATGACAGCCCCAACCTCCAACAAAAAGGCCTCCCTATAGGGGGTCTATAGGAAGGCCTTTTTGTTGGAGGTTGGGGCTGTCATCACAACGAATCCGCGCTATAGCGCTGTAGAAAAACTTGCTTCAGGTGAGCAGACAAGCCTGCAGAATGAACACCATAACGATAGGCCTGTGTAAGGATATGGAGCCCATTAGCTATAGGGAAGCCTTTTTGTTGTATAGTTTGGGGCTGTCATGGACAGGCTTTCTCCCAAAAGGACGGTAGGCAGGGAGTAGTTGTAATCTACTTCGAAGACGACGACCTATGACTTCTTTATGCTGATAAACAAGACGATTCGTGGAGATGAGAGCCCCAACCTACAACAAAAAGGCGGCCCTTTGTTGTAGGTTTGGGTGGTCATCACCACAAATCCGTCTTTTACCACCATGAAGAAGTCATAGGTCGACGTCTTTGAAGTAGCTCACTGCTTGCTGCCTACCGTCCTTTGGGAGAAGGCCAGTCTGTGCGGTTCGCGTTAGTGCCGTTTCACATGCATGCGATTCTCGCCTGCGACGCTGCGAATTCGGTCGGTCTGCGACTGGGGAGGGCCGTCGGTCTAGCCGCAGACGGCCTGCGACCAAGTTCCGTCCGCTTGGAATCCAGTCGCAGCGTCGGTGTGGTCGCTCTGCGACTGACCAATGGGCAGCGCCGAGTCGGCACGTGACGTGACGTCACGCGGAAGCATCTGCCGCGGCCACGACCGGTCTCCAGGCGCGCGAGCGAGAGCGCACGTGCGTCGAGACCTGCCGCGGCAACAACTCGCACGTGACGTGACGTCACGCGCCGTCTCGGCGTGGGGTCACGTGGGAGCTGTTCCCGCGGCGTAAGCAAAACTGTTTATTCTAATCAAAACATACGAAATATTGCCTTGCATCTAAAAACAAGCTGGTCATTACATCATCAACACATTCCGTGCAGTGTTTCTGTCGGGTTTAATCGTGGGTTGCCTATGCGAACATCGAGCAACCTTGCGTGTCCCTACGACCGAATTCGCTGGGTACGCGTTGCATGTGAAAGCACTGTGCGAAAATCGCACTGCGGCGTCACCGACTAGGCCGACTATTTTCGTTCTAGTCGCAGCATGTGAAACGGCCCTTAGGCGATTACTTCCGCCAGAAACTCCAGGACTGCGTCCATGCCCGACGCGCTCCACTGGACGCAGTCCAGCCGCCGGGCCGCTCCTATCCTCCTGAAAGAAATAACAGTCGTTATTTGAGCGGAAAATACTGACATCTTTACTTACCTTTCGTAAAAACAGTATTTCACGCGATATTTGCGCAGTGTGAAGAGGCGGTGTGTCTGCACTGGCACCACATTGTCTGCATAGAAATGAAAGCGATCATTATATTTTAATATAGGCTACGTTACGAACTAACTTACCGTGGTTCTGTTGAGTTATCCACGTGTTCACTACCTTCAAAATGCGCCAGTGGGCGCTGCTTTGGGCCGCACGGGCGACGGGCGGCAGCGTGAGCAGAACAACCACAGCAAAGCGCCCGCGCAGCCACTCCACAATCTCCCGCCTGGTGGCCACGAGCCGCCTTGCGTCGCCCATGGTACGCGCCTGCAAGTAAAAAAAAAAAACAGAGAAATGAGTTTGCATGCATAAATACCGATTCCGTAAACAAGCGTACCCTGGTAAGGTCGTTGGTGCCAACCAAGACGGCGACCATGGGCTCCACGTGAGCCACCCTGCGTAGTTGCCCGAGCAGACTTGCCGCAGTCCCTCCCGGCATTAGGGTAGGACTTTCTGCGCGGCGAAATTTACGAGCAGTTCAGCACTGCAGTTTCAGAAAATGAACCATATTTGCTTCTACGGCCATCCTTACCGATCTGGCTTCGCGGAAGTCCAGAAGCACGGCCAACCGCAGGAGCATGCTGTCTCCAATGAGCTGATGTTGTTGCGCAGGTTTGTTTTGAAACATCTGAGTCACAAAGAAAAAATAACTGTTAGGGAATCCCTAGTTATGCCGCGAGTATATGGAAAAAGCGATACTGACTGCTGATGATCGAGGATCCTTGGGACGGGACGACGGGTCGCAATGCGGTTGCTACGCTGCTGGCCCGTAATTTATACTGATGGGTGCGCCCGGTGACCTCTCTCAGCTTACGTCATCAGCGCACGTGTTTCCCGTCTCGTGGACAAAACTGGCGCTGTACCAAGGAGGCTCTTACCGGGAAAATAAAGGCTGCGAGGCGTCTCTACTCGGGGACAAAGGCGGCGGTGGATCGCACGACACCCCCAAATTTTTTTCAGAACCGAAAGTGGACAATTTTGCCCATTGGGCCACAGCTTTTTGATGTCACACTGTTTCCACCAGGGAGGGGTTTATTTCGATGCCTCATGGCCATTTGTCGCAAAACCGGATGGAAAGAAGGGTCGAGGGACGACGCACGGGAATGCGAGACTGATGCACTGAGGTTGCCAAGCCGGCACGAAGGTACGGAAGTAGTCTGCATGAAAAATAAACGGAGGCGTTCTACTCCAAGACCATTCCGGGGCGGAGCGACAGCGTGTCGTCAGCAATGTACCATGTATTGATGGAGACTGGTCTTTGTCACTGCGCAGTGGCCAGTGGGCTGGTCATTGTTCGGGGTACTGTTACGAAGTGGTGAAGGAAAGCAGTCGGGACCACGGTTAGGGATTAGTCTCATTTGCCAGTCAAAAAAGCTTGATATGCGCTGATTGTGGGGCAAACCACTCCTGCCGTCACGAGAGCAAAGCCAGTTTCTTTTATTTATTTATTTATTTACACAGTATTGCTAGCCTCTAGGTGAGGATGTAAGCGCGAGAAGGAAAAAAAACGTAAGTGACATGCGCAAAACAAATCAAGGCACAACAAGCTGCTTTCACAACAAATGAGATGCACTCACGAGCAAAAATAAATGATGCAAAGTTGCGTGCAGAAACACAAAGCAATCGCAAGAACACTCCGTAATCGTCGGTTAAAATTTGACAGCATTCATAAATGCTTCAGTAGTAGGGCATTGTACAATGCTGGTCGGAAGCCGGTTCCACTCACGGACCGTTTTCGGAAAAAAAGAGTTAGCGAAGGTTTGAGTGTGACGGGAATAATCTTTTTTGCTATGATGCGAATAAGTTTTTTGGCTATGATGCGATCGGGTCGTTCGTCGGTGTACAGGCTCTATGTAATCGTGTTTTCAGATACCTAGTTTATCATGAAACAGCAAGTGCATGTATTTTAATCGATCATACTGATGCCGTTTTTGTAAATTGTCTAAACCTGCCTTTTTTACTAGAGCACTCGCGGAAGTACGCCAGCTATATGATCGGTATATAAACCTAGCTGCTTTCTTTTGCACAGATTCGAGCTTGTCTATGTTGCCACGAGTGTGCGGGTCCCGAACAATTGATCCATATTCTAGTACTGGTCGAACTAAGGTTTTGTACGCTATTAGTTTAACTTCGTTTGTACATTGTCGCAGAGTTCTTCTTAAATAACCTAATTTCCGCGTGGCCCTCTTCACAATATCCGATATATGTTCATTCCACCTTAGATCCGATGTTATGGTTATGCTTAGGTATTTATAGTTGTTTACCACTGCGAGAGTGCTGCTGCCTATGGAATATGAGAAATTTAATCGTTGCCTTTTGCGTGTTACGGTCATCGCAACAGATTTTTTCGTGTTTATTGACATCTGCCAATCTGAGCACCAGGTTGCTATCCATGCTAAGGGACTATTAATTAGAGCCTGATCGCTGGAGTTGTGAATTTCGTGATAGATTATGCAGTCATCGGCGCATAGTTTGATTGGCATGGTAGGTTATGAACTATGTCGTTAATAAATATTAAAAAGAATAAGGACCCGAGAACAGATCCCTGCGGTATAGCGGACTTGACAGGCGCAGGAGCAGAACACAAGTGATCTATTCTGACGCATTGGGATCGGCCACATAGGTAAGCTTCGATCCATGCAAGAAGAGAATTGCTTTTCAACAGTGGTTCTAGTTTTAAAAGAAGTTTAGGGTGTGAGACGCGATCAAAGGCCTTTTCAAAATCAAAAAATAGAATGTCGATTTGGCTTTGAATGTGAATGGCTATTGCGAAATCGTGAGTTAGCTCCAGGAGTGCTGTTACTGTGGAGTGTCCTTTTCGGAACCCATGTTGCCTGCTGTCGATTAGATTGTTATGTTCAACAAATGTCGAGATATGATTAAAAATAATGCGCTCAAGAACCTTGGAACATGTACACAATAATGATATCCGCCTATAAGACGAAAGTAATGATGAATTATGTGCTTTGCGTATGGGCACGATTTTACTGCATTCCCAATCAAAACGAAGTTCTGCTGTAGTTAAAGAAAGATTGAACATAATCCATAAATATTTACTGCACCGCTCGGCATACCTAACAAGGAAAGCATTGGGTATAACATCAGCACCTGTTGACTTTTTGCTATCGATATTCAGCAGTAACGACAGAAGGCCCTGTTCGGAAACAATAACATTATTAATTGGCAGACAATGTAACACTAAGTCGGGATGTCGTTTCTTGCCGTCATCGTTTGTGAATACTGAACAGAAAAACTCATTAAAAGCTGATGCCACTTGCGGTTGTGACGTTATTTTTTCGCCATTTATACATAATTTGTATGTTATTTTCATCTTAGGAGACAAATGCCGATAGAACTTTTCTGGCACGGAGAGCAGAAAGCTCTTCATGGTCACGTTGAAATAGCAGTCCTTGTTCCTTTTTATGCATTCCTTTACCTGCGTACGTAGCACACAGAGCTTATTTTTGTTGGCCGCTGAAGGAGAAAGCCGGGTTTGCTTTCTTAACTTTTTTGTTTTTCGCTCTAGCCGAATAACTTCTGTAGTCATCCAAGGACTAGTATTTAGTACTCGGTTCGTCGCGGCCGGCACAAAATCATTCACGCACTTCATAACAAGACTTGAAAAAACATCACAGTGGATCGACAAAGCAATCGGTAGATTCACTTAAAGCAACAAAATCTGAGAACGAACTGTCCAACAAATCTAAGATAGCAACATCGTTGGAACGTGCGAATTGCGGGACTATGCGTCTGTCTTTGTTTTTCTTATTAGCAGGAGCGCATGCGATATTCAGCGATACCATCTTATGGTCACAAACTCTGCTCAAGCCAATTTTTCCATACCTTGTTCTTGGCGCATGATAGCCTTAGCTGCTTATGCGCCAATAAACCCAACACAACACACATCTTATGGTCAGATATGCCATCGTAGACATGCGTGACCAGATTTCGGCAAAGCAGGCTGCTGATCACGAGGAAAAGATCTAAAATTGATTTAGCCTCTTTTTGTATGCGGGTGGGTTCCTTCACTAGTTGAGTGAAGTTGTGAAAAAAGATTAAATCTACAAGTGGCTCAGAAATGGCAGATAGTGGTTCCGGGAATTCACTGTCCCACTTGATGGAAAGCATATTAAAATCTCGTGCAAGTAGTGTTGCAAGTAGCAATGTTACTAGAGCATAGGAATTCATTCAGTACTTCAAAAAATTTGCTGTTGCTATTTTGCGGCCTGTAGAATGTACCTACAATCAAGCTAAATACGGCTAAAGAAACCTTTAGCAATATGCATTCGATATCGGGTATGTCGGGAAGACTGGTTACATGTAATGACTCTCGGAAAATAATTTCTACGCCACCGCCCCGAGAGTTCCTATCTTTGCGAAGCATTCGGTAGCCTGCGGGTACTACAGTCTAGCCCGTTTATAACGAAGCCACTTATAGCGAAATAGCGGTTATAACGAAGGGATTTCAATTTCCCATTCCAATTTTTGCAGTTTCAATACATTTTGGGTCCGGTTTTAACGAAGTAAATAAGAGCGCGTCAGCGGATATAACGAAGAGATTTAATACCAACCGAAAAATAATCTGCCAATCAACACATTTTTGCATCCTTGAGGCGATTTTTTCCGCGAAAATAAGAGCAAAATTCGGCTGACGGCGTCTTTTCGTGGCGTCGTCTGCTCTCCTGCGGAGCGAAAGGTTGCTTCACTGCATCGCATGGCACGCCGGTCTCGTGTTGCGCCGTCCTTGAAAGGCGTCACGGCGTAGAGCGGTAGAGCACGCCGCGCAGGGGAAAAATGTAAAAAAAGAACAGAGACGATTATTTTTTTCGATGACTTCGCAGAGAGCGGCCGTCTTGGCCACTCGCGGTTCTCTATTTCTCCCAGGCAGTTGGCGCCACGGCTGGATTGCAGTCTGCAGGTGTGGCAGCGCGCGCTTTGTTTTATGTCGGTGCTGCGGTGCGCAAGGCGGGAGAAAGCGCGACAGAATTGTGCATGTTGGAAGCGTGGCTCATTTTTATCGCTATCGCGGATCGTTGTATGCTGTTTATAAGGACAGTTATTCGACTTGATCTAGCTGGTGAACGGACAACTGAGCGCAGTGTCGCACTGTTCGAGGTTGGGAGCACGGCGAACGCTACTGAGATCGCGAGTGACGCCATCGGTATGCCGATGTTTGCATTTTTTTTTCGTAGTCCGCATAGTACGAAATAGCGGATATAGCGAAGTGATTTCCGATTCCCGCCGACTTCGTTATAACCGGGCTAGACTGTATTTCAGCGCTCTCCATATCCGTGTGCAGCCAGGTTTCTGTGAGGCATGCGATATGTGGCCTGTGTGTGAGCACGATGCTTTCTAGGTCAACTGTTCTATTAACGATGCTTCGCGCATTTAGCTGAATACACACAAACGAACTATCCTCGAGGGCTACGGTTCATGTGCTTTGTTTATCGTTCTGGCTAACTGGAACTCGGATCTTTCGTTCCTTGTCCATTTCCTGCTTAGCCTCTGCTGCCTTGCTACAGAAGCTCGGCTGCGAACCCCTAAATTGTACTATTGTACTTTCTCGACAGCTGCCTAAGAGTACTCTTGAAGTCACATGGCGACATTTCAAAGGTTTTTCATCAGCGGAAACATGGCTCTGTTCGTTTCCACAAAGAATGCGAGAGTGTCTTCCAGGAACGAGACCTTTTCATTGAAAACAAGCCTTCCCGAAAGCTCACTTACAGATTTCCGCAAAATGTTCTATTCATCTTGCTGTTTGCAGGGTGCAAAATGTCCCATTATCTAAAGTGACCATGCACTGGAATGGGCGTCGCGCAGAGACGCCAGTTCTTTTGTAAAGGAAAACTTCAGGAACCGAAAAGCGGGGAAAGTGGAAAAGCTGCTGTGTGCGCTAACGTAGATGCAAGATCAACAAATAGCACATGACGGAAAATGGTACAGTCTCAAAAATAGCTTTGCCGTGTATGATCATACACGGTAAACCATTTTTGAAGTCACCAAAATGCATTTGAAAACTACCAAACTGTAGCAATTACTACTCAAACATGATGCCACTTCATTTTCAGAAATTAGTGTTTAGAACTAACTGTTGTTAAATTACGTTTTATCGTAACGTATATACAAGGATGCTGGACGAAGTTACTGCGGTAAACTCTGATTTCTGGATTTCCTGCAGCGCACACAGACCCCCCCACCCCGACGGAGCAACATGTAGGCTCTCAGCCCTCATTTCTCTTCACTGCTGCCGAAAAAAAAAACCGACTAAACGTCTTTCCCGGTGGACGGTCGCTTTTAGACATGGAGGAAGGAAAACTAAGGAGAGGCCCTTCGTATTCCCAATGCATTGACAAGAATGTGGCGGAAGTGACGTCAAAATTTAGGCTTAAAAAGTCGGGCCACTAGCAACGTTGTCGTTGTTGCTAAGAAAACTCGGGCCACTAGCAACGGCGTACGGCGTCGTTAGCGTCGTTGTTGCTAGGGTCCCGAGTGTTTCTCGGTGGCGGTGGACGGGCTTTCGGCACGGTGTGTTCGGCCTTGCGTGTTAAAGTCTACATGCCTGGCGTCGTGACGTTACGCACGCATCTAGGATTGCTTTAAATAACCGCTCATTTGATATTTTGTTCGTCAAATTTGGTGTCGTTACGCGGAGCGATCGATGCATTGAAATGAATCTCGCGAAAAGGTGGCACTCCGGAACCGCGCTTCGACACGCGAAGAAGCGTTGATTGTTTTGATCAGCGAACTTTCGCACCTCACCGAACAGCACAGAAATGAAGCCGCTCTCGGCGATGCTGAGCTGCGTTTCGAAGGCCACACGGCGGGTGTACGGTAGCCCGAGGAGGATGGTGAGCTGAGCTGTAAGCGGCGCGCAATATCGTCTTTCTTCGCCAAAGGTTCACCGCACCTGTGCGCCGGTCTGTGTCTAGGTGCGTGTTTGCGGGGAGGGAGGTGTAGGAGTGTAGCGGCAAGCGGCGCGGTTTTTTTTTATACCTTTCTTTTACGAAGTGCTTGCGAGCCGGGCGCGAAACCCGCCCCGTAGCTCGGTGGAGAAGGAAGATAGTGAGGAAAGCCGAGCCAACTTCCGGTTGCGGGGCAGCTTCACAAAATGTGACGTCAGGGCCTCTCCTTTCTTTCCTTCCTCCATGCTTTTAGATAATGGGACTCTGTCAGCTAGGGGGATAGGGGAAATGAACAATAACGCCCCTGCACACTGCTTTTTCTTTCTCCACATGGACTCAACAAACGCACTCGCGCAAGGCTCGCAAGGCCTCGCGTATTTGTGTGTGTGTAGCTATTTTCGTCTTGTTATATGTCCGCAGCTGTATCCATGAGCAGGAATACCGGGGAGGCTAATAGCGCAGAGAAAAAAAGATAAAGCTGCTGTGTTGGTACTATCATGTCAGCAGTTCAGATACTCGTGCCTGGACTAACGGTTTACTGTATTGCGTTAAGTTTTCCATTAGCGTACCCTCCTAGCGGCCGCCAGGCGGAGTACGTTTTATGTTAGTGGTTCAACAGCGATACCCGACACACAGGGAAAAAGACAGCGTGCAAGGACGCTCCTTCTGTGTGTCTCATCTTTTTCTCTGTCAGTGTATGGCAGGGCTGTTGAACCACTATAGATCAAATCCACTCAACCCCTATGAATCAACTCCAAGTTGCCCAATCTGCCGTTCTTCAGAAACGCGTTTGCAGGGTTACCAGAACGCCCTTGAATATTTTCTGCGAAAATGCATTTATAATTCTGGGTGCAGGTGGTCTCCAGAGCAGTAACGGGCAGTGCTGGATTCAATAGCCAGAAATGAAAGGGGGCTCATCTGTGGACACGCCTTCCCCGGTGCACTTTAAGCAGGAGACACATGTCCGGCAACGCGTCCGGTGCGCCGCTCCGGTCGCCGCTTCCGAAATGCCGCACCACAGCAAGCAGGAACACACGGAGCAGCAAGCACTGCTGCGCCGCTCTACCCAAGCTCCTCCCACAAAAGGTGTCGCATTTCGCCGCCGCGCAGCAGTGCCTGAGCGCTGCTTGGCTTAGTGTACAAATATTGCAAGAAAAGACGACATTGCCTTGTTATCAGAAAGACTGCCAGCTATACTCGAGCGGCGACAAAGCATGCCTGCTTATGTTGCGAGCTTTCGGCAACCGCACCGCTCGCGGGCGCTCCAGGCGACGAGCTCTGCTGCTGCCTGACGTGCCGTGGTCGTCGCTACGCCTATAGCCTGCTTGGCATCGAAGCGGCAGGGGCCGGCGCTTCGGAAGTCGCCTGCGCTATAATTTATGGCCTATTCTTCACTCCGCTTTGCTGTCAACAGCATCATCGCACAATAAAATAATAGTATGCTCAATTTCCGTGGCGCCTTCAGCAGCGGAGCTAGCGGGCGCCAGTCGAGCCGGACCCCAGCGTCGGGCCAGATAGCGGCAGCTGCTAGGCAGTTCTCGCAACTAATTCGCTCGTACCACAGTTGTTACTTTTACCAGCAACTCGGTATTGGCTAATGAACCAGGAAAATGATATAATTTTCTCATTTCCTTATCCCAGGGTTTATTATTACGTCAAGAACACTCATTAGCTCGTTTTTATGACGCCGGCAGACGGGATCCAGGCTGACCGGCCGGCAGGCTCGTCTTACTCCACGTTCGCACAAGAAAATACAAAAAACCATGGTACCAGAAAGGATGTTTCCTAGATTCGAGCAACGACAGCATGCCTGTGTTAGAGTGGAGCTTTCGGCAGCCTCATCGGCTGCGGCAACGCCGGGCGACGAACTGCGCGCTGGTCCCTGACTACCCTAGTCGTCGATAGGCCAGTGGTTTCGCATCGACGCCGCAGCCGAGGCCTCTTTGGGACTGGCCAGCGCTCAAAAAAGGTGCTACACTCGGCACCCCTTGTTCGTTCTCCCAAATCCGGAACTGTTTGAACGAAGACATGGCGTTCGGTCAAAACAGCGCTGTCAAACTAACCCTACAATTCAGCAGCCGACACACCGCTCACCTCTGTACCTCTGTCGTGCTCACCTGTGGCGTCGCGAACTCGACGTCATCGTGACGTCGGCGCTCTGCGCGCTCGCATTGGCTGCCAGTGCCCGCCGGAGCGGCGTGCCGGACATTCGCCGGACGCGTTGCGCCGGACATATCTACGCGGTTTGATTCATCCGGCGGTCGCCGGCTTGCCGGAGCGGCGCGGCCGGACGCGGCGAGCCGGAGCGGATTCGGGGCGCCCGCCTGACATGTGTCCCCGCCTTTACAAGGCTGCGATGGCGAACCTGACCGCGTCTTGTCGCTTGAGTCTGGTGACTGTCAGGACCACGCATGTAACTGGGAGCGTCTAAAGGCTACTGGCAGTGCACATTCCCCCCCCCCCCCCCCCCCAGTTGTTGACCGAGCAAGCGTCGTTCCTGGAAAGAAACGCGCAACGCACCGCTTCACCAAGACGGTGAGAGCAAGGGTTAAGTGCCGCGCTAAAGATTTTTATTACAAACCCCACTGCGCCCAGGGTGGGTGCGCCATGGAGGCACCCTAGCCCTGACAACTTCTACCCAAACCCCGCAGCAGAGGTACACAGGTCTGTCTCCTACATGGTCTCCTCTTTCTAGCCTGGCCTTGGCTGCAGAAGAAGCGTGGATTGGAACGGCCGCATTGGTGAGCAGTAGGCCCATCAGTGGTCCGTCTTGTACCCTTTTGCTGCACACCGAAGACACTGGTGCACGACGTACACCTCTCCTGGTCCTGCCCTTGAAGCCGAAGCGATTCCTGGTCCGTAGATTTTGACAAGAATCGCTACGATAATCTTAGATATCTGGTCGATGCCCCTATCTCTCGCTACGTGGTAGCGGTCCGCGGCGAACAATAACAACTTCGGCTTCCGAGAAGCATCCAGGAAACGATGCTGCTAAAGTTTCGTTGCAAGCGTCGTTACGTTAGAAGCGCCGCAATTTGGTGAGCCCTCAATGCACGAGAAAACTTGCGACATGTACTTCAGCCCTTACCGCGGGGTTGATGATGCGCACGCCGACAAGCGCGTCAGCATGACTACCAGATGGCGGTTCAACTGGCGATGCCGGCGGTGCCCAAAGCGCGCCTTATGCGGATCCTCGTAGTGCCGCGGCAAAACTCTAAATACGAACGCGACCTCAGCCACGTGCTCCTGCAGCAGCAGAATGCACAAGGCAAGTGGGTAAGCGGTACAGCACTTCATGAAGCGAAATTTCAGATGATTATGCGTAAATGTGTACCTTTATGTGGCATGGTGATTTCTCGCGGGTTATCTCCTCTGTCGAGGTCGTAGCTGCCAACATACAAAAAGAAAATATCGGCGCGCTGAAAGCGCGTCCCTTCAATCATTCAGCTAGGCTGACAGCGTCATGGCCGCCAAAGCTCTACGTGCATGTTCTCACTAACGGCGAAAGCCGCAAGCAAGAACTGCATAGAATTTTCAGCTGGCCGTCGCCTACGAACGCACCACGCACTAACGCCATAGCTGAACACATCTCGAAACGCGCGCGCCTAGTATTGCGGCTCTCGTAGCATGGTCGGGTCGAAGAGGGGATGAGGGAGGACGGAGGCGAGGTTACGGTAACGACAAGAAGAAGAGGGACTTTATACAAGGGAATTTACATATATACAAACAGCAACTGAGAGAACGTCTCAGAAAATCTCGAAAACAAGGAGCAAAGCTGCATGACGATGAGCTCAGATGGTCAGGAGCTACCTAGATGGGGGCCGGGCTTGTCGGGAAAGGAGGGTCCTGAAAGTTCACTGTGGCACCCACACACACACACACTCTCAACAGGGAACACGTCCCCGTCACGTGTTGGGAGAGAAGGATGCCCTCTGCGTCGCGCAGATTCTGGAAGGCTCTCGAACAGCGTTCCTGCGCCTTTCATGTGGTCGCACGTGCTCGGGTTAGGGGAAACTGTCGTTGACCACTTCTCCCTGGAAGACGGTTGCTGCTGTCAACTTGATGTGCCCCTTGGAATGTCTAGTACTGCCGAACGTGGCAGCTAACTTCTTTCTGGCTGGCCAGATGCGGGGTGGATGACTGACGCCGCTTCCGTGGCTACTTCAGGGGATGACCCCGCGTGCCTTCCGTGACTCATCGGCATTCCGCTGCAGCCGCACCGATTTTCCTCTCGCGAGGAAGGCGAAACGTAACAGACTGCCCCGCCGGGAGAAGGAGATCCCGATGGACAGGGGACTGCATCCGCTGTCCGGAGGGATGTCGCTCCAGGCTGCTTTTAACCGGAGCTGGTCATCTCGTTGCTTCTTGAGCCCAGCGCACCTTGAAGGCTTCCTTCGCGGCCAGCGTTCCCCACCGCTGGGCAGGAAGAGATGGGCTCGCGTCCACGTTTATATCTTGGCTTGCAACATCAACTTCCAAGGCAAACCCAAAACACCAAACCAACAACAAAGGAAAGCACAGATGGGACGTTCCAAACAACAAAGCACCGCTTCACGCGCAAGCGTTCGGAATCCACTCAAGACCCACCAGGCTTCCTTTTAGTACCAAACAAAATCCTGCTCCAGAATACTGACCCCTCAATTTTGCCCCAATTTAGGGTCAAAGCGAGCGTCCGCGTCACATCTGAGGTCGACAAAGACAGACTGCCACGTGGTACGATAAGCGGTGGTGTGACAAAGCCTACAAATTTTGAATAGAAACTACATTCCTTATCAATCAAGCTCTGATCCCCAATACCACCCGGATATCGAAAGTCTGCTTAAAATTTGGCCCACGCTCAAATTAATCCACTAACTCTTCTCGAAGAACCTTGATCACTCGAGACTGAGAATCAACTGCTCCAGTTAACCTCACAGATGCGACTGCGCATCAGAGTCCTTACTCACTCCAAAGGCTTCTCTTAAACTCACTGCGTCAGTACTACAGCTCACCATCTAGACACAAAGCTGCCACAGCTGTTCTCTACAAAATTCCGCACTCACTTCATTTGGTTAGTCTGCGAATACCGCCATCGGATAACTAATCACGTGCCAGTAAACACGAGTACGCAAATGGGCAGAAATACACGCACTTTCTTTGCCTTCGCAAGGTATTAGCTACACTGTCGTTAATGTAGCAACAAGATCTTAGTATCTCAACCAAGTTAGACACGTCTGAATCTACTAAATATACAAAGGAATCGTGCGCCGAGATTCCAACACAAAGACACTTGCTTGCTCTAAACGGTTCCACGTTAGCAAGCAGCACATCGTCTACTCGGGAATCTTCGCTACACTTCTGTCAGGGCCTTTATTTCTCGGTAGCATGGCAAACTGACACTCATTTTAACTCAGCGAGACGATAATCTTTGCTGAAGATATGAGGGAGTACAACCCTATCCGATCAACTCTAAATCTTCAGCCCAAAACGAAGTAGTCTTTCCCTTTTTGATTTCGCACACACAAAAAAGGAACAAAAAACAGCTACGCGGGGGTGAAAGCTGACTCACCTCCGCCGCGTTGAAGAGATTAGCCCTTCAGA
Organism: Amblyomma mixtum; assembly: GCF_055824585.1. Classification (NCBI taxonomy): domain Eukaryota; kingdom Metazoa; phylum Arthropoda; class Arachnida; order Ixodida; family Ixodidae; genus Amblyomma; species Amblyomma mixtum. Next base: position 182,225,022 of record NC_143012.1, on the reverse strand, counting down.
CGCGCCCGCTGGGGTCGCGCTCTGACTGATGACACTGCTGTCATTTCGCTACAAAAGGCCACTGAAAAAAGCCATATCCTACCCTCACTGTCGTTTCCGCGCCCCGTCGATGCGCCCAGAAAATCTTGGTAGTGCGTGCAAAGTCGAGAACCGGCTCTTGGCGACGAGCAGCGGCCAGCGCGAGAAGCTACTCTTTGTTCTCTCCCCCAGCACGAAGCTCGGCTACCCTTTCGCCCTGCGCGCCTCCAGGAATACAGTGCCGAAAGTGAAGGACGCACCTTTTTTTTCAATGGCGCGCGCTGAACATGCCTGCCTGCGTCGTCTCTTCTGTTTGATCCCCGCGCTCCCATGCTCTGAGGGTCACGCAACTTAGCGTCTTCCGGTCTCTCGGGCCGCTTTGCCCTTTTCCTTACCGCCTTCTTGTCAAGTCGGTGTGGTCTGAGCATTCTCGCAGGCCGATGCCCTTTGCAAAACCGCGCTCCTTTTCTGCTCGGAAGGTGCGGTCTTCCCTTTCTGTTACTGCGGTCAGGTTTACACCAATCAACGCGTGTCGCCTGACCAGTAACTTTAGCCGCAAACTTGCGAGCTCTAATGCAGGAAGGCTTTCCTTTCCCTTCTGCCGCATTTTCATGTATGCTAAAACTAGCACCTGTGCACGCACGCGAATTTAGGGCTTGACCTTTCCTCCGTTTCCTGTTGGTTCTTACCCTTTTCCTTTTTCGCTTAGAACTTTCCGCCTGCGTCGCCTGAACCAAGACTGTCTCCTCCAGCCCTTGACATGACTTTCCTGATCCTTCCTTAGGCGGCAAATTGACCTCTTAGCCTTCGCAACAGATGGTCATCTCCACAGAGCTGACAGACGGACCTGACGGACGGACGGAAATGAGCAGTTCGCTCCCCTGAAGGTAGTCCTCTGCAGCTGGCTTATCGCTCTCAGTGCTTTCCTCTGAAACGCACTGCTCTTCTCGAATCGGGCTCTCGTCCTTTGTCTCAGCATGGCGTTCAATACTGCGTTCTAACCCAACAGCAGCTTCACACGCTTGATACGCCAGCTTCGCCGAGGTAGCCACCACCCTGGCTTGGTCACTGGCACCGCACTGGCGCCTCAAATCGGAGTTGCCACGATTCGCAAGTTCTAAAGGGCTCCCCTTTGTTTCCCTTTTGAAACCTCTGCCTTTGGGGAAGTTATCCCTTTCACATCCGCGCCGGTTAGTCGCCTGTACAGGCCCCTTTCTAGCGTCCTCGCGCTTAACCAAATCGGCCACGGTTCCTACTGTCACTGCACAGCCTCGATTCGGAGCTCTCTCTTTTCTAAACCGTCGGTGCCGGTTAGACTCCATTTCTCTGCCCTTAATCGCAGGTTTGCGACTATCGAGCTGGGCGACGGGCTGTATGGCTAGTTTGGGAGGTCTCTTTTGGCTCGGCTTTGTCCGACGCCATCCGTGCCTTCTCCACTCGTTTTCTGAACGAGCTCTAGCGGAGTTACACCTAGCTAACTCTGAGACTGTCTCTGTAGCCTCTCTACTTTGGCCGCGCTCTGTCGCGTACCATCCATGCCGGTAGTGCGCCATTTCGTAATCCTGTATTACGGCGTCACGTCTCTCCAACTCGGCGATGTACTGGAACGTTAAGGGCCCTGTCTGGACGGAGATAGCGTCGCTCACTGCTACTTCGTTCCCATTAAGCCCGTTGAGGTTTGCGAGCCGCCATTTCTCAGCCTCGAGTTTAAGCTCTTTTATCTCCGCTGCTAGTTTCTCCATACGCTCCTGGTGCTGTGCCTCTAGTTCCTCTCTTTCCGCTTCCTCAGCTCTTTTACGCTCCTGTCTTTCCGCTTCCTCAGCTCTTTTAAGCTGCTCTTCTTTTACCCACTCGTGCGTAATATTCCAAGCAATTTCAAAATCATCCTCTTCTTCCGTTTCCAAATTTTGGATTGCCTGGACAATATCTGAATCTTTCGCTCTTTCCTCCACATCCACTCCTAACTCATCGCACAAGAACAACAGTTCTGTCCTCGACAACCTCGTCAGGTCCACGGTCGCTGCTTTTAAATATTGGCTTTGCTCGCTCATGGTGAATCTGAGCAACTACCCCTGTGCTACAGACATACAAACACCCGATCAACCAGCAGTTCAAATTGTTAACCCAGAATTTGAAGCCTGGAGGATCCAAAGCAAAAACCAAACACTCACCCGCAGATGCAGCACCATGTCACCCGGTTCATCACACCGCTGCCAACCAGTTATTGCGGCTCTCGTAGCATGGTCGGATCGAAGAGGGGATGAGGGAGGACGGAGGCGAGGTTACGGTAACGACAAGAAGAGGGACTTTATACAAGGGAATTTACATATATACAAACAGCAACTGAGAGAACGTCTCAGAAAATCTCGAAAACAAGGAGCAAAGCTACATGACGATGAGCTCAGATGGTCAGGAGCTACCTAGATGGGGAGCCGGGCTTGTCGGGAAAGGAGGGTCCTGAAAGTTCACTGTGGCACCCACACACACACACTCTCAACAGGGAACACGTCCCCGTCACGTGTTGGGAGAGAAGGATGCCCTCTGCGTCGCGCAGATTCTGGAAGGCTCTCGAACAGCGTTCCTGCGCCTTTCATGTGGTCGCACGTGCTCCGGGTAGGGGAAACGGTCGTTGACCACTTCTCCCTGGAAGACGGTTGCTGCTGTCAACTTGATGTGCCCCTTGGAATGTCTAGTACTGCCGAACGTGGCAGCTAACTTCTTTCTGGCTGGCCAGATGCGGGGTGGATGACTGACGCCGCTTCCGTGGCTACTTCAGGGGATGACCCCGCGTGCCTTCCGTGACTCATCGGCATTCCGCTGCAGCCGCGCCGATTTTCCTCTCGCGACGAAGGCGAAACGTAACACTAGGTTCACGAAGCGAATGCCCGCTTTCCACACACGCGCGGCCATTTTTATATGTAGTGGAAGGACCGCGGTTCTTCATGCGATGTTTTGTGCGACTAGGCCACGGTGCATATCAACTGTGTCGTTTACAATGGCACCTTTTGCGGTAGGTCTTGCTGTTTATTGATAAGTTTTGCGTGCGTAGGCGCGATCATATCTCGATCGTCTCACTACCCCGCAAGCACAAGTGCACGCTTCATATTACGAAGTATACGATTGATTCACAAAATATTTCGGCTGTTAACTTCGTGCGCCCGGTAGATATTGCGATGGTGTTCGAGGCCTTTCACGAGAGGAGCCGCAGATTCAAGCTCAGAGTGCGCGCTCTGACGCGCGCTTATATGCATGTGCTGAGCGTGTTTTGCGAGATGTTGGTTGAGCGCGATACGAGAGCGTATGGTCTTCATTGCGTTCGGCGCAGTGCAAAGGTGGGTATGCTTTGAAAAACACTTGACTGAAACATGTCCTTTATTAAAAGCCCTCAGGAACACGGTGCTCGAGGAATCTCTGCGGGCATATATGTGGCCACGCAGTTGTCACTATTACGGCAGCCGACCGAGTGCTGATACTGTCGTCGCACACTGTTGTACAGCTTGATGTTCGGGCCTTCTGCCAGATACATATGCTCAAAATACCTGAGAAGTACCGTAGGTATATATCTCCTCGCATTTGGCTCATTAAAAAAAAGATATAAAAAGAAGCTCTTAGCGCTGATCCTCATGCAAGTGCACGCGGAACTTGAGGCGCCGACACGCAGGACTTTATTGTAGCATATTTCATTCAAGTGCCAGTTATCTGCAGTAAAGCTGTATTATTATAGATACGATACGCAGCTAAATTCATACAGTACACCCGCTTGCTCTAGGTGAACGTTCAACAACCTGATGTGCGCTTTTGTCGAGAACATGCGTGCATTCCATGGCCGCAGCAAAAGCCGGCGGCCGAGAGACTACAGTTGAACGAAACGTATTCCGATTCTTTTCTGATTATAGACCAGATTTTTTCACCCTCGCAAGCAGGCTGCGGGCGCGCTCCTACTCTCGACACCAGTCGCCATCTGTCGGCTCGCGCGGCCTGAGGGACTGCGGGTCGCGCCGGCGCCGCGCGTAGAACGCATGTCTACGTGTTCGCTTCTCTCGTTGCTGTGCTCCATCACCTAGCCTATGAGGGTGTGTGCCGTGCGTCACTCCTCACATTTTCCCTCTACCAGACAGTACTGCGGTTATCTTGCGCGCAGTTACTCGTTAACGTGACATCTTAGGGTAGTCGACCAGGTAGTGTACGGACTGGAAACCGGCACTTCTAAGCAGATTTCTGCGCTGGCGTGTCGTTTGTCGTCGCATTTTGCGTGCGCTGCCATCTATGATAATTTTATGCATCAGAATGTAGATCTATTGATTTGACTCAGTGGAGTAGTAAATGGATAGGCGAGCTGCAGACTGAAGGTTGTCCCCACGGAGCGCGTGTTTTCGATTACCAGTACGTGTTCGGCATCCTTGCGCTGAGCTTGCTCGTGTTCCCATAAACACATTTCATGCACAGGATTGTAAGCATGACCGCTACCAATTTCAGCTGCTTTTTCCGCACGCATGTCAGAGGGATCTGGGGGGTAATGGTTTATCTATAGTATCTTTCTGCTGTTGGTATCTACCTTAGATTGGTTTGGTTTATTACGGTTTTATGTCCCAAAGCGACTGAGGCTACGAGGGACGCCGTAGTGAAGGGCTCCGGAAATTTCGACCACCTGGGGTTCTTTAACGTGCACTGGCATCGCACAGTACACGGGCCTCTAGAATTTCGCCTCCATCGAAATTCGGCCGCCGCGGCTGGGATCGAACCCGCGTCTTTCGGGCCAGCAGCCGGGAGCCGTAACCACTGAGCCACCGCGGCGGGGCGGTATCCACCTTAATCATAGGAAAATATGCGCGATTTCATTACATTTTCCACACTTAGCCAAACGGCTACGCAACGCTCTCACACGCGGCGAGAGCTCCTAAATAAAATTACGCGACTTCGGACCTCAGAATTAGTGAAAGCTGGATTAGCTGCTCATATCTATTCAAGCTTTGATAACTTAAGTGAAAGTACGTTTTTATGCACCAGGTTGCACAGGTTGCATAAACCATGACAAAATATGTTTTCTGTTGGCGCTGCGCCTCAGTTGAGCTCACAGCGGTAGTTTGTTGATAAACTGGCGCACCCCACAGGCGACAAGAAAGCGCTGTTTGTGGAAGGGGGGGGGGGCTTTATGGCCGGCTGGAAGGAATAAGAGTGCATGGAAATTGGAACTGCATGCTAACCGCACACCTAATGCTTGATATTGAAGAAGTTTTTTGCGGTGGAGCACCAAAACGGAAGCGATATAAGCACGAGCGCGTTCTAAGCGCCGGCACAATTAACCTGAATGTCAAACTAAATGTCACTAAAACGCATCAATGTTATCGCTTTGATAACGTAAATACTTCTTGCAACACAGCCACGCTGCGGAAGTATGCTCGACAATGTTTTTTTTAGTGCCCGAAGCGCGGCTATATGCAGGCGCGGCCGCGGAGCTGCCGCAGCCCCGCAGTCCCCAAAGAAACGCCCGCACGGCGGCGCACCAGTCGGCGCAAAATGGCCGCGCCCGGGAGCGGCTCTGAATTCTGGTCTAGCTTACAGGAAGCAGTCCACGAGCGTAGAAATCGCAACGACCACGGCAGAGTCAATCACCATGCAGGGCCGATCGTCGGCTGTCATACCAGTCATACTTACTGCATAGTAAACAAGCGCGCGATAACACGAGAGTACGGCGTGTCGTTTGATAAATAACGCACGGGCAGTTTTTCCGTCTTATGTGGTGTCGACTGGAAAACGTTAGATTGCGATTGCTCATCGCATGCTTTTTAGGATTTCTCGAAGCTTACGCAGCACACTGTGCACAGAAGGCACACTCTCGTGTTGTCGTTGCCGATGTATACGAATGCGAGCTTGATCAGCTGTTATGCAGTCTGCGGCAACCCTCAATAACGTCAGGTCGTTGTTTTCGATACCAAGCAGCCTATTTCTGCCGTACGCGTGCGTAGCAATGAGACGGAGCAGAATGCGAAGCTAGAGAGAGCATCTGCCCTCCGTGATCCGCGATTTGTTTGCCGCCGTGATTGCCGGCTGGCTAGTTCCGGTGGCCGCCACCCCACGTGACCATGATGCGTTTTCTTATCAGAGGCGAACTTTCTGGCAGCCAGGGGGCTGCCCGAGCGGGGTAAATCGAAGAGGCCCAGTGTTGCAGGCGCGCCTTGGTGGTTACGGTGTTCATTTCACATTCCACTTCCATGAAACCCAATGCTCAAAGGAGGGTGGCACCGTACCTCGACTGCGGAACCTGCGGAATCCGGCCGCTTTTGACGCCGAGCGGGGCGGAAAGCGGCACGGCGAGGCCGATCGGTCCAGACCGATTTCGGCTCCGCGGTAACAAACATGGCGGCGCCCATCGAAGCCGGACCGCTCAATTTGGACTGAATGCTCGTTGCTGCCTTTTTCAGTGCGTTCACTAGCCATAAATGGGGCGCCGGTTTCTCACTTCGTCTCACCTCACCTATAAGAAAACGTATGTCATAAATTTGCTTTATTGTTATAATTCGAGTGACGATTGTGCCTCTTCTAGGCTTAAGAGGAAAGTTTTTGTTGGCAGTAATGGTTTCCGTCCCGACAACGAGATGGCGCCACTATAGGCTGAGTTTATTTTTGCGTCTCTGCAAGCATACGCTGAACTAAAAGTGGGAACGCGCCTGCGTTTAGCGTACGTGAGGATGCATGCGCTTATGATACATAGACAGCGTCGATTTATGCTCTATTCTCGTTATATCTGTGTACTCCGCGAGTGGTGACGTGGTGTGCAAAAGCGAGAAACAGCAACGGCGCGTTGGTTCGGCCTCGCCCGAGCGTCAACACATGAGAACAGTTCCTAGTTTTTGCTGCGAGCGAATCCGCTTCGCTCGCCGGATTTTCGGACAAATGTGAACGCCCCCTAAGTGTTCCTGCGGCATGGCCGCAAGCCCTGGAGACTGCACCTTGGGTGTCGATGGTTGAGACGAAACGTCGGCGGCATTCCAGTGTGCGCAAAGCACCTGCACGGGTCTGAGGGAACATTGCACTTCCAACGCAGTTATCGTATAGGTGGGAACCTGCGATTTCCTTTTTGTACATTCTATATGATGTCAGCGTTGTCTTAGCGTAGAGTTCTTCACGCCACACCGTCTCCATGCCCTCACACGCACGCTTGCGCACCTCTCGCGTCCACGCTGTGCTGGAAGTCTCCTGAATGGGCGCCTGGATCAGCTAGAGCTTCTTTTCAATTGCTCGCAGACATCTGATCTAGCTTGTGTGAGTGCACGTTGTGACCCCATATTCAAACACTGCGAGCCGATCGGCAGCTCATGAATTGCAAGCGGCCTTTGTTGGCCAGTTTTCTTGAGGCTTCTCATCCTCGAAGGATCGCATTGGATAGCTTTACTAGCCACTGCGCCGTGACAGCCGCCTACTATTCGGATGTCACGGCGCATGCGGCCATCTTCCCGCTGGCGACGCTCCGACCACGCTCTTGTCTCTCATGGAAAAACAGAAAATTGCGTTTGCGAAGCTAAGGCCAGGGACGTGGACAAGTGGACCCTCACGTTTGCTTACCATCAGGAGCATGTTCACTCTCAACGGGATCTTCGGCTATGTTTATTACTTCTCAGCCCTCGGTAGGGACATCAATACCGCCGAGGCTGAGTTTGTTTTGCATTTTGGCAAATAATAGGCTACTTCTTTCTGCTCTGAAGTCTTTCAAAGTGCGGATCCCGTTGTCTGTCAGGTAATTACATTCAAACCAATTCTTTTTTGTGTTGTAGCAAGCTATGAAGGGAAGATTCATCATGCTCTATTACGACATCCAAAAGTCGCATAGATGCATCCTTCAAAATCTCTCTCCATTTTGCCACGTGGCTAAGTGATAGTTCTGACATGGCTGGTTTCATATATATGTATACTGAAAGTAATGCGCAGAAACACGAGGACTACGCAGAGACAAAAACAAGGACGAGCGATACTTGCAGTTGAAGTTATATTCCAAAAACATGCACATATAAATAGGAAAACAAATACCAGACCAAGCTTTGATCCTCATCACATATCGTCACGTATATCTTTAAACCTTTTGGTAACAAGTTTGGTAACAAACCTCTTGTAACAAGTTAAAGCACTATTGTGGTGCTGATATCTTATTCTTTTCTCAACAGTTTTGCGACCTTTTAAAAATGTTCTAGAAAGTTCAGGGTTGGGAAGTTCACCTGGAGCACACAATGGCGTCAATTTTAAGCACCCTGGTGGGCAACGTTAGAGAATGACCTGCTACGCAGGTCGTAGCTGCGCTCCGCTGTTTGCGGCAGCGGAGTGGGACATCTTCGGCAGCGGAGTGCGACATATTCGCGTGCTATTGCTCAATGTCGCACGAAGCGTGGCCCAGCCACCGTGCCTGGTTCCGTGTCGAGTCCCACTTATGATGTTCTGCAGATGGTTCGCAATTCGCGCGACGTCCTCAAAACTCGGATGAAGGCCGTCCGCAGCAAGAACCCATCCGGTCCGAATCCATTCAAGCCCATGGTCAATGTAGAAAACTCCCCTCGTGCGGCAGCAGTTCTTGCGCAGAAGGTCGTTAAGCCTGCAAGCCTCCCGGTTGCACCGCTCCACGAAACGCTGGTTACGACCTCTCGTGCGGCGATTTGGAGCTCGAGGCAGCACCAAAGTTGCGTAAATTTTGCTCACGTTCAGCCGCTTCTCTTTGGTCGTGCTGGTCGGCTGCCGGCACCACTGGAATGTCGTTTTTGCTGGCTGCTTTGAAAGGTCGTTGGTGCCGACATGCAGAACTACTGTCGTCGAAAAGTGAGGGACGAAGTCCACAATGTGCACTGCGTCTTCGACAGTGGCTCCATTTTGAGAAATAAAGGCGAGAGTCCCGTTCCGCCCACGATAAAAATTAGTATGGAGATACTTGCTTTGGAAGTCGCCGATTACTACTGTAGTGTTTGGGATGCTTGGGAACTTCCAGGTGATGTTCTTCGCAGTTACTTTCCCAGGTGCCATGATCGTAATACAAGGGATACCAAATTACCACTGCGAAATTAATCATAAATGACGGAGTCGATGTGAACGCAGTGAAGAATTTTTAACAGTGCTTCTCATTAGTCCCCTCAGTCCATCCATCAATAAATCTTTCCTCTTGAGGCTCTTTGCTGGAATACATGTTCCTCCATAATGACATTTTCCGCCGGTCGTAGTTGTTCTCTGGGCTTCTCCCAATAAACGCAGGCTTCACGAACGATTTTGTCAGTTATTTGTTATCCCTTTTTCATTGTATGACCGTCACAGCATTGCTTTTTGAAAGTTGACATTCTTGGTTTTAAATAGCCCTAGTATGTGGTCTTCACATAGCGCGCATCCATTTCGGCATCTATGGGATATTCAGCGGCACATACCGCATGACATTATTTGAAAAAGTGCATGGTGCAAGGTCACTGCAATGCTTTTATGTACACCTCGAAAGGAACTGTCTAGTATTACCTCGTGCAGTTGCGTCAGAAGGTGGCCAGCTAGCACTGCCAAAATGATGGAAAGGTTCATGTGCTGATCAGGCCCAGACGAACGTGTCCCGTCCACAGCACAGCACATTGGAACGCAAGTTACCTTAAGTATACACTCACAGGAGAGTTCAACGTGTTGCCCTGCATTTATGAGTTTGTCTTGAATTGGTTTTTGCTGTACATGCCCATAATAAGAAACCTTCGCTGTGCAAAGTGTACCAGAGCTTATATGCGTATATGACACTGCACGGATGTCAGTAAAGCACACCACGGCACGAAGCTGCATGCAAAAGAATAATCAGTCTGCGACATCAACAATAGTTGTTTCGGACTGCATGTTTCAGTTTTTAAGAAGAAAGGACTCCACAAGTTCGTTGTCCGTGGTGCTCCTAAGCGAAACTGCATCTGCTTATTGGTCCATGAGGTGCAAGCACCAGTACTGCAGACTGCGCTTGTCACTCCACTGCACTACAGCAGGCCCCCTATCCGCCACCTGCATGGGGACCGCGCTGCGAGGCAGCAGGTTCTGCCGAGAGTGCCACTGCATGGTCTGGTTTCCCAGCCGTTGAAAGGATAGCAAGGTGAAAACGTGAAGCACACACACATAATTAGGGCACATAAACAATGGAGCTGACCAAGGTACAAACATAATTAGGGCACATAAACAATGGGCTGACAAGGGTGATATTCGACACAGCCCAAAGATCAAGAGGAGTGGCATATACATTGGCAACATTCCCGGAAAAGGATATGCACGCGCACTGTGGGCTGCAACACCTGCATACAGCTTCACAGCAACCTTTGCCACAAGCCTGAAAAGAAACAGAGGCACAGAGAGACAAAGGGATGAAACAAATGAAATGTCATCAGGCAGGGCACACGCAAGACATGAAAACCTACACGCAACGTTCACAAGACAGACTGACATGCACATCTACACGCAATGAGAGCTCTGCAGCCAGGCCACGGCACCAAATGTGGGCCAACTGAACCTGGACCATCTAAGCGGCTCTAAAAGGGTCCCTTGAACCAGGCACAGGCCGGAACATGGCGAAGGCGACACAGGGTTCATGTTCCAAGCACATGTACCCGGCTACTTAGGACGTACAAAGCCACATTCGATTATTTGTCCTGCCAAGGTACACACCGATGATCACTCTTCTCGCACTGTTTTCGCCCAAACCGTGTAACTGTTGCTGCTGCACTGCCGGAGATCTGAAAAGAAGGGACCTGTGTGTGCATCAGCTCTCCACTAGCCATGAATTACTTGCCCATGATCCGCTACCCTGTGAACATTAGCTGGAGAGCAGTGCCGAAAATGGTGTCCTATTCGTCGTCCAGTGTCCTCGGGCAGTTGTGTAAAACAACTTTAGCATCCAACCGTATTGTATATGCCGTGATGTCTTGACAAAGGATCCTCCACCGGTTAGCCAAAATACCAAATGCGTTGTCTAAATTTGCCTTGCTCGACAAAACTTGTAGTTAAGTGTCCTTCTTTCTGAATTTAGATTTGCTCCTGGAAAAGGCCTCATGGGATTTTCAGTCGGTAGGCCTCGTCTCCAACCATGACATAGAGAAGTGTTGCAGAAGTGGCTTGGAGCAGTCTTGGCTCTGATGTGGACAGGCGGCGTGCTGTTAACTTCTCGAATTCGGAGTCATTGAATAAGCCAGTTTCCCCACGAGAGCAACATTCTCCAATATCTACTAAAGTGAACCGGCATTCGGCATCACACAGAGCAAGTAAGACTGTGCTGCAGGTGCCCTTGTAGTTATGGAATAGACTTCTAGAGTTAGAAGGAGCCTCTATATTGGCGGGTTTGCCGTCATTTGCTGTAATATAGTTTGGGAAGTTCCACAGGCTTTCAAACTCGGCAGCTATACGTCTCCAGTCGGCAGCTGTTGAGTGTGGGAGGTACAAGGGCTCGAGTATTTGCTGCAAGGCAAGGCAGGTTTACCTCACTATACGGCCAGCCATGGTGTAGGAGATCCTGAATGTCTTTGCTATAATCCTCATCATGGAACCATGTGCCCGGTGCGTGCAAGTACAGAAAGCCCAGTGAGAAGGATCAATCGAAAACACTGAACATATATTAAACACACACTTAAGCCCACATCTCACTGAGTGAATAAACAAGGAGGGATTATGTTGTTGATGAGTGTAAGCAAGAAATGCAAGCTCATGCAAGGCGTGAACCCTCAGTTCAGGCTGAAGCAGGTCAGGTGAGCATAAAATATACCTTCAACAGCATTATAGACTTTCTCAACAACCTTCTCACGAGTTGCAATAATAGGACTGATCTGTTGGTCTTCTTGCTACTCACTGCTGCCCGCTTCCCCTCTACCTCACATCACAGAAGTGGTCTGCTTGTACAAACCAGTGAGCACAAGGACTCAGCGGTCGAAAATGAGGACCCAGCAAGGTTCGGCAGTTATAACTGACGCATAAGGTTCAATACTCGTTGTCTCTGGCCAGTACCTGCTTCTGCACAGAGGTAAGGTAAGTGCGAGAGGCACTCACACCACAAATGCCTCTGTGCATTGAAGACAAGACACATCCTGGCAGACTTGTCGCAATACATGCAGTCACTAAAAAGTAGCTTCGTGATCTGTTTGCCTTATGCCAAGACAAACGCAACTTGCACTGGTGGAAGAATTTTAAAGATTGTGCTCATTTGCTCCAAACCGACGACACTGGTGCACAACGTACACTTCTCCTGGTCTTGCCCTTGAAGCCGAAGCGATCCCTGGTCCACAGATTTTGACGAGGATCGCGACGATAATCTTAGACATCTCATGGATGCCCCTATCTCTCACTACGTGGTAGCGGTCCGCGGCAAACTACAGACAGTTGCGCAAATCAGAGAAAATCGAAGAAAAATTCTCTCGGCTTAACCGCGCGTTTGTTTGGGCTCAAATTTTGCACAGAGGTTGCATTTGGTGGTCAGTTTTGTTTTATACTACATTTAGGTGGGGTACTTGCCTGATTCAGTCAGAATTTTTTGGAAATCCCCATCGTATGTGGCGACGACGATCCAAAATTGAAAGACATCGCAGCAATGGTACCCGTAGCGCCATCTCGCACCCACCGGAGAAACCCAGCTGTGCTAAGTGGAGAGCTCGTTCCTCCGATGGCTGCGAGATGGCGCTACTGGTACCATTGCTGCGATGTCTTTCAGTTTTGGATCGTCGTCGCCACATACGATGGGGATTTCCAAAAAATTCTGACTGAATCAGGCAAGTACCCCACCTAAATGTAGTATAAAACAAAACTGACCACTAAATGCAACCTCTGTGCGAAATTTGAGCCCGAACAAACGCGCGGTTAAGCCGAGAGAATTTTTCTTCGATTTTCTCTGATTTGCGCAACTGTCTGTATGACAACTCGGCTTGGCTACCAGCGTGGCTACCAGACGGCTATTCAACTGCGAATACCGGCGCTGCTCAAAGCTCGCCTGATGTGGATCCTCGTAGTGACGCGCCAAAACTTTAAATACCAGCACGACACTAGCAACGTGCTCATGCAGCAGCAGAACTAGGTCCTGCAGTACATGAAGCAAGTGAGTAAGCGGAACAGCACTTCATGAAGTGAAATTTGAGATGATTATGCGTATTTCGCACAAGATGCGTACCTTTTCTAGCGGGTCACCTCCTTTGTCGAGGTCGTTGCCGCCAACATACAGAACGACAAAATCGTCGCGCCGAAAGCGCGTCTGTTCAGTCATTTTAGCTAGGCTCACATTGTCGTGGCCGCCAAAGCTGAACGTGCATGTCTAACTGCGAAAGCCGCAAGCGAGAACTGCATAGAAATTTCTGCTGGCTGTCGGCGACGAGCGCACCACGCACGAAAGCCATAGCTAAACACGCCTCAAAACGCGCGTGCCGAGGTTCACTAACCGAATGCCCGCGTACCACGCACGCGCGGCGCGGCGGGCGCACCTAGCGCAGGGTGCCTAGGATGGATGGATGGGTATGAGCGCCCCGTAATTGCCACCGTGCTCAGCTTTGTTAAGGCGAAAGCCTTTAATGCCTCATACTGTAGTTACCAGACGCGTCGGCAGGAGTGTCGGCAGGAGTGTCGACAGACGCGTCGGCAGGAGTGTCGACAGACGCGTCGGCAGCCGTGTCGACAGACGCGTCGGCAGATTTGTCCGCCTTTCGGCGTCACTGCTTAAAATGAAACTGCGCCGAGGGTGGGAATCGAACCAGGGCTTTTGTCATTTGAAGAGTAGACGCTACCACTCCGCCACGAAGGCTCGAGGTTCCAGCATGAATAAAGGCGCATCTAGTGAATGCATAGGTTTCAGAATTAAAATAAAAGGAATAAAGTCAAGAAAATGAAAATAAAAAACTAAAGAAAAATAAAATAAGATATGAAAATAAAAATAAAAAGAAGAAAAACAAGAAAAGGAGCAAAAATTACATAAATATGAAAAATAAAAAGTAAATAAATAGAAACTGCTCCAGGAAACGCTTTCGCCTTGCAGCACTTTAGAGAGCCAAAGTTCCCCCTGAATTTTTCTTCCTTTTTTTGCTCAACTGTGTTGTAAATTCTCATTAAAATTCGCCATCTTCTTTCACTACTGTTTCCTACGCTTTTAACCTTATGTTACCTCTCTGCTTATCAGACACCAATCCTCCAATCGCTTTTTGCTAACTTCCACCACAGATTTATTTACATGACCATTGTTATATTTCAACCCTAGGCCCTCAGGAAGAGTGATTGTACCTGCATCGACATCCGGATGGATACCATCACATTTGAGTATGAGGTGTTCAATTGTTTCTACAGATCTACCTCACGTACAGCACATGTGTCGTCTACGTTAAATTTTTTTTGTAGCTGTGCGTTCTAAGACACCCTGACCTAGCTTCAATTAGTAGGGCACTGCCTCTAGTGGTACAGAAAAATTATTTCCTGATCTGCCTTTTCCAGTATCGATATACACAATGCTTCTTTTCCATTGAATTAATCGAATTTTTAACTTACGCATTTTTGACCTGCTGTTCAATGCTCTTTCTTTCTCCGTCCTCGTGTCGGGCATACTTACTGTTTAATTTTCTAGTTCTTTTCCGCCACTGTGAGTCAATTCGCTCTTTCTCTACAAGTATTTAAATACATTACCTGCCCACCTGTTATCGTCCAATTTCCTCAGGCGCTCTTCATATAGTATTTTACTTTGAGCTTCCCGTGCTTCGAACGATGCCCAGCCCATACACCCTTGTACTGCCTCGTTTGTGGCTTTGCCATGGGCACCTAGTGCTAATCTTCCAACAGCTCTCTGATTTGCGTCTAATCTCGACTGAACTTCTGCCCTTAAGCACAGAACTGCACTGCCGAAAGTAAGCCCTGGCACCATTATTCCCTTCCAAATACCTCTCAGTACTTCATATTTGTTGTAACCCCATAATGCCCTGTGTTTCATTATCCCGGCGTCTCTTTGTCCGTTTGCCCTAAGAGCCTGTTCATGATTTTCCGGGTATATCTGCCCTTCGTTTAGCCATATCCAGAGGTATTTGTAACTGGCCACTCTGGGTATTTCGTGACCTTGTATTTTAAGCACCTCATCATTTGTGTCGTTGAAAACTATCACACCTGACTAAGTTGCGCTAAAACTGAAACCTAGAACGTCTCCGTCGCCACTACAATTCACCAAAGTTTGCAAATCTTCCTGGCTATCTGCTAACAGTAGAATATCGTCCTTATACATTAAACCTGGGAGCAGCTGCTCAACTACATTTCCGCCTAATCTGTACGCCAGATGATAACCTAGATTACTATGTTGTAGCCTTCTTTCTATATTTATCTCATATGAGCGCGTCCTCGCTTAAGGTGGAGCCACCCTTTTAACCACACGGCGCCGCCCAAACCTGTTTTCGAGCGCTCTCTCCACCACTGTGTTGCACGCGTCGAGCCCGAGCTCGCCGCTCTGCTGTCGTGCGGGCGTCACTGCTCCGTGCCTGCGTTCGCTCGGCTTTCGTCATCCTGCAATGCATGCCTGGGTGTTGTGTTCCTCAGTGCTCCAACCATGTGAGGAATAGTTAGAGGATGTTCCATTTTCCAAGAGACCCGAAAAAGAGGCATCTGTGTCTGGTCGGGATAAAGCGCGACAAGTGGCAACCGACGAATTCCTCATGTGTCTTTAGTGTAAGTGCCGCATGTTGGATCAGTGCTGTTTTTGTCAAGATTTACTGTTTTAGTGTTTAGTCAGCTAAGTGTCGTACACTTTTTGTATTGGTCAGATTTCATTTCCGGACTATTCGTCTTGCTCGGCGCAAAAACAAAATGGCACGCTTCAGCGTGCCATTTTTAGATTAAACACGCATAACGGAGATTAAACATGCATAAGACTCAAGCAGCACAAATTGATTGGGCCGACAGTGGCAGAAGAGTAGCGGAAATTAGCATGAATATTGGTCCTACATCAGCATTTGAGCAATCCGATACTTTTTCCAACAATGGCTCTTCATTCGTGCCAAGCATGGGCCTATACTCAGCCAGTCTAGCTACCAGAAATGACCCGTCATTCACGCCTGGGTTGGGCCTATGTTCAGCCAGTCTGTCCATAAACTCCCAACGTTCATGCCAAGACTATGCCTATGTTCAGCCGGTCTATGGATTATGGCCCGACATTCGTGCCAATAGTATGCAACATTCAACCGGTCTGTCAATAATGGCCCGACGTTCGCGCCAGGACTTTTAGAGGTGGCTTATCAACTGCAAGGCCAGTGGGAAATTGTATGCGATTGGGGGTCCCACCTAGTTTTATACCACACCTCTTGCTGTACATTCTGTAATTTGTTTTGTGGCCATGACGGCCAAGATTTCGTGCAAGACTGCACGCAGCCATTTGAGACATGTGGAGTGGACGTCAACAATGCAGACTAACTTTTCTTGTTCTCCGGAAGCTGCAGTTGCTATAAGTAATTCTTGACATATAAGCAGCCAGCAGAAGGCAAGAAAAGGGAACCGAAAAATAAAAAAAAACTTTATTTGAGACGCTCAGAAAGGGCAGGGGAAGCTTGTAGTAGGGAGGTGACGCGGGAAGGTCTCCATAGGCTAAGAGGTGGCATAGGCCGAGGAGGGGGAGGGTGCATGGGAAGTGGCAGGGACAGCAGGTGGGAGGGTCTGTGTGCAGGGGTCAGGGCCATGGGGGGCTGACTCAGCCTAGGGATTAACAGCTGGGGCCAAGATGGGTGGCTTGGCCGGCTGAAATTCTTCAGCATATCGCCTTTTTCTGCCACCTCCGCGATCGCAGGCTCCTGGCAGCCACCTCTGAATGAATCCCTGAGCCACTTTCAGGTAGACCCCCTGCTTCTCGCATATAGCATCTGCACAAGGCAAGTGTGCAGTCAAGGCAAAAAAACACAGACAAACAGACAAGGGGAAGTACACATGCTACCACACATACTGGGTCCTGCAGTTAAATTGTGCAGCATAAATGCCCCTCGATGAAGCTAGCCTTCTCCACCAACACTTAGCTACTGTCATGAAGTTGTCGAAAAATTACTTTGCCTCTTGGACAGGCCGTTTTGCAGGCTTGCTCTTTCTTGAGCTTTATCTAAGACCACAACCCAAACTAATCACAGACAATTACAGTAACAGCATATTCATCATATACACAAAATGATGGTGTAGCGCCACCGCTTCGGCACGCGGAAGACGACGAAGCGGTGGGCACGCGCAGGAGAACGCCGGCTCGCGCAGAAGAGAACGCTCGGGACTTCGGCCTCGCAGGACGCTGCCGCCGCTGCTCTGTCGCTACCTCTTCTCAGGAAGCCTGAAATAAACGTGGCCGCGGTCGCCTCCTGGGCGACCTCAACACTGGCCTCCGCATCGTGGTGACTCGGAGAGCCGCCCCTTCTATCCCAGCGGCGTCCCAGCATGGCAGGCTGGCAAGACCTGGATTTCAACCCCCCGCTTCCAGCGTTCCGGCCTGCAGGCGTCGGCGGGTGGTTCGCCCAACTGGAGGCTGCGATGTACTTGAACGGCATTACCATCCAGCCGTTTAAACACGCAGTCCTTTGCGACATTCTCCCGCCTGACCTCCTCTGCCGACTCGCCTGCCCTGCCTCGGGATGCCGGCCCTACGACGAGTTGAGCGCTGCCGTCCTCGTCTACTACGGCGCATCATACTACCCGCTGCCGCTCCATGATGAGGCGGACTCGCTTTCGCCGCCGCCAGCGCCTGCGCCCGCACCAGCATCGCACTCGTCTCCGGCTGCATCCTCGAGAATCAGCACGCCGCAACCGTCACTGGCCAGTACTCTTCCGCCCCAGTCCAGCGTCTCCGGCCTGGTTGCTTTAACAACGACCGCACCCTCGAATTCCTGCCCTCTCGCCAAGGACCTGGCTCAAGACGAGTGGCAGCCGCCCGAGCTTCTCGACCCTTCACGTCTGCAGCTGTGGCCGTTCCGCCCGCACAGCCCTGTCGTTTGGTTTCTGCAAGTGGACGCCCAGCTACACGTGAATGGCGTCCGATCACAGATCTGGCGGTACCTCCTCGTGAAAAGGGAGTTGCCCGCCGATCTCTTTACCCAGCTTGACCTTTCGCCGCCGGGTGAACACCCTTACGATGACTTGAAGGACGCCTTCTTCAAGTTTTTCGGCGCAAACCTTCTCCGCCCTGCATCTCACGCGGTACAACAAGCTTCGGCTCTAGACGCCGGTCCACTTGCGAGCACCCGTCCGACGGCTCCTGCTCAGCCCTGCTTGCCAGCTGTGGTGCCTGCCTTGGGACCACCACCAGAAGAGGTCTCTCTCGACACGTGCCCCACCTCTTCGGAAAGTAACCCGCCCTGCGGAGAGCCCCGCTCCTCGTCACATGTTCGCCTGTTCCCTCATGCCTCTCCCCGGTGAGCCCATCTGTCCTTCCTGTCGCGGAGCACGCATGCACGCCACACCAGGACCCTGTCGCTGCTAATGCGCAAGCCGCAATGCTTCCCACGGCTCCCTGGTCATCTGGCGGCTTCGCAAGTGACTCTGCCTCTGCGACAAACGAGACAGTCGCCGAAGGTGGCATGCATGCGACATGGACGCGCCTCAGCGGGCTCCCTCCAGCACCGCCTGTCGTAGCAGCACCAGCGCACCCCGTTCCTTCCGACGCTGACGTGCCGGTTTTGCGCCTCACTCCTCCATCCACCGCTGCCACTACCCAAGCAGCCCCGGCTTTCCAATCAGATGGCAGCCGCCCGTTGCTCGCTCCGCCTACGCCTGCCTTGCTGTTTCTTCGCCGCCTCGAGCGCCTGCGCCATCGCCTCCGGTACTACCGCTGCTGTTGCCACAGGCGGCATCATCTACCACACCCGCTGGGGCGACGCACTAAACACGCTTGCAAATCTGGACGCTGGTGTATCTTCAGGCCATCATCGAGCGCGCTGTCAGCCCTGCCACTTGCCCCCAAGACTTGTTCCCGGCCATCCCGTGGACGTATCTTGGATTACTTTTCAAGTCTGCTGCCCCTGTCCTCACCTTCCGCTTTCTGCCTCCCTCGCCCGTTGCGAAGCAGCCAGGCTCGACCGCCTGAGCTTTGTTCTCCAGCCTGACTGCCTTCCCGGACTACTGACCTGAACTCACCGGCCTTTCGTTCCCAGTTTATATTTTTCTTTTGTTCCACCCTCTCCTCTCGTGTTTTCTGTCCCTTTCGCACAAACCGGACGTTCGTGCTGGGTGGGGGCCTCTGTAGCGCCACCGCTTCGGCACGCGGAAGACGACGAAGCGGTGGGCACGCGCAGGAGAACGCCGGCTCGCGCAGAAGAGAACGCTCGGGACTTCGGCCTCGCAGGACGCTGCCGCCGCTGCTCTGTCGCTACCTCTTCTCAGGAAGCCTCAAATAAACGTGGCCGCGGTCGCCTCTTGGGCGGCCTCAACACTGGCCTCCACATCGTGGTGACCCCCACAATGGCAGAGTGCCAACAAACAAGGGCAGGCAAATAGTGTAGCAAAACAAGTTCTGTGATTAGAAATAAACGTTTCAAAGTCAAATACTAGAGCAATTAAAAATAAAATTTACCTGTTGCCACCCTGCAGATCCTCAAGCCAATAAATGGCTTCTTGCCCTTCTTCCCGTGCATACTATATAACCGCTGCACCTCCACGCCCTTGATGGCGCTCATTATACTGGCAGCCACCTCTTTTAAACTATTCCAGCCTAAGTGGACAAGCTGCTTCCGGTGAAAGTAAACAAATTCATAGTTATTTCGAACAAAACACCACACTTTAATGTCAATTCTTTCACAGAACGTAAATGTGTGACCTCCTGTTTAAATGCTTATATCTAAAGCAGAATATATCACTTTCGGTATGAAACCTTTACTATTCGAGCATGAAGTGCAGACCTCAGTCTTTTTTTTTGTTCATGCAAATACCAAAGATGTTTTGCCCCCTTAAAAAAGGTGCTCACTGCTCTATAATTTTGCACCACTCAGCAGTCTTAGTATTATCTTAGCTTCTGCGTAGACAATTATGTGCAGGATTCATTTCGCCTCCAGATCGACTACCCTGAAAACAAGCACCCTTGAATATTACAGGAATATTTGCGACTCCATACACATGAGTAATGCTGCACGAGCAACCTTCCTTACATATTTTCAACTAGCTAGTTGGGGCATGACTTAAGATAATGAAACTAGCCTGAATAAAATTATCAACTTTTGTGAGGCTGAACGCTTTGACCGAACGTGTAACCAATTCTCGTACACACTATGGCTCTATGACTAGCTAATTTCAGGTGGCAGTAAACCTATCTTTCGAAAGCGGTAGTTGAACCACTTTTAGTGATACCAGTAGAACAATACATCGAACATAACAATGGACAACTGCAGCATCGTCAGCTTCACCGTGTGTTCTGTATGGAAACAAATGGACTGCTTATAACAGTGCTGTCACAATGCATTATAGGTTATAATAATTGAAAGTGGTGACTGAGGTCCAACCTTAAAGAAACAAAAGCACGAAAATGCTACAACTGCATCAGCCGAAAGCTTACAGCACAAGAGCAAACGTGCAGAGCCGGAATGTCGAAAGTGTTAAGAGCATGCGACTACGCACTCGCAAGATGCCAGCTGTGTAAGGATGCTTGCATGCCGTAGTAACAAAGACTACCTTTTCTGAGTGCACCCACGCAGCAAAATACCCAGTCTGCTGCATAGGCCTGCGTGGTGCGCTGCATTGGCCACGTGTGTCATACACATACTCATTATGTCAGTGCACGCGTGTTGCCAGTGCGACTTATGTCTAGTAGAATGTAAACTTGGGTCACTGACCACGTCAAAAAGGGCGTTAGTTGACGTTTCGGTACCGCTACGGGTCCCTTGTTCACAGAGTGCCGACGAACAAAGGCAGGTAAATAGTGTAGCAAAACCAGTTCTGTGATTAGAAATAAACCTTTCAAAATCAAATACTATAGCAAATAAAAATACAATTACTTCTTGCCACTCTGCAAATTCTCAAGCCAATGAATGGCTTATATAGCCGCTGCACCTCCATGCCCATGATGGCGCTCATTATATTGGCGGCCACCTCTTTTAAACTTTTCGCGCCTAAGTGGAGAAGGTGCTTAAGCTGGAAGTAAACAAATTCATGGTTATTTTGAACAAAACACCACACTTTAATGTCAGTTCTTTCACAGAATGTAAATGCGTGACCTCCTGTGTGACTTATGTCTGCCGCACCAATCACTCGGTCCAGCAAGCTCCGCTGATTTGCAGTTAAGAACTGCTCCTGAAGCCAATGATGCAGAGGCTGACACGCAACCATGCTGTGACCACATGGCCAGGTGCAGTTAAGTATGTCTGGCTAATCAGAGCAGACCGTTGCCGTTTATGTCTCTAGTTCTTTTTTTCCTCCAATAGTGTGGCCCGAATGTCGGTTTAAGCAGCGCTCAGATCGGTGGCTCATGTCATCATCCTGCTCTTTTGATCAAGTATAATCTTTTCTTGGCATAACCAAGTTTTTCAATTATCTGTTATAGCCGTGTTATCTTGGCACTTCAATATTGTTATAAGCGCGTTTTACACAATAGAAGCACTGAGCACAGTGGGTGGCACAGTACAGCACAGAAAGACATGAGAATTAAAACAAAGTTTGTCCCTGCACGTGCATTTTCTTCCTTGTTGTACCTTACAGACTAATACCAAGAGCATTGAGTACGCACGCAACATTTTACCATTTAAAGTTCCCCGATTACAGGAATTTCCATCTGCATTGAAACAGTGAATGAACAATGCGAAAGTAACGCATTTATGTGGAGTTTTCAGGATTCCTTCCATTCAGAGCACATAACCACGGAGCTTTAACGGCTTTATTCACAAATGACATTCATCTGCTGTTGATGTTTAGATTTCTTAATACCTGAATTACATTAGGCAAGCAATAATTTGCCAAGCATTCAGCTTTGAAAGTCACTGAGACTTGAATGACACATCAGGTCGACTGCCTCCAGTCCTTGCACCTGGACGTTTTTCAGTGGGAATATGGTTAATATCTGTGTTGTCGCTTCGGTATAAAGCTCTTTGTAGCTGAGCTAGAATTTCGATCATCTTTTCACCTAGGTATATCTCATAAAGGACGAAATTCCATGGGTCTCTGTATAGCAGGCGCTCCAATGTAAAGAGCGCGGATTTATGTGCGCTTCCACTCTGGTCTTCAAAGCCGCTGATATCGAGCCGTGAAGCTTGTGAAGTCTCGTCTGTTCGCCTTGTATCTTCTTGTTTGAGGTGCCGAAAATTGAAAGAGCATGGTCAAGAAATTGGAGATTGAGCTTTGTTGAGCATGCAGTCAGCAGCTGGAAGTCGATCCTTGCGGTTGCGTTCCTCGAGAAATGCAATGAAAGCGCGGTATTGTTCACGGAGCCCTTCCACAACAGCATGGAGTAAGAGACAACACGTTTGACAAAGATGTAGGAGCTTGTGACGCTGCACATCAAGCAGCTCCTGCACATGTGTAAGCCATTCTTTGCTTCTGCGAGAGAAAGTAGTTGTAAATGCCGAGGGCGAAGTCCTAGGTGTACCTGGGGGAGCTTCCGACATGCGGATGTCGCATATAGGAGAAATAAGTGGCAGAGGCACTTGGCTCTAAACAGTCCGGGAACAGGGAGTGTCAGTAAAGTGCACGAAGACAGGCGCCAAGAAAAAGCGTAAGCTTAAAATTGCGTGATGCGTACTACTCATGCACTCGAAGACAAAATCATGTTATCTTAGTCCTTTATGGGGGTAAATCCACTGAAATCATGGCGAGCCCCTTTTAGGTTAAGATTACACCTTCGTCAGGGGACTAACTGCGTACAGTGTAATGGTTGGGCTGTAATCGGGCTGATATTCCGTTTGGTCAAGTGCAAGTACAAACCTCTAACTACTAACGTTAGCCTTCCTCAGATGGACTAACGCTTAAGTCATGAAAGTGCTAGCGCATGCTTAACTTTCTGGTGCATGCTTGCTCCCACTCGGAATAAGCTTATGCTTATTCCTACAGTTAAACTATAGTTAGGGATGTTCTTCATCTGCTCAAGCTTTAACACACCCGAAGACAATAAGCCGTGTATGGAGCAGAGTATCACGAAGCAATTGTCGGGAAGCATTGATGTGTGTCGCCGAAGTAAGGGATTTTTCAGTAGAGAAGACTCCTCACTAATGACATGTAATTGCGAATTGTTCCTGTCAAGCTTTACAGCCACAAGGTGGCTGCTGTGTGCAGCTGCTGTTCGCACAATTACATCTGCTTCCGGCAGTACTGTGTTCAGCTTTATTTTGCGTTCACGGCAAAATCTGCAGACCCCGCCGTTTGCAAAACGCGGCACTACCCTATCTTCTGCAGTGACAGGTTTTCTCCGGCAAAACCAACCACAAAAACAAGGGAGTGCTATCTCGGAACCGCCGAAAAGAAATGTTAAGCCCTCCTAGTAAGGACGCTTTTTGTCATGTTCTAGCGACGCGATTATTTGAATATGCCAAATCTTTGCACATCGGTCAATTTGGCAAGGAGTAGCAGGTGAAAATAGCTGAATTTTCTCGTACATTTTGGGTGGAGATTCATGATTGAAAAATGCACTGGCAATATTTTGCGCGATCTGGCAGCCGAGCTGAGAGGACTGCAAATTTTTAATTCGTCACTATACAACGACAGGAATGCCTATTTCGCTGTGCCTTCTCTGAATGAAGCATGCTCTTTGACAAAGTGGCATCTGAACAATCCCGAAGCTTTTGGCGGGAATCCTTTCCTGCCTGATCCAAAACTGCTTCAACTACTTCATCAGACGACAGCATAACTTTAAGCGAATGTTACAACGGTATGTAAAAAGCACACACCATGAACTCTCGAGTTAGTTTCGCCTGAAAGTTTAAATTCTTCTGGCTGAACATAACGAAGCCTTCTCTGCACGTATGTCAGAACGGCATGATCCCTTTGAAGGTCGGCCCGCATATAATCGACAATGCCAACGCCCAAAGTTTGCATTTCATCGCGCAGACTCATGCTGCCGTTCTCACGGCCTCCAAAGTGCGCCGCAGAACTGGAGATAACAGAAATTGCACAAACACCTTAATATCATCAGATATGTGATGTACAACGCTCCACAGTAAACAGCACGTCTCTGTCGTCTACAAGAAAAGGAGCATCAAATGGCGCTTGACTTGGTCGAGCTCACATTGAAGGCTGTCGTCGTTTAGCGGATGCCCATTTGCTCGCCAAGTCTAGCCAGACGCAGCCTCGATGTAGTCAGGTGATGGGCATTCGTTCACGCTGGTATCCGATGAGGTTACCTGGTCACTGCCGCTGCATGGTTTTTAAACATAGGCGTCCTTCATAAATTCACGGTGCTTTCTGTTGAGGTGCTGGTGGTATGATATGTAGGCGCCAGAAGGCTCAGTGTAGAAGCAGTGAGGAGATTTGGGGAGCGTGCATCAGCCGTTGTGTGCTTGAGGTGAGCACTGACAGTGGGTGCATTCAGATGGCAGAAGTGGGGGCATCAAAGCCAGATCGTACATTGCGGTGATAAAGAAATATGACCCGCCGCTCGTGACGTTGCTCAGGTCCCCGAAACGGCTCAATACCAGAGAGCGCAGTCTCAGATGTGGTGTTATCACTTCCCACACTGATGATGATTTGCTCCACCTTGTCGCTAAACCCACGGTTCTCCCTTGAGTGCATTTCGGTGCCCTGCACATGTCGCACAGTACTTGCCCAGTTTTCCGCCCTGACTTTCTGTACTTCCGCAAGCAGAAGAGCCTGCACATTCCTGGTCTTGAATGTGGTGTTCAGCGCTGCCACTCCATTCTTAATCTGCGCCAAAATAAGTTCCATAGGGTTCAATTCACAGTAGTAAGGAGGCAGCCTGAGGACAGCACACCCGGCACTCTCAGCAGTTGTATCAACCCGGTGCTTTATAAATTTAGTCTTGACGGTGGCCACAATGTCAAGCAGCTGCTTCTTCGTCATGGTGGCGTGGCACGGTACAGCCTTCGAGCCCACACCCAGCCTTGGATGTCTGCATTCCGTCACGAGAGTGACGGGATGTTCTCCACGCGTCTGGAATGGTAGGACGCATTGTCCATGACGATGACGCTTCGCGGTGGCAGCTTATTGCGGACAGAGCTAAACCATGTCTCGAAACGGTCGCTGTCCATCTCATCTTGGTAGTCGCCTGTTGTCTTTCCCAAGAATACAACCAGGCAACCTTCAACAAATTCGTCCTCACTACTGATGTGAGTCACGATCAGCCGCTGCCCTTTTCCTGGTGGCTGCTTCCGCCTTTTATGGTGGCCATAGCTCCGTTGTCAAGGCGCGCAAGTACGCGTCGCGTGATGATTCCATCGTCTCATCAGACCACAACTTGCACAATGTGTGGCCGGCGGTGACCCACGTTTCATCAAGGTAAAATATTTTGCTGCCTTTTTCCCTGTAACGGGCGATATCGTGCAGGTACTTATGCTCCCACCGCAACAAGTCATCGCGTTCGATGAGCAAGGAGTTCCGCCGACGTTTCTCGTTCTTGAAGCAGATGTCCAAGAGGAGGCGGCGGATGGTCCATGGCTGAAGTGTCGGCAGCTCTTCTGAGGCGTCCGCGGATGCTAATTTTGAAGCATTCGTCTCGACTGTTACGACCTCATTGCGCCGGAAAAAGCTGTGCACGCAGTTTCTTAATGCAGTCAGTACGAAGCTGCTATAACTATGTATGCGCTTCTTGCAGCCTTCATGTCTAGACCGCTTCCGTAGAGGCTTCCGTAGCTCTCCGTCCATGTTTCTCGCAGCGCTCCTGACATCAAAAACCTTGCGTACGCTCAGACCGGCTTACCCTCCCGCGGATCTCCGTGATCGCTGCTTTCAGTTCGTCTTCTCGGAGCTTCATGTGAACATTCAGCACTACTTGGTGAGCGCCCACTGCTGCTCTTTTCGAACAACCCCTTCGGTGTCGTCGCGCTGTCCAGAAGCGCCTGAGGCGTACCTGATCACTGCGCAGTCGGTGAAGGCGAGCTCGATGAAGCATGGAGGCTGTCTCCTCCGTCGGTCCACGAGAGTGCGCAGTTCGATAGAAGCGCCGCATTCAGCATCACCAGCGAAGAGGATTAGCTGCCCTTGTTCACGGCGACGCCGTCGCCGGACGCCGGCTTCACGCCAGCGTTCCTTGTCTTCTCCGAACTACAGCGCCTTTGGTCAAGGCAGCTCGATGGCACCTGCCTGGCTCGTCCGTCACCGCTGACGGGGCGTCCGATCACAACAGTGCCCATTTGCTCGCAGAGTCTCATCAGACGCGGCCTCGTTGTAGTCTGGTGATGGGCATACGTCCACGCCGGTATCCGATGACGTTACGTGGTCACTGTCGCTGCGTGATTCGTAAATTGAGGCATCGTTCATAAAGTTTGCTTTCTGTTGAGGTGCTGGCGGGATGGCTTGTCGGAGTCGTACATGTTCCCCTCCTGGATTGTTTTCGCCCATTAAATTGTTTCATCCAAATCGGCAAGCTTTTACAAAAAATTTCTCCAGTAGTCATCTTGCTCTTGTTCTTCACGACATGCATCTTGACTGCAACATCCCCCACGATGCTTTTTGTCTTGGCTTTGAAAAAGCTGATAGGTCGCTTAGTTATGCAAGGCTGGTTTTCTCGTGCTTTAACTTGCATTTAATAGCTCTAAACTGAATCCAAGCTTAAACAGCCAGCCGCCGGCAGGTTTACCTGGCAAATTCATGCTATGCATCCTGCCTTTCCCTGCAATATTGGACGTCCACAAACGCATTGCCCTTTGGCCTCAGCTTTTTATTGCCTTCATTATGACGTTCCCTTCAGTGTTTTTTCATATGCCTGCACTGACGGCTGCATGAGGTGTGCCATTTTTCGATCAATACCAGCGTTTCTGTTCTCCAAAACATTTTGCATGCTCTAGAATGCCTTGTCTGCTAATTGTACTAAGAATGCACTAATATTTTTT
This sequence comes from Amblyomma mixtum, assembly GCF_055824585.1. NCBI lineage: Eukaryota > Metazoa > Arthropoda > Arachnida > Ixodida > Ixodidae > Amblyomma > Amblyomma mixtum. The sequence continues at coordinate 182,198,086 of NC_143012.1, read as the reverse complement.
TTATTATCAGCATAACTACATTTTCCTACTGATAAGGCCTTACCGAGAAAGGTATATATTTACTGTACTCTGGTTCAAACACTCCGCCATTAATATGGCTCACAATGTAGCATGGTCTCCCCAAAAGGATCCTCATATGTCCACCCACAACCTACGATATTTACACCATAGCGTGTACTTAACGTCGCCGTCTTCCAAGTTACTTGCGTTCAAATCCTCTGTATGGCATCAGCTTGGGTATTCTAATAGCACAAGGCGCAAATCTAACTTAACTAGAATTTTGTAATAAGTTCAGACCTGAGCAACTTATTTTATTCTCTGAGACTGTTATTGAAGCTTTAGTTTCACAGCACTAAAGGTGAATCTTGAAATTTAACATTACTTCAGTCGCCTGCCTATGAAGGTTGCATTCACCATATACTCTCTGTAAACTCCAGGAACACCCCCGAGGCATTCCAGTGCGGCTGTCGCTTTCCCTCAGTATCTAATCGTGGGTGCCCTTGTTGGGACGAGACTCGCAGCTAGCACCGGTATCGAAGCGGTTTGCTATGTTTAGACGCTTCGTTCTTATCTGCCTGCCTATGCCGTTGATCATGCTCTGGAAATTGGTCCCTGAGGTACTTAGCAAGGAAATGTCACCAGTGAATTGCAGACTGCTAAGGTATTATCAATCACCCATTAACAGCGTATAGCCACGTATTACAAACTGTTGTCCCCATCCGAGACTGTTGAACATTACTTCAGTTTCCTACATATATATCTTGCATTCACCATATGGAGTCTGTAAACGCCAGGAGCACCTGCGCGGCATCTGTCACGCTGCCGCTTTCCCCCAGTATTCAATCGTGGGTGCCCTTGGCGGACCGAGACTCGTATCTAGCGCCGGTATCGAAGCGGTTTGCTATGTTTAGACGCTTCGTTCTTATCTGCCTGCCTATGCCATTGATCATGATCTAGAAATTGGTCCCTGAGGTACTTAGCAAGGAAATGTCACCAGTGAATTGCAGACTGCTAAGGTATTATCAATCAGCCATTAACAGCGTATAGACACGTATTACAAACTGTTGTTCCCATCCGAGACTGTTGAACATTACTTCAGTTTCCTACATATATATCTTGCATTCACCATATTGAGTCTGTAAACGCCAGGAGCACCTGCGCGGCATCAAAGTCACGCTGCCGCTTTCCCCCAGTATTCAATCGTGGGTGCCCTTGGTGGACCGAGACTCGTATCTAGCACCGGTATCGAAGCGGTTTGCTATGTTTAGACGCTTCGTTCTTATCTGCCTGCCTATGCCATTGATCATGCTCTGGAAATTGGTCCCTGAGGTACTTAGCAAGGAAATGTCACCAGTGAATTCCAGACTACTAAGGTATTATCAATCAGCCATTAACAGCGTATAGCCAAGTATTACAAACTGTTGTTCCCATCCGAGACTGTTGAACATTACTTCAGTTTCCTACATGTATATATTGCATTCACCATATGGAGTCTGTAAACGCCAGGAGCACCATTAGCGACCAAGGCGCAAGGCTGCCACCCTCTTTTATGATCACCCTTCGTCGAAATCTACACACACAAGTTTGGAAATGATTCTCATTTCCCGCACAACTGTTCTGCCTGTGGTGGGAGATGATAGCACTTGTCTGGAAAAGTGGTCCGCCGTACACCGTCTTCCAGTTTAACACTACCCGCATCCTTGGCCCAAGTGGTATCGCAGGTAATCGGCGCGTTCATGCGTAGCCCGGAGAGCAAACTCTCAGGCTCCTGATGATACCCAGCCAAGCCCATGCATTCTTTTGCAGCCGATCTATAGTTTTTCTAAAGACGAGCCTTTGGAACAACCGCACGGTAAAAACGATTTCCCCACCCCGGCGTGAGCCAGCAAATTATTTTACATGCGGTTACAACCGGGACTTTTTCATTTCTTCTCCGTATCTCCGTGTTCATGTGCTGCAAAGAACATAATCCATCATACCTTCTCAACAGTTCAAAAACATCGCTGTTTGCTTCAGTGGTGCAGTAATTTGTCATACCAAGGTATCATCGAAAGATTCGTTAGCCGACACCAGAGCGGTCAGACAGCGTCTGGCGGCTAGCGCCTCCAGGTAGCCGCCTCTCTTTAGTGCGCCAACATTTTGGAGGATTCTTCATATCCTCTACTGGCGGTGACAGCTACAGTAACACAGAACCTTCGCTTCATTGGCACGCTGTGCCAGGATCGCTGTACTAGGCTCTTACTGAAGGCGACTGCACGAATACAGTCTAGGCTGCATTTTTGCGCGTCTGCGCCAGTTTTCATGTTCGATAGCTACTACTAACATGTAGCCTTACTATACCATTATGGTGTGCAATCGTCGAAAGTAGCTTAAAAGATATGCTGGTTCACAGAAAACAAAAGAAAGGCAATTGAAGCAACTTCATTGAAGAGCATGAAACATGATGGCACACGCTTCATGCCCTGGGCCTAATAATAGTGCACTGATTAGCAAGGAAACTCGCCAGTTTGTTTTAATTTTCTAGAATCTCTACATTTTAAACATTGAACGCAATGCAGTTTACGTGGAGTCTACTAATCCTTTACAAGCTCAAAACCAAAAAAAAAAACAGAAATGGGAGAAGGCTGACGGATCGACTTACGGCATTGAGAGCGGGTAGCACATGAGCAAAGCACGCAGACTATATTTCGAAACGCAGCCATCACTAAACATAGCAACAATTCGCGGCATTTAGATGGCAATTACCGTTCTCTTTACTTTGCATTTTGTTTAATTGCTTTGTTGATTTGTTTAATTTCCTTTAACAGCATGCAGGTCGCGCGTGTTCTACAAGGCAGGACAGCAATAAAATATTATGCATCGTGCCAGAAAGAATATGCATAGGTTTTATTTACAGTGATGCTCAGAGTGATATGGGCACGACCTCATGGCTGGTCTTTGAAAGAGGTGATTAGCCGGGTGGCCAGGACCCCGGTCGGCAGTTATGCGGGGAGACCCAGTGCATGCTCTAGCATCGCGAATGTTTGCCGCAGGTCACTTTTGAAATGCATGTGAAAGACCCAGTACATCTGCAGCACACAAGAGATGGCGGCGATGAAGTCATCCCCCTGTACTCTCAGCCCTTCTACTGCAGCAACGCAGGGCTCGAATGCGAACGGGTTGTGCTACGAACGGATAGCGGCAGTTCTGGTCCTGCAACGGAAAGAAAAATAGCTGTTAGCAAGATCCTACGCTCCGCGTGCAATATCTAACTTTACCTGACAGAACAGCCGCTTCGGGTTCTCTTTAAAGGGAGGGTGAAATGGTTTTTTGACAATTCGAGGTTATTCGAAAACTCAAATCTATGAAGCTCCTTGGTATTGCGTGCAAAGTAGTTTTGCGCTAGCATTTAAAATGGCGACGCAATCACCGATTAAAGCCACGAAGATTTTCAGGCTTCTCCTCACTGGGTTGGAGAAGTGCGGAAAAACTGGTGGTGACGTCACAACTGACTACATTTCAGATGTTCACTGCCTTTGTCTACATGCTGCCACGCGTCTTCCGATGCCTCGAAAAAATGCGTTATGAGCTTCACATTCGACGGCATTCTTTTTCATCCTTGAAACAACCGCTTCATCGCTGGAAACTTAGCGCCGCCGTACATGACGTCATCACTGGGGCCTCTGCCTGTCTCTGTGCACTGCAGGGAAGCCTGAACGCCGATGCCCGTATAGTCGGCGATTACATCACCATTTCATATCCTAGCACAAAAAGATTTCGCATGCTTTACCTGCAAGATTCAAGCATTCAGCTGGGCTAAAATCATCGAATTCTAAAAACTGTTCAGTTGGGATCAAGTTCAACACCGCGGTGGCGAAGCAGTCTGGAATTCAGGATTGAACAGTCAATAAAAAAAGTGAATTGTGGATCATTTGCATTTCAGTCGAGAAAATTGCGCACTTACATTTTTTTTTTGTCTTCTTCCAGCGCACCCGCGCAAGCTGTCTCATAATGCTGAACAAGGACCGAAGCGCTCTTGCTCTTCAGGGTTTTGCGGTACAGAACTTCTGCGTGCTCATTCAAAAATTTCAAAATATTTTTTTCCGCGTATTGCCCGCTCAGCCGCTTGAACTCCTCGTGCAGCTGAAAATTATAAGGGTGTCAACCTAAATATCACATAACCTGTTCGCTTTCGATCGTTAACGTGTAAAAAATGATAAGTTATATTCGAATCTTGACACTGGTTAATTCCAGCTGAATTGAAAGGAAATGTTTTAACATGCGTTTTGAAGATGTCTATTAATTGTTGCATACCTCTTCAGCATCCGCTAATTCCGGGTATTCTGCAATCACCTCTTGCACAGTGGCGTTGGTCGTTCTGATCCACTTCCTTCGCTCCGTATATGCCCGGTGCATGACGTCTCGCAGGCGTCCTGTGCTTCGTTTTCTTTTTTGATTCTTTTTTCATGTATTCGATATGGGCATGGACTGTCACATCGTCTTCCCAGTCGTTTAGCAGGATGTCCTTCATTTGATGGCAATGCAAAACGGCAGCCAAAAACCAATAGGCCCAAAGTATCACCCAAACGTGGTACTCAGTCAAATCAACACGTTCGATATACTACTCAGAAGAGCAGCCACGAACACCAAACTGACTGCAGCTTATTCTCTTTTCTGTCTATCGCTGGCTTGAAGTCAAGAAGGCGTACTATGCTTCTACTAAACGAGAACAGAGCGATTTCTTACCAATCTTGATAATGACCTCTTCGGTCCCTTCGTGCTGGCGAGTGGTCTGCTTTTGACCTTCATTCTCTTAGCCTCCACTTCTTCAAGGTCGACGATTTTTCGTCTTTCATTTTTCATGCGGCTCTTCAGAGCCATCTGCCAGGACCCCGGGAGATATAAGAAAAAGGAAGACAAAAATCGCATATCTCCCGATAGCAACAGGCCTCCCAAAGCCCACAGGAAAAACATTCATGAAATCTAATCAGAAAAAGTGGTCTACAACAAAAATTGCTTAAAATTCTGAAACATTCTAAGCTTTACTTTCCAAGATTTACTTACATAACTAGTTCTGGTCTGGTCCCGAAGAGCAGGATATTTAAAAAAGGAGGCGTTTTGCCGCCTCCACATACAGGCTTCCTGGGTATCTGGTGTGTCATAATAAGTGCATATTGAGCACAGTTATTGAGACTGTTCCTTGCAGTTTTGTAGTGACAATACAGACAAGTAAAGCACTCAAAATTTTGCCCCATACTGGTAACTCTGCGAGCACCGCGCAAGCTGAAAGATTTCAATCAAGAAGCTTGCAGGCAAAGCAACCTCTCCGTGCACGTAACTCGTCAGAATCGCCAAAATTCGTTTGGCCACAGCACCGAGGGCAACCGCGTATTCAAAATTCTAAAAACTGATATGGACATTACTTACGGTGGTCAACACGGCTCTCGATGATTAAGGAGCCTGGATTTCTTGATGGATTGATGGTTCGGACTCGCAAACATTGACATTACTCGACGCAGGAAAAGAAGGTTAACTATTTATTTACACATAAATAAACAAGAAACGAGGACAAAACTACTTGCAACATGACTGAACCGTTGATTAGACGAAATCAGCCCCCGCTTAACCGAGAACGCTTAGATTTAAGCGCTTTGTTTCCGCCCTTGGCGGGGACAGCAACCAATAACAAAAAAGGCAACACTTCACACGAATCGATGGTTAGGAAGAGGAAAATGAAGTTTCCGTCAGCTAATCAAAGACTGGGGAAAGGATATCGGCTAACCAAATACTTAGGAAGGGAGAGGCTCCGAGCACACATACAACAGCACAGAATTCACTGCATTCCGAACCTCTGCCTTCTACGTTTCCTTTCCGCACACGTGCATACGGGGCAAACTGTATGCCTCGCGAACAATCACTCCAGGTTCTTTATAAAAAAAAAAAAGAAGAAAGCTGTCGCCGAGCGGTCAAGCGCGCAGTGGCGACGACAGCTCTTCTGAGTACTCAAAGCTCCAACGACCCATTGGCGCCGCATCGTACACTGATAGGCCACCGTACACCTGCGTCCTCACAGTGAGCTATGTACATGGGCAGAGCGAATGACTGACGCGCAGGGAAACGAGAAGGTTAAAAAAACATCCACTGGCCACAAACACGACTCCAGGCATTCAAACACTGAACACTGCAGAAAACTGGGTGCTGGAAAAATATGTGGGGTGGGAAGGCAAGAAGGAGAGGAAAGTGTTCAGGCGGCGGTGCCGCCGACAACAATAGAGCAGCTGTCGAGACTCATGCGCGGTTCCACGAATTTGGTAACCCTCCGACCGGGGACAGGTGCACATGTCAAAGTAGCTAGCTCGCGCCGCACAGCTGTGCTGGCGACTGAATGACGCATCAGAAAGTTCAGCGAACTTCACACTGATAGTTTTCAATATTAGTTGACCAATCTGCAAGTTATAACGTCTTAGCTGTATTCCTTTGTACTATAACACTGCCAATGCTATGACGACAAAAGCGTTTTTCTAACTGAAAAAGGCTAGTTTTAAAAAAGTCCCAGGTGAAACAGAAAAATAGGAACAGAAAGTCGTTATTCCTGACAATGTGAACTAAGGGAAATAAGTTGCATTTGTGCAGAAATTGAAACAACGAGCGCGGATGTCGTGAAATAAAATATTTATAAACTAATTAAAGAATCTAAGACTATCATTCGTAGCAACTAAGTACGCATTTGTTGTTAAAACAGATCTATTTAGTTGATCAGTGGATTATCTTTTTTGTCCGGCTTTGGTGCACATTATATCAGGCTGGACACTTGTGCAAACCCTTGCGACGTGCCATATAAGAATAATGAATTTATTATACGTACGGCTATACGACAGAAGATCGGCGTGCATCCACCGCTGATGCTGTGCCGCAGATCAGAAGTGATTGTCTTTCCTCCAGCAATTTCATCCAGCTGACCGTTCAGCTGGTAAGTCAGTTCTGACAGGCGGTAATTGCCTTTCATTTTGAGAGGCTGCGGCTCCTGCCTGTTTAGCGTGAAGTGAAGCCAAAAATGAATGGTCGTTGGTTATAACGCTGCATGCACGAAACTATGCCAATTTATTACCACTATCATGCTGCGAAGTGAAAAAAGGCGAAATTGCAGACATAAAACGTTTTTTTTTTTACCTCTCTGCTGCTGATGTTGGAGGTGTGTTGAAACTTTCAGTATCAGTGTCCACGATGAGGTTCAGCTTACTCTGCTCCTCGTCCGTGGTGTCGTTTTCCATGTCTATGAAATCTTCAAACTCCTTGTCGTAAATGTGTAAGATAAAGGTTTCTATTACTTCGAGTAAAAGTTCGAGATACGCTAAAGAAATAACATGACGCGGTGTCATACTAATCTGTCAGCCCGCATTATACGGCGCATGCTGTAAATATCGTCACCCTGCACAACTAAGACACGTACACGCGAGCATTATACGTCAATAAGTATTAAACTTGTAGCCCGATGGTCGTTTGTTTCGAGAGCACAGGTGCCTATTGATCTAGACCTCAGTTTTACTCAACTAGGGAATCACAAAGCAAGCGATTATCTAAATTGCTTTCTCTGCGGCATCACTTGCGTTCTGACAGCGGCTTGCATGTCCTGTGACACTGACACTAAATGCAGTAGGATGTGCGCCAGACTGGAAACTCGGTTGAACTGGAAGACTTATTTCTGATGGTTTATGGTTTATTGGGGTTTAACCTCCCAAAGCGACTCAGGCTGTGAGAGGCACCGTAGTGAAGAGCTCCGGAAATTTCGACCACAAATTTCGAGCACAATGGACGAGCATCTAGCATTTCGCCTCTATCGAAATTCGACCGCAGCGGCCGGGATCGATCCCGCGTCTTTCGGGCCAGCAGCTGAGCACCATAACCACTGAGCCACCGCGGCTCACGATCAGCTTCCACACAGTTGTTAATTACAGAATTCTAACAAACCACGGGGCTGCTGTGAGAATACGGCATGCGAAAGCGCATGCAGACCACATATATAGCATCGCACATGCATATTGCCAAGGAAGAGCTCAGATAGCGTATATTTAAGGCGCAATATAATGTACAGACATTATCGCACACAAGCAAATAAAAACAGAAACGAAAAAACTTCAGCGTTCGGTGCAGAATCACATGCCTCTTACCTGAATGCTCAAAGAATCCGAGACGGTGGCCTTTAATTCGATGCTGAGGAGGGCCTGCCGCACGTCATCTTCACGAAGAGCGCGTTCGACGTTTATAACTTTCTTTCGATTGTTGAAAATCGCAAAGCACCTTAGTGTAGACATCCTGATTGGGAACCGCTAGCGAGAGTTACCAAGAATGACGTTCTGCGCAAGGACTCGGTGGTTGCGAAGGAAGAAGCCCCCTCTGTTTATATGTAGTTTTCACGTGACGTCATGGGCGCATTCTTTGGGTGAATCAGAGACTGACGAGGCAGGAAGCTGTGCTTAGTACCCTTGCCGTGGGGAGTTTCCATCCCAGCCAGAGCCGCGTAGAAAATTCTAGATGGATCCTGCACCCTCAACCCGAACTTGGGAGGAAGACTTCTCCCCTTCCTTGCCGAGCCCCTGCTGGGCAGGGCAGGAAAGGCTAGGGAAGGAAGGGTACACAGAAGCCGCGCTTTCTGGACCCAAAGATGGCGGCTGCTGTGATTTCGATGCAAACTATGCACTGTACTTCTCTGTAGTCGTGCATCGTTGATGTGGACACTTTGGTTACCGAGCAAAAGTGTCCATAAAGCGAGTCGTCCGTAAGAACAAATCATGAAGAAAAACAAAAAAAACAGAAAAAACGTTTTACGATTACGGACTGTTTCTATACATGGAGGCGTGCAGTAAAGTGGAAATAAGGGAATATTGAAAGCGTTAGATGATTCTTTGGGTATTATCTTTAGCGTAATGCGGCGTAGACGTTCGGGCGCCCAGTGATCCAGGAGACGCGTGATGGTGCCTCTTGGTGCGATGAAGTATCTCCTACTGCGACTGTTCACACCGAACTGTACTCACTCAACTGACAGCTGTTGAATGTGGTTTTCAATGTAGCATACAGAACGAGCTTTTCCCACGAATCATGCCGTGAGGCAGATGGTAAGGTACATTGAGCGGGACCTTGCCACTGTGAAGCATGAAATCAAACACACACAAAGGCTATCACTATGGCGTTTGCATTGCACTACATGTCACTGGTGTTCTCCACCCAGAATACAAAGCGCAGGACATCTGGCAGGGGCACTCGAGATTTCCTTCTCACAGCTGTCCATATTAACGGGACAAAAATACATGGGTCCCAGGAGCTTCGAACATTTTCACACTGTCCATTGTCCAGACAGCGAGTTTCCATATTAACGAGGCGTAAATACATTAAAAAAGTTTGGTCCCCAGAAAACTTTGCCATAATTCCAGTCGTTCATATTTATTTATTTATTTATTTATTTCACCCTCTGGGCCATTACAGCATTACAGAGGGGGAGCGGTTTTAAAAATGAAATCAGTTTAACAAACAGAAGTTAATGAAACAGGCAAAGCAAAAACATGACTCCTCCACATACATTATTAGCTGAGGCGTTCAGGAGAGAGAAAACAAACGATAACACCGCAGTCAAAACACCCTAAAGGATTCTACGACCGAAAATGCTTGTAGACTGTTGTCGTATTTTGCGCATGTCGTCTGTAATCTGTCTTGTCTTTTCTAGTCTGTCTTGTGTAGTGCCTCATACGCTGCGCCACAGTCATTACTGTGCAGTTCCTGTGTTAACCGTCGCCTGACAGTTAACACAGGCTTTGTGCATTCAGAAGTCATGCACAAGAATGCATAGCTTGTTAACAGACACCGGTCAATTACACAAGCTTTGTGCATTCCAATGGATACGCGTCTGGGCATGTTCATACAATCTGCGGCCAGGTGGAAAGGAAACTGGTAATCTGTAACCGGTTGGACCTGCAAAAAACTTGTAAACGTATGGGCCGCGAAAACGCTCATGTCGGCCCCCCCGACACAGAAGGCGAGACACACATCTGGCTCTTGTCAGACAGCTCAGACTTTCAAACACTCTTGATGTTGTTGCCCTCCCCTTGCTGAAAGCAGAGATCGTTGGCACTGGGAAACTGCTTATGTTGGCTTCTGATGCACCAGAGAAAGATTGCCGCAGCTTGCCGCTGCTCATTAACTTCCTTCACAAGCTTTCAGGTGTACTCTGGAAATGAAATCTGCAGATGATATTGTTCCAAAATGCTCCCCAAATGTCGGGCATGCGTAAGTTACACATATTACTGAAAGTCGGAGGCATTTTCATGAGACACAGTGTGCGTGATGGCTGTGCCGTGGCTTGGTCGTCTTCACCCTTCCCTTTCTGTGTCATTGCCAGGCAGTGGTTCACATTTAGCTGAAAAGAGCATGCCGAGCCATGCCACGAAGATGCCATGTCAGCCTCTGATGCCGCCCTCTCCTTGGTTTGGTTGAGATAACTAGAACCCGAGGCTAGCCTCACTGAGGACCCTGGCTAAAGCCTGACCTCCTCGCTTCTAAAAGCTCCTGAAGAGAAGGCCTTGTGAAGGCCGAGGTCATTGGTGCTGGGAAAGCGCTTGTGCTGGCTTCTGATGCACCAGAGAGAGATCCCCAGAGTTTGCTCCTACTTACAACTGCTTTCGCAAGCTTTCCGACATATTCTGGAAATTAAGTATTCACATGACATCACTCCAAAAGGCTGCACTCAAGTTAATCATCTGAGATGAAGCATAATACTTACTGTAAGTGGTAGCTGTTTTGATGGGATACACTGTGATGGCCCTTGGTAGGCTTCATCGTGCAGCGTGGATTGCCTTCCTTTGTCTTAGCCTGGGAGCAGTCCGCATTTTCATTGAAATGGAGGATGGCATGTTGCATCCTGTAAGTTGAGGATATTGCATAAGATGGCAGTTCTGCCTAATGATCTGGGGGACATGGATGTGGTTAGGTGCTGGCTCTTGGAATAAATCAACTGTCTCTAGGCACAGGACAGAACTGCAATATAATATTGCCTTGAAAGCATCCCTGCTGGGGAAAATGCCATAGACTTTGATGCGAAGTCGATCAAGACGCTGTGGAATGCCTCCAGAGCAAATGTTTAGCCATGGGGGGACATCTGTGTAATATCCTTGAGGAGACACTTGTCCTCAGTGATCTGCTTGAAGTACTCGTATGCCTGGACCTCTTGAAGAAAAGGTATGCTTTAAAAAATTCTTTAGGCAAGGGCAAAACAAAAATAAAAATACTTACTGGTGTCCATCCACACCCTTGCCCCCTCCGGCATGACGCTGTGGAGACACCTTGGATACAACCCGCCATGTGCAGAGTGCCGGTTGCAATGATGACGTGATTTTGCAAACTCCGCCAGATGTCGACGACCAGCTCTGCGCTGCCCCCTCTGGCCCGGACTACCCAGTACATGTGGTTGGTAGTTGCCTGAATCCACATCTCCAGCTCCTGGCATCCAGCTCGCTTGCTTGCCGCAGCCAGCTTTTTGTTGACACCTCAATTTTAAAAATATATATGAGGGAAGCCTGCAGCATCAGCAAGCAAGCAGCTTTTACATCAGGATATCAAATTTCCTACCTTTAGAGATGTGCCAAATGTCGAAGTAGTGTTGATGTTGGGTTCATGGTTCTGCATGTACTCTCATATGGCAGGGTGGCGGTCAGTCATGAGAGACCGGATCTACGTACGTACGTTTTTCCTTGAAGAATTCCAGCTGCTTGATTAGACCTTCCTTCGCCATGTTCAGCCTGGCCATTGCCTGCTCCGACTGCATGAAGATGGGTGTTAAACATTGCATTTCTCTCATTCCACGCAGCTTACCGACGGCTAACATAAATATAGATCACTGAATTACTGCAACAGTTATCCACAGACGTATCTACTGGCCATCATCTAATCTTGTGTTTGGCGCATGATAGCTATAGCTGCTTATGCGCCATAAAACCCCATATAACTAAGTATCTACTGACCTATCCCAGCTAGACCTGGACCGAGTGAAGAATTCTATTGATCTGCTGAACGTGCATGGTGTATGTCAGGAACTTGGGAGAAAACCCAGGGGAGTCAAATCGTCCATCACTGGTCACATCAACCTCTCCAGCTTGTTCTTGTAGGCAGATCTGTAGAAATGGAGTAACATTTCTTGACTAGAACAGCGCAAATTAAGAATTTAGTTTGATTGTGCGCTACTTCAGCGGTGGTAACTACAACACAACAGCAAGAAAAAAGTGACGTCAGCAGAAGTGCGTTCGTTTAATCTGAACTTCATTTCTGCCTTCTGGCTGCCTAGAATTAAACTTTTTTGAAAATATGTGGTCCTGCTGGGGTAAATATGTGAGTATGTTTCGTTTGTTGGTCACCTTTTCTATCGCAGGAAACAGGAGGGCATTCTGATAGGTGCAGAAGGTCTGGTCACTTTGGACCTGCACATTCATGTGGCGCAGCATCTAGCCGCCGCGGTGGCTCAGTGGTTATGGTGCTCGCCTGCTGACCCGAAAGACGCGGGTTCGATCCCGGCCGCGGCGGTTGAGTTTCTTTGGAGGAGAAATTCTAGAGGCCCGTGTACTGTGGGATATCAGTGCACTTAAAGAACCCCAGGTGGTCGAATTTTTCGGAGCCCTCAATTACGTCTCTCATAGCCTTAGTCGCTTTGGGACGTTGAATCCCATAAACCAACCAACCAACCATGTGGCGCAGATTTCTCAGCGTGGAAGTTACACTTGCCCCTGAAAGCAGATGGCTGGAGAGCAGAAGGTTTCCTGCTGCCCCTCCATTAATGACAGGCTGGCTGTTCCACGTCAGGACATGCTCCAGAGGACAGATGCAGATGACATTGATGAGGCTACCCTTGGTAGTAATCGTGGTTTCCCAGGGCCTCTTGCATTCTGGGCATGTCTGGAACAGCTCCCTCAGACAGCTCTCGAACACCAAAAAGTGCAGTTTTTCTTCTGGGGGGTGGGGTGTACTCTCTGCTGATGGCTCACTGGAATCAGAATAGTACCAACTGTTAGGCCCAAGACCCATGCACATGTGAAGAGCTCACCTTTTGATTTCAAGGTGGGTTGGAGAATAGCTGGAGTCAGAGTCTGGCCTGATGTGCGGTCAAGTGGTTCACTGCTGCATGTGGCCAGGACGAAGGGTGGAAGCAGCAAAGGCTCCTCTGTGACACGGCCAGGAGAAGCCGCAGCCGGCTGGTGCCACTGTAGAGAAGCAAATATTTATCCACACAGAATGGCTGCAATACAATAAAGACTTACAGACGGCCTCGCATCTAGTGCTGTGTTCAACAGAACCATTGTTCTGGTGCAGATAACAAACAGTTGGCTGCAACCGCTGAAGGCCCTGCCTCAGAAGGATCTAGTTGAAGGTATTTGCTCTGAAAGATGGTTGCACAAAGGTAGATCAGCCACTTTGCTTTCTAAAGTGTTTGGGTTTAGAAAGCTGGAGGTGGTGCAACATAGCATTTCTGGATTGCTTTACATTTCGTGCTTTCACAATAAATACAATTATTTGTGTACTTCACCAGTTTCTATCAGGAGCATGGCCTCGGCAGTCACTGTGCAAAATCCATGCCCGCTTAGCGAAGCATGGCTCAGCTGTTCGTGCTCATTGAGTGCCCGTCCACTGCGTATTTGCGAGCAAAGTGGCTAACTTGTGACAGCCGCCCCCCAGCTGCTTCCCAGCGACCTGCCTCTCGCACTTGAGGACGTGCGAGCAGTTATCTACGATTACATCCGACAGCAGCCCGATTTGCAAATTGCACGAGGTGAGCAAATCAACAGCGTCAATGGCCGCTTCCTCACACGGCTGCAGTGCGTGATTATCATCCGTGCTCTTGGATAATGCGTATGGCCCGGGAACAGATGGGTGCGCCACAGACTAGCTAAGGCCACGTGTGTGGCGCAGCTGAAACAATGGATCACTTGCTCCTCCACTGTGCCGCATTCGCCGAACCGCATTGCAATATGCTCGCTGCCTACAAGGCGCAGGGCCTCATCCCAGACAATTGGACGACGCTCCTGTGGCTGCAGGCAGGGCAGCGCGCACACTCTTGAGCGATCTCTGGTGAGCCTCTGTGAATACTTCGAAGAGAAGGGCTTGACGTCCCGTCTGTTCCGCGCCAAATAGTTGCACACGCGCGCAGAATGTACACATTTAGCTGGAGAGCGCGGTGCGCGAAGCCGAAGTGTGCTCCATGAGCACCCGCACGCAAGGTAATAAGTCAGTGCCGGCGACAAAAACATCGCGTGGGCCGCTTCCCCTCTGTGCCCTCTGCCTCTACTTCTATTCCCGCTAGTTGCAGTTCCGATGCTTCAGGTTTCAATGGCAGGTGCCACAGCTAGAAGATTTTCCTTCCTTTATTATTGGTCTTCCTTCCCACGATGCGAATACCTCTCTCCTTGCGATCGAATCTGAAAGCACCCCAAAGAAATGAAATTGCCGACCAAATGCCGTTTCTGCGTGAAATTTTAGCACGAACAGTGCGCCGCTTTAGCTTACAGAAGCAGTCTACGGCGCGTAAAATTGCCGAACAAGCTATATATCAGAAATTTTCTAAGCTTATCTAGACCGACCCCACATTTATGAATGCGAAGCACAGAACACTGTTACTTCTTTAGCTTCTGCAAATAATGAACATTCACGTCATGATACAGCCACGTAAATTTCAGAACGAACTACATTTTCAGCCTGACGCATGTTCGAGTCAGCGACCCTACTGAATGATACGTTCGCGCCATGCTAAGAAAAAAAAAGTTCATTCACAGAAATGCTTACCAGGACTCTTTGGCGCTTCGGGGCTTGTTGCTCGGTTCCATCGACGATGGGAAGTCTAAGCGTGGGCAGATATTTCAACCGCAGGCGGCAGTGACTGACATCAGGCCGATGGAAAGCGCATGCCTCGAAGTGTTTAGCGCAGAAACGGGGAAGCTTTGGTAGCTTCTCGGTGTTATCGCGCCCTGCAGCAACGTAGCCTTGCGCTACATCGTGGTTCGTCCACCGTCCTGGAGAACAAACGTAGGCTCTTTGAGCAGCTTTTTGAAGTCCGATTAGAGCACGACCTCACCCAACAAACGTCCGGCAACGCGAAAATATCACTCGCGAACAGAACAGCACTTGCAACAATTCGCGATGGCATCCCACAGATCACACGAAAAAGTGTACATCAAGGATGTCATAGGATAGCAAAAGTGGGAAGTGGGGCAGACATGGGACCTTTGAAAAGTATAATCATGTGCACCAAGAACCCACAAGCAAAAGAAGCGACGCGAGTGCTTTCTCGAAGCAGGCCGAAGCCACACAATAAAGCACATCACAAGCAAGGCATCACAGACTGCACACATGTTCAATAACCTGTAGTCATGTGGTGGAAATAAACAAACTAAAAGCGTTAAGTGCACTGAAAACATAGCACAGCTACCGCGGCGACTCGGGGGTTATGGGCCTCGGCGACTGAGTAGAAGGACCCAGGTGCACTGTCGGCTGCAGCGGCTGTGTTTTGAAGTCGGCGAAAGGCACAGGTGAGCTGTGCAATGTCATTGCACGTTAAAGAAATCCATGTGATCAACATTAATCCACAGCCCTCCTGTACAGTGTCCCTCAGCCCATCTGTTGCTTCAGGATCTTAAACCACAAAATTTAAATTTACAAACACAGCACAACACCGCACAACACACAGTGCATTCAGTAACTGTTGTGCCCGCTCCTTGTAGTAGCGGACAACAGCAGCTCGAGCTGAAGCGCCGCTTGTGGTTGCAGTGTCATTGACGTCGTCTGGCTGCTCGTATGGAGAGTTGGTGATTCTGGTGGCGAAGACCCACTGTGGCATAATGGGCTCGTTCAACTCCTCACAAATATTATTCAGCACGCAGCAGGCGCGAATCACGTCAGCAGTATTGTCCATGTTACATTCCATTCTTTTCATGCAGTAGCGAAATCGAGCCTTCATCCTCCCAAAGGCATTTTCCACCACTCTTCTCGCTTTTGAGAGCCGGTAATTAAATTCCTTCATCTCGTCATCCAGGTGGGCCCGGTGGCTAAATGGATTGATGAGATGTGATGTCTGGGTGAAGGCCTGGTCACAAAGTATGAGTGTCCCGACTGGTGTTCCACTGATGTTTGCCACAGGTGACTGAAATGCCGGGCTACCGACAAACTGCCAGGTTAGACTGTTCGTACATGTATGCATTATGGCAGCGCCCGGATAAGCCCACCCTAACAAACCGAAACCTGTACTAATGGTCAAAAAGGGCCAACAGTATGATGCTATACCTGCAAAGTAACAACAATAAAACAAGTCAGTCATAATTCAGGAGTAATTAAATTTGTATTGCCCCCTTTCTGTTGACAGCAGATGTCCAACTTCCAGCTGTGACTGCCTCTCTCAAGGTGAATTCCTGGCTCAGAAAACATGCCTGAAGACAAACAATTAGTATGTTTTGCAAGAACACTGACGTGCCATCATAGATGGCCATCTTGAATGATATGGGGTACAGTAGGGGCGAGAACTGCTGATGTGCTGTGATGTGATTATCAGCAGTGTAAAGCAACACTGAATGGCGCTACGTTACGAGTACCAAACCATTTAATTAAGCAGCGATAAAATTACTGCAAAGGCTAGACAGACAGTACCTGATAAGCGTATGTTCACTGCATACGACGTGCCAGTGTCGGCCCGCGAAGAAACGAAAGAAAAATGATTACGCTGGAGCACCTTACCATATTTTGTAGTTGTAATAGTCTGTTGCCTTCTCCTTCGGTGGCGAGACAGGAAAATGGCAGCCGTCCAACGCCCCAACTGCGTGTTGAAAGTCCAGCACGGCATTGCACTCCTTGATCTGGTCGGCGAGTCGCTCTCCGCATGGCATCATGAGCCAGTCAGGCTCAAGGTCAGAAATTACTGCTGTACAGAATCCTCTGTATAAGATGCTCACAGTTTAACGGCCTACTCCAAAGAAGTTCGCGATCAACCGGTCTTCAGCCGACGAACGCAGTTTATGTATGCTCATCGCGACCCTCTTTTCGATGTAAATCGCCAGCCTCATGACTGTATCCTCCCGCTCCATTGGTCACGCAGCTCAAAGCGCGACTAAGGTGTCCAATGATGGTTACAACGAACAACGCGACGGCGACGCCGCGAAACGCAGAAACGGACGCCAGAGAGCTGTGCTCTAAAATTTCACCCAATATATCTCTAAGTATTGCTCTGAATTGAAAAACCTCTAGATTTTATGCTGTTCTCAAGCTCCTGAAAGTCATGTCAGCTAGGTATACACCTCTACTCAAAATAACACAGTTACCACACAGAAATTCCGTAGGAGATTTTATTAGAGCTCATTTTAATGTTCCTGTGCTTCTGGAAATCTGAATGCTTCTGCTCTTCGGTGCCTCTCCTTCTCACTGCTCATTTCGCTTAGTTTGGTACCCATGGCCAGCAGCAACAATTTTTCAGAGTACTCCCGCCCCTTCTTGCTCGCCAAGGCCCTTGTGTAGGCTGCGTGGGAGATAGAGTGATCAGAATATAAATCTGCGTAGAACTTGTGCACGTGGCCACAGTAGCATAGGTCGAAGAACTATGCACAGCATCAAGCATTATACTGCAAAATGCATTCTCGCATATGAGAAACTTCATTTCAAGCTTTTCCGGGCTTTACCATAATAGTTTCCCGGCCTAACCGCGAATGGAAACAGGTGTACGCCAATGGTTTCTGAAACACGCTCATGCGCACTAACAACCTGATTATAAATCCGACCTGATTATAAAGCCTTGTGGCAAGTGTAATGGGGCCATTGTAGCTTAGATACACAGAATGCCGCATCCTTATCCGATGGTAAAACAGAATTGGTACCCTTATTTACGACAATGCAAAGGTTCCAGTTCCTGATTCGTGCATATGTCAGAGTCCATGGCGGCTTGCTGACTAATCTCCATGCAGTTCAAGTAAGAAGCTGTCTCTAACCAATGTACATGCATGCACATATGTTTCTAGCTGTACATCATCAATTTATAGCACAGAATTTACATCATATCGTATCGAATCAAGAACTAGAGAGCTAGGGATGCAGTACTAACGTACAGATGCAATAACTTACACAGGATCGCCATTACAGCTGGAGGGCGTAGCGAGGACCGCTGCTCGACAGGTCGATGGAGGCCTTTGGCTCGCTTCCCTTTCATGGAGCAGGTCACAAGCACCTCTCGCGAGAACATGGCCGCCATTAGCGCCCGGGTCGTTGCAGTGGACGTTTTGCAGCCAGTGTCTATACTGCAAATGAATGACTTGTGGGCGAAAACCACAGACCCCGACTCGAGCTCGATGACCGGCAGAAAATGTAAGTGGTTTTGGTCACTTTACTTAGTTCAACAGCAAGCAATGGAATTAATTTCACTGTTTTTGAACTTCAGAAACAGGCGACCGCGGGCCGTCAGAGCTACATATTTGCTAATTTCTCGTAGCATGGCTAAACTGCGCACTTTAACAGAAAGAAGATTCGAATGATGTTTATTGAGGCTTTCCATTTAAGAGTTTCTGCCAAAGCTGGAATATGATGAGGTCCTCTGTGTTGTATACCACGCTTTAATACATGAATATTTCAAAGCATATGCACAATACTTACATCAGCACCGTTCCAGCTGTAGATCAGCTGCATTGAAAGTGGCAGGTCTCCGATGCTCGGTTCTGGACTTCCTCTCCCGGAGGCCGGTAAGCTGTGCGCACTTTGATCGTTATTTTCAGGATCCTGTGGAATAATTTCCGGGCGCGTCTTCTTTGGGGCTGGCTCCAATGGGAGCGATGTGTCTTCTCCAGTTAGGGTGCCATTTGAGGTTTCGCAGCGAGCTTTGATGGCACCAGCCATGACAGGCTTGTTACCGCAAGAATGGCACTGCATACCGTTGACAATGTTCTCCGCAGATTTCAGGTATTCATCCAGCTCTAAATTGCAGCGAAAAATAAAGGACGTTCAAACATCATAAGCACAGAGAAACCTTTAAAAGCGCGCAGGGACAAGCGGCGAATAAATAACGCAGACTGAGCCTATCCTTCCAAGTTCATTACTGTGAAGCTCTCGTTGGCTTCTGGGTATTGAGTAAATTAAGGGTAGTGTTTTGACATTGCAATGTAATTTAGCGTGTAAAATTTTAATGTCAAACAAGATGACAAATGCACTGAGTGGCCGTGAATATAGAAACGTACCCCTAAAGTTTGTGCACTATCACGCAGGCAACAGAAAAAGTGTTAGGAGAAGGTAAGTGACGCCAACCAAGTAAAATACAAGAAAAACGACGTTTCGGGACCGGCTCGGCCCCTTCTTTACGGTGTGACTACGGGCGAGCGCAGCTTGGCTTTTTAAGCCCCTGCGTGGAGGACCTCCGGGTCACTGGCCGCAGCCCATGGACGTAGGATGAGGGGAGTGTCCCCAGGGAACGATTAACATTCTCTCGTGTTTGCTGAATGTGCCACAACTCGAGTAGAAGCCTCCTGCGTGGGTTAGCTTCCGTTTCCAATACAATGAATGGTGCTGTCGAAGTAAATTGGGTGGTCACACCGTTCAGTGCTCGGCCACGGCGCTGCGTTGACGAGTCATGTGACGGACGTCCGCTCTGTGTTGGCTCATCCTTTCCGCGAAGTTCTTCGTTTCCCCTATGTACGACGCCGGGCAGACGGAACACGGAATTTTGTACATGACGCCCTGGGCCTTTTCTCTGGGCTGCCAGTTTTTTGGGCGGGGGAGAAGGCGACCGACAGTGCTGGTCGGTTTGTGCGTTGCCAGCACCCCTTATTTTCCGAGAATGCGAGCCAGCGTCTCGCTCACGCCTCTCACGTACGGGATGCAAACACGTTTTCGCTTCTGGCACGCGTGTGAGGAAATAATAGATCGAATTTTGTTTTGCCTTTCTTGTTTCCTGATAATGCGCCGGATGAATGAGCTTGGGTAGCAGTTCTTTTGGAGGTCAGAAATGACTCGGTTCTTCTCCTTCCTTTTTTCTTCACGTGAGGAACATATGGAGTCTGCTCTCTTCAGTAATGATGTAACGACAGATGCTTCGTGCTGGATGGGATGGTTCGAATCGAAATGTAGGTACCGTCCTGTGTGGGTTGGCTTCCTATGCACCGAGAACTGCAGGCCTTTGTCGTGCCTTGTAAATAGGACATCCAGAAAAGGCAGGCTGCCCTGCTGTTCATGTTCAACAGTAAATTTTATGGCCGGTTCAACTGAATTTAGATGATCTGGAGGTTTTCTATCTCTGAGGTTTTCACCACACAAAAGTAGTCGTCGGAAATAATAGATCGAATTTTGTTTTGCCTTTCTTGTTTCCTGATAATGCGCCGGATGAATGAGCTTGGGTAGCAGTTCTTTTGGAGGTCAGAAATGACTCGGTTCTTCTCCTTCCTTTTTTCTTCATGTGAGGAACATATGGAGTCGGCTCTCTTCAGTAATGATGTAACGACAGATGCTTCGTGCTGGATGGGATGGTTCGAATCAAAATGTAGGTACCGTCCTGTGTGGGTTGGCTTCCTATGCACCGATAACTGCAGGCCTTTGTCGTGCCTTGTAAATAGGACATCCAGAAAAGGCAGGCTGCCCTGCTGTTCATGTTCAACAGTAAATTTTATGGCCGGTTCAACTGAATTTAGATGATCTGGAGGTTTTCTATCTCTGAGGTTTTCACCACACAAAAGTAGTCGTCTACATAACGGAGGACTAAATTTGGCTTGGGATTAAAGGAGGAGAGGGCCCGGCTTTCGACGTCTTCCATGGTTAGGTTAGCCACTGTGACTGAAATCGATGCCCCCATAGCAGTTCCGGTTGCTTGCTTGAAAAATTCTCCGTTGTAGGTGAAAAAGGTACTGCGCAGACAGAGGTCGAGAAGGCGACATACCTCATTGACGTTGAGTGGAGTTCTCTCGTGCAGCGTTTGGTCGTTTTCGAGTGCGCTGCGAGCAACGGACACATCAAGGGGAACCGGTACGCAGGTAAATAACGACACCACGTCAAACGAGACTAGGCTTTCGTCTTCCTCCACGGTAAGGTTCGAGACAAGTTGGACGAAATGCCGCGAATTCTGTACATGCGTGGGTGTTGTGCCGGCGAGCGGCGCCAGTACCTTGTGAAGGTAGTCCGAGAGGCGTCGCAGAGGAGACAGGGTGAAGTCTACAATTGGCCGAAGGGGGACGCCAGGTTTGTGAATTTTAGGTAGCCCGTAAAAACCTGGAGCTGAGCCGTTTCTGGAGATGAGGCGGAGACAGACTTCTGTTGAATGTTTTCTTTTGAGTTTAACAGAAAGAGTGCTTATTTGAAAGGTTTTTACCTGGTGATTGCAACGACTACCTGGACATGAAGCATAACCGACTGGTCGTAGATTTTCACCACCAAATCTGGTTTCCGAAGCCCCAAACCGGTCAAGTAGTGGGGTTCCTCCAGCACTTCGTACTCCTTCTCACGCAATCGCTTTGCCAAATACTTCGCAATCACGTTATGGCGCCTGATGCGCTCATTATGGGTTCTATGGCACATCTGTAGGATGTGACCGAGGCTCTCGATGGATCGACACTTCACTCGGCAGGTCGTGTTCCCTTGGCGACCACGCTGTAGCCTCTGAAGGGTAGGAAGGGCATTGATGGCAATCTTGACGAGGTTAATGAACTCACGTCCACGGAGGAAGGTTGTACCTTCTCCCAGCCAACTCATACTGCCCGGTGCATCTATGCATCCCTTCAGTGCCGCCCCATCGGCGCTACTGTGCAAAGGGTCTCTCCAGAAAGTGTGGTACTCCTTTTTCGTGCTGATTATTTTCCCGCGGTACTCTTAGAGCTGCCTGGCTTGGTCCAGACATTTCCCCACGTACGCTCCGGCGGCTGCTTGCCGACGCATCGGACTGTCGGAGTCACAAAGACCTTCGAGCCGTCGTATGCGTAAACCTGGTATGACTGTACACAGGCAGGGGATACCTGGTCCTCCATGCTTCACCTCAGAGTGGAAGAACCCCAGCGGGACATTGTGCGGAAGCACTAGCCACCGCCGGACCGCGGCCCGCACCAGCATGTCAATCTTCGAAAGCAGCTTAGCCGACACCGGACCCAACACCAATCGGTGGTGGACTCTGGAGATAAGGTAATACTTTAGTATTACCAGTCTCTGCTGTGGCTTCAAGGGGCCTTTAGACACCAGAGCCAGCAGAGTTTTCACCTTAGAGTCGACCCTGTATTTTTCCAATCCCACTGCCGTGTATCGCAACCCGAGGTAGCGCCACGTCCCTGTGGTATCGGCTTTGGGGATGGCTTCACCATTTAGCAGATAGGTGCTGGAGGAGTCGACCTTGACAACTTTCCTGCGTCCACTTGGAAGAAGTGTTAGGGATAGTGACTTTGAGGGATTCAATTGCAGTCCCCGCTCAGCCAGGAATCTCTCGAGGCTGCTCAATTGCTCTTGCAGAGGCGTGGATGCCATAACGACAATGTCGTCGGCAAATGTCATAGCTCCGATTTTAAGTTTCTCGCCAGCAAAACAGATGTTGTGGTCACTGGTCTCCAACCATTCATTGACCACAAAGTTGAACAGAAGGGGTGACAGAGGATCTCCTTGTCGGACCCCCACGGTGGGATTTACTACCAGACTGGAGTTGTCGTAGTGCAGAACTGTCGATGATAACGACCCGTGACAATATGACGGACTGATCGTGCCGAAGGGGTTTATTGTTCGTCCACCAACGACAGGCTCCACTACTGCGGCGACGGTTCCTGTGGACATCGATTCCGTCACCGACTTCCACTGCTATAGGAGAGCTTGGGGATCCTCAACCGCAGACCTGACCTCGCCATCCAGGATCTCCCGGGCGCACAGTTAGTGCTTTCTCCTGAAGCGCTCCTGCGTTTGTGCGTAGAACCACTTCTTTGCTTTTCACCTATTCTCGGGTTTCCTGAGAGGCTTCGGTCTCGACCTCCTTGTTTTGCAATGGTCCTTCTGGAGAGCTTCTCGCACATAATTATTTAGTGCACTGCTCAAGCCATTAAGACTGGTCTCTCTTGCGAGGTATCGCTTTACTCTTTCCCACAGCCGGGGGCTATCGAATTCAGGCGGCGGAGGTTTCGCCACCAGAGCTCTGAGCTCCTCTTTGATGGCCTCCCTTGTCTATTGGGCGTTAGGCTGGGGGGGCGGTGTTGTTTCCCCTGCGATGGTCTCAGTTTCAGGGGCCCTGCAATCATCGACCCCGCTGGGAGCTCGTGATCGAAGTTTAACGACCACCTCCCTGTAGCGGGGGGGCTCTTGCGATGAGACTTGAAGGAATCGAGAGATCTCTCAGTGAGGCGATTTGCCAGCAACTCATTTATGTTGCGCTTGGCCCCTGTAAGGGTTAGATCAGCCTCTAGTCGAGCCATCAAGTATTCTTCTTCTTCTGTCCATCTCGGCCTGCTCCGAGTGACATCAATCGCCCTGTTATATACTTCAAAATGCGCCCTGCGCCTATGGAGACCCATTCCGGACTTCTCTGCAATGGCCCCTCCACACTCCGTGCATGTGTGGTGACTGCTGTCTTGGCTCCCCTGCTCCCCATCATAGCGGTCATCGTCGGGTGGTTCTTTTCCAACTTCAAACCCTTCGCCATGAGACGCAGCTTGGGGGGAATGGGCCTAGGAGCCTTCGGTCTGTCCTTCGGTCGGGCCCCCGTGCCCTTCCAGGCTAACGGCTGATGAGATCCAGCCGCCCTCACGGCTGCGATGGCACCGTCTCCAGCTGCTGGGAGGCCGGGGGAGACCGGTCCAGTCTGCTTTGGGTTCTCATGAACCTGACCAGCATCTGTCTGCTGATTATGGCTGATTTGGTGCTCGTTCCCTTGAGCTTTATTACTCACTTGTGCTATGCCACTCATCCAATGCCCCACACAGACGGGCTCTGGACTCGATCGACACTGCTGGGATTGCAGATTGGGAGTTCGCAGCTGGGATCACTCGTTCCTCTCCCCCTTCGGGGGCTTTGCCTCCCTTGTGCAAACGACCAAAGTGAATCTTCAGACCTCGTTCAGTGGGCCGCCGTTTCTCGCATACCTCACAGGTGAATCCAGCACTCACAGGGGGAGCACAAGGCCCCCCAGACAACCTGGGTTTTTGCGCTTCCTCCTCACCAATACTTGGTGCGACCGCCACTCGGCGGCCGCTTTCTTTAGTTTTTCTTTGAGTCTTTGGGCCAAGTAATTCTAGGTGGGGGTGAAAAACTGTGCCTCTTTCTCCTGGCTGGTTTAAAAAGCACCTCTAAACGGATGCCAGTTGGCCTCCTTAGGTTGAGTCATCATTCCCTTAGCCGGACACTGCACACCCTAACTCTCCTGGTGTACCAGCGCCTCCATTGACACCTTTGGCTGGCAGGGGCACCCTTTCGTAGGGTGGGGTTTTGGCTCTGCCCCTCAGCCGCATTGTTCGTTATCCCTGGGCGGTGGGTCCTGGTCATCCGTGTGAGCCATCCTGGTTCAGCCAGGGTCACCCCGTCAATTGCCGCCACAACCGATGTGGCCACAACCGCCACAATAAAAGCACCCTTTGGCCAATCGTGACCAACGGGCCTAGGCCTTATTAGCCCTGGTTGTTTACCCAGAGTTTCCAGACGAACCCAACGTCTTGGCCCCAGTCAAGGCGCCCACAGGCAGAAGGCCTGTAGGCTTCAGGCCTGACTAGCTCTGGGCTAACACTCTAGGCTGCTATACACTGACATGACATGAAAAGCCATTTGAAGCTTAGGTGAAACATGCATTGTGAAAGCATAGAGCATTCTACCCACTGTACTTGTCACATTTCAAAGAACAGCATTGGGACTATGCTGAGATATCTGCTACTAAGCTGTTGTTATAAGCTGATTTCAGTACTAAGCTTCTGGCATGGCGGCCGCTTATTTTTAGCATT
The DNA here is from genome assembly GCF_055824585.1 of Amblyomma mixtum. NCBI lineage: Eukaryota > Metazoa > Arthropoda > Arachnida > Ixodida > Ixodidae > Amblyomma > Amblyomma mixtum. The sequence goes on along the minus strand of NC_143012.1, from coordinate 182,173,175 downwards.
TTAGTTTTGTTAAGCCATCTCATTGCAGTTGTGGTATAATCAGAGCATAATGCCAGAATCATAAACAGCACTACTTAAAAACATCTTCAAACTCAGGACACCCTCAACTTGCTGCAGTGGCTCAGTGGCATTGGCATTTGGCTACTAATGCCAGTGTTCTGGGTTTGATCCTGGCTGTGGTGGTCATTATCTGATGGAGGCAAAACACATAAACATCTGTTTGTTGTGCAGTATCAACACACGTTAAAGAAGCCCAAGTGGTCTAAGTTAAAATCGGGAGCACTTCCTCGCGACATCCCCATAGCCTATGTGTCGATTTGCAACGTTCACTCCACAATCTACAATTTATACAAAGACAACCTCTTCTGTTTTGTTGCTGTGATGTTCAGCTGGTCCCTTCAGAGAATTCCTTTCTGAGCAATCACACTGCCTTGCCTGTTCTTGCTATCCATCTTCAGACCAGCATCCTGGTGTCAGGCGTTTCTGCAGAATGGAAAAGCCAGGAATAAAAAACTGGTTTGATGTATGGCATGTTGCCAAAGGTAAGTAACTAACACCTTATTATTGTATTACTGTTAGAGGGCTTTGTGAGGCTTTGGAAACCTGACATTCTTCAACTTGTTCTAGGCCTCAAGAAAAAGCTGTGGGCCTGCAGTCGAAAACACAACGATCGAAGGGTGGATTGATGGCATCATCAACCACCTGTACTGGGTGGCCGCTATGGACATGGGGAACGGGGACTTGGTGGTCAGCATGTGGATGAGCCTGCTCAACCACACCTGCAACCCTCGCAGGGGCACATTGTGTAACGAGGTGTTGGTGCTTGGCGCCACCACGGACCCTTAGCCCCCATACCGTGACGATAGGTTCAGAGGTGGAGAGAAGAAACCATGAACGGTGGCGGTTGAGGAAGTGGTCAATCCTCGGCCGATGGGCTCCTCGTCTGTCTACCAGGCGGGGTGTCCCGGGACCTTCCTCTGTGTATAAGGCTGAATCAAAGGCGACAGAATATTAGGAACCCTTAGTTATACATGCCGTATGGATAAATCTGCAAAAAAATCTGATCGGCCCCCGAAAAGGGGTCGCACCGATGTGAAGAAACTGAGTCCACAGAAGCCAGAAACGTTTGCGATGTTTTTTATGCTTCACTCAAACACTGATGTACCGGTAGCCAACCTGTCTGCATTTGTCATCGCCAACACCATAAAAAGTTGTGTAGGCAAAGACTACAAAGCAAAAAAGCAGCGAACCGGAGATCTCCTTGTAGAAATAAACACAAAAGAACAGAGCACCAAACTGATGTCATTACAGAATCTTGGAGAAATGAGTGTACAGGTAACCCCGCACCGCACCCTGAACCACTCAAAGGGCGTCATATCTGAATATGAACTCCTACAGAGTACCGATGCGGAAATGGAAGAACTAGCTGAACAAGGAGTAATAGCAGCCCGACGAATAACCATCCGGAGAAACCATGCTGAAATTAATACCAAACACATTCTGTGGGAACACCCTTGATTTCCAGGTTGTTAGACCTTTGATGTTCTTCCAGCTCCTCGACTTTATCGCTCAATCTGCGGTTCTCGGCTGTGAATTCTTCGTTTTTTTTCACTAACTCCTGAAAATCTTTTCGCAGTTCTTTCAGCTCTTTCATGACATCATTTACGCCGTCACATGTGTCACTGCAGAATTTGACACTGTCTTTTAGCGATCTGAGGTCCGCTCGAAGTTCCCGTTTCAAGTCATCGAGGGCCTTAAAAAAGTCTTTGGCGTCCTTAGTCATACCGAGACTGATTTTAAGACAGGTGTAAGTACCGTACAGTTACAAAGATGGTCGCAGTATGCTCTATTCTTCGAAAGCGGCTAAGGGTGATATGACACTCAAAGTGATGTGATATGACACTCAAAGGCACACACATGGCACTCAAAGTGTTCGGCAACAGTGCACAGATTGAACTTTTTTTTTTTTAGGACAAGTGTAAATATTCTCACCTGCAGTGTTGCAAGAACAGATTAGGTGCGCATTCACTGTGCACTGCCGCCAAACTGAGGCCGCAGCTGGTAGTCGTCCTCCTTAAGTAGGCTGTTGTGGCCCGCTTCTTCACGGAGTACGCATGCGCCAGATAGCCACTCGTGCGATGTCCGGGAATGACGAAGGGATAGCTCCTTCGCTGGTCGAGTCTGCCCGTTGCAGGAATTTACCGGTGGCACGGAGATGTCTTAGTTGGCCACGCAACAGAAATGTCACCACAGACCACCGAAGTTGGGGCTCCTTCAGCAGCACCAGTGCCGATAACTGATGTACTCCCAGTCCACGATGTCTTACTATGGCCACGTTAAAGATGACACCAGGGCCACAATAGATTGGGAGTGTTCAACAGCACCTGTACCGAGAAATGACGGTTTCCCAGTTCTTTTAAATCGATGGTCCGATGAAGAAATCCACCTAACGCTCTGCAGCTATTAGCTCACAGCAGACTCTGAACACACACAATGCCAGGCGTACCGCCGTCAGGCTGCTGCGCAACAAATATGGCGCTTTGCTGGCACGTGCTCACCAGTAGCTTTCAGTAGCTTGAAGCTTGAATTTGGCCTTCTGTGCAAGCAGTATGCTTGTACTCGCCTCCTGCAAGGTCAATGCAACACTCTTGAATGATGACATTAGAAAAAAGGACCCTCTGTCAACAAATGCGGGAACACCAACAAGGAACAATAGCTTTGTAAAGTGGGACAAGCTTGATACTCAAGATGCTCACAAGCTGCGAAGCTCAGTGCTCTCTTAACCATTGCAGAATGAAATTTATGATGTAGGTAGTACACGTAGGTCCACTTTGCAAGGATGTTTGACTACAGATGCGCGAAACAACGTGGAGAATTCTGCATTTTTTACCTATGTGAAGCTGTTTTGAATCGGCAGCCGTTGTGCCTGCATGCCCGATGCGCTGTCGATGAGGTCGTCAACAGGTGGCAGGTACAATGATCTCCTTGCCGCTGTCATGGTGGTAGGGTTTAGTGCAGCTCTGGTGACAGGGGGCTGCGGCTCCTTCATCAAGCAGCCAAAGTTATGAAGTGCTGCACAGGCTGGTATTATGCAGGTCACCTTCTCTGGCTTGTGCTGCAGCCCCATGTCGAGGCAAGGGAAGCGACGCTTCCACACTCCGAAGGCCCTTCGACACTGTTCCTTGTCTTGATGTGGGCTTTCTGGTGGTACCTTTAAGAATAAAGGAATATTACGCACTGTCCTGTACGGTTGTACCTCGTTAAAATTACACTTTGGTTAGCGAGTCATCTGTACTAATGACTCATGAATAAAAATAATCTAAAAAATTCACGGTTATGGGCTGCTTCTATGCATAGTGGCGGGCAGTGAAGTAAAAATATGGCAATATTGGAAGCTGATCACCATTACCTTTAAAATTATGCAGTGCAAGTATAAGCATGTTTGACGCTCCTAGTGGTCCATGAGATCACGTATCTCCTACTAAATATTCACATTCCAAACAAAAACTTGTGGTTTTTCAGTGTGTGCATGGAGGTAATAATTGTTTTTGCAGCCATTCATGCAGTGTGGGAGACATGTTAACTGCCACTATAAACCATGACAGCACGCACGCACACACACAAAACAAGAAAAATCCAGAAAAAATGTACATTATTTAAGTACTCCAATTACGGGGCAAGACCCGCATTTGTGCCTTGTGCCATGCAATGTCACTGCCAACTTGCCTTCCTTCTGGCGTGTTTGCGGGGCCGGGTCCGAGAGCGGCGTCATCAAGAATGGCTGGCACCCATATCCTCATACATTACCCGCATGCGGGAATTATCAAGAATTTGACTGTCATGCACTGAACCTGGCCAGCTGGCAACAACATTTGTGGCCCAGTGACAGCCTGCATCAAACCATGTTAAGATGGCGTCAACAGGAAGCTGCCGGCACCCACGTTTCTCCAGGATGGTTCCAAGAAACCCCTGTCCACTTGGCATCGTTTGCCTCAAGGCATGCCGAATTGACCATGAGGTGAGGGCAAACGTACTTTCCTGCGTCTCCGAGCAGGACCACAGCTGCCGCACGCATCACAGCTGCCGCACGCATATCTCACCGCACCAATCATCCCCTACAAGTTGCCCGGCCGCCATCGCTTACAGCCACCTTTTCCGCTTCATTTTTCTTTCGAGCAGCAATGGACTGGAACGGCCTACCCCCTGACATCGTCAACATCGCTTCATCCTCTACTTTTCAAGAACATGTAACCGATCACCTGCAGTGCTAAATAATATTCGCTGTTTTGTTTGCTCATTTCATTAAAATCCCACCCCTTATGTAATACCCCCGATACAAGGGGGCCTTTAAGGTAAATAAACTGAACTTAACTGAACTGACCCACAAGAACAACTGGACACAAAAGCGCCGACTTCTTCGGAGTCGGCCCACGTGCATAGAGACATCAGCAGGTGGACTTGCCTCTCCCATTTCGCAGTAAACATGACGGATGTCAAGGGCCCTCGTCACTGTGGTTCTTCTGCCTACTGAGCATCACGGCGGGCTGGCGGGGGACTTCCACAACCTTCGCGAATGTCTCCATGGACAAAGGACCACTTCCGTCCTTTAAGCCCCACCTCGATGGACACTTCCCAGGCGTACACGCCAAGCGCCCACGCGCACGGGCGTCTGCAAAACCGGTCTGCGCATGCGCGAGGCGCCAGCGCGAGCGAGGCGCGAGCAGGGTGCAGATATTTGACAATGTCAGATATTTGCGCCCGCGTCTCGCGCGCGCCGGAAGTGGCTCGCCGGTTTGTGGCCGACGTGCACCAATGAGAGCGCAGTTCACGCAAAATCCGGTACGGCCTTTCGCGCTGTTTCTTCGTTTTTTCTTGCGAGTGCTGTACCTCCGGCTGTGGCGATGGCCCAAAATATAATAAATAACGAAAGCCTCATTGCTGCCGTTGAGAGGCGGCGCTCACTGTGGCTCGCGAGCGATCGCCTCCACAAGAACAAGCACGTGAAAGCAGCTCAATGGAATGAGGTGGTGGCGGAAGTACTGCGGGGAGCATCGTGCAAAGGTAGGCATACGCTTTTGCTCATGATGAGGATTTCATAGTTGAAACGTGCTTGAAACTTTTCGCGTCTCACTCGTGCAGAAAACTTGGACCCCGTCCAAAAACGGTGGAAGTCTTTGCGGGACAAGTTCCGCCGCCTGTATACCGCGCAGCAGTTGGGGCGGAGGAGCGGCGCTGGCACCGACGAAATCGAGCCCACGGAAGTTGTGTGGGCTCATTATGAGCAATTGCTGTTCTTGAGGGACACGGCATGTTCTGTGTGACAAAGCTGCAGATGAGCATATTGCTGCTGATCGCACCATGTCATGTTTGCGCCGCTGAACAGGCAGAATGCCGAGCCACCGTGACCGAACGATATGTGTATGAAAACAGGGCACCTTAAACGCGCCCACAGTTCATATGCTGTCTCAGTTGCTCAGTACTTCATGTGTAATCTTTAACAGGCAGCCGAAATATCCAAGATACATTTTGTGTAACTGGGCTATTCATGCAACTTGAATACCACTGATGTCTTATTTCCGAGTGTTGGCAGTTTACTACATCGCAGCTGGAATTTTTACTGCTGCTGTTGGTTGAATTCTTCCTTTCAGTGCCTTTTTTTCTAGTACCCATGAGGAATTATTTGCAGCGTACTTTGTGCTTTTAACGACATAGCCAAGGCTCATGCCATTCTATTTAAAAGGATACCCTCTTACCCAGATTCCAGTGCATGATCAGGAATGCCAGGTAGCTGAAATAAATCAAAAGATCTCATTTTTAATTTGTAGCTATTATGTGGTTTTGGGAATGAACATGCCAACCATTTGTATTGAAACAGTTCCCTCGCCATGAAATGCACGCGACAGGCCTTGTGGATATGTTCAGCCAAGCAGAAGTGCTCAAAAGATGTCTGAGGGCATATGAGCTCCATTAGTAGTAAAGAGAATGTGACAAATAATCCGGAATGACAGTTAACAATGTTGCAGTGATCACAGCTTGACTCTTGGCTGCTTAAAGGGACCCTGAAATGGTTTCTTCGATCATATTTTATTGCAACAACTCTGTAGAGGTGGTCTCTGCGAGTATTCTAGTCTGATTCAGAAAGCTGCGCGTGGAACCAATAATTTACAAACAATTTTTCAAACTTGCCGCTCACAGCCGATTAGGGCGACACCTCACCGCGCGTTTTTACCCGCCCCTACCACTTGACGTAAACTGGGCAGCCTTGGCCATGGACTGGGTGACCCTTCTCATTGGCTCTGCCCATTGACGTCACGCGCAATTTTTGCAACATTTCATTTGAAACTGAGCACTGATGGTCCTTGAAATATTATTTTATTGATTGCTTATTATTTTTTTAAAACATACGTATACAGAGGTAAGAATCCAGCGCATTTCTTGAAATTAATGTGGTACTTCCGGTAAAGAAGGAAATCCGTCTGCTCACAAAAGCATGTGTTTTCGTCAAATCTTGGCGCCCGCCTTTGCGAGTTTCCTAGCTGCGCCGACGAGTCGCTGCTATAGTGTACTAGAATTATATATATCGCTGCTGTCGTCGCCCTGTGGGTCTCGGTATGGCGTGTACTGAAAGGCTCGAAGCCCATCTCAGCGGTGGCTGCACGCAGCCGCGCTTCGAGCTCCGGATCCATGCTGTTCGAGCAGCAATCAGGAGACAGATGTGCGAAAACTTGGACGGCGCGGCACCGATCGTCATCAGAAAGACTGCCAGCTATACTCGAGCAGCGACAAAGCATGCCTGCTTATGTTGGGAGCTTTCGGCAAAGGCACCGCTCGCGGGCTCTCCGAGCGACGAGCTCTGCTGCTGCCTGGCTGTCGTGGTCGTCGCTAGGCCTATAGCTCGTTTCGCGTCGAAGAGGCAGCGGCCGGCGCTTCGGAAGTCGCCTGAGCTATAATAAAAGGCTTACTCTACACATCGCTTTACAGTCAACAGCATCATCTCACAATAAAGTAATAGTATGGTCACTTTCCGCGACGCCTTCAGCCGCGAAGCGAGCGGGCGCCAGGCGAGCCGGACCCCAACGTCAGGCCAGCGGCAGCTGCAAGGCGGTTGTGGCCAGAAATTTGCTCGTATCACAGTTGTTACCTTTACCAGCAGCTCAGTATTGGTCAGCGATCCTCAAAAATGACACATTTTTCACATTTCTTGGCCTAGGGTTTATTATTTACGTCAAGAACACAGACAACATGTCTGTTAAAAAGTCGATCTTTCGGCAACGACACCGACTGCGGCAACGCCGGGCGACGAACTGCGCGCTGGTCCCAGGCTGCCCTAGTCGTCGCTAGGCCTAATGGTTTCGCATCGCTGACGGCGCTTCGGAAGTCGCTTGCGCTATATCAGAAGGCCTACTCTTCACATCGCTTTACTGCGAACTCGTCCCATAATAGAATATATATTCGATTTCCACGACGCCTTCAGCAACGGAGCTAGCAGGCGGCAGGCGAAGCGCCGCAGCAGCGCCAAAGCGGCTATGGGATGAAATTCGCTAGTATCGCATTCATCACTTGTACGATCAGCTCGGTATTGGCCAACGACCGTCAGAAGTGATGCATTTTTGACATGCATCTATCCCAGGGCTTGCTATAAACGTGAACAAACTATACTAGCGCGTTTTTCACTCGCCGGCGGCCGGCATCAAGGCTGGCAGGCCGGCCCGGTGTGGCTCGGCCCCGAGCGCCCTGAGGAGCGCGCTGTACGTCATCACGACGCTGCCGCTCTCCGTGCTCGCTTTGGCTCCCGCTTCCCGTCGTTGCGTCTGCCGCGCGCGGCTCGTCGTTGACATCTAGCGAGTTGCACGCAGGCGACGAGCTGCGATCGGACGTTGCAACGCCGTTCGCAACAGCGCACCGCAGTGAATCGCACTCACTTTCGCACATGTGTCTGCGACCACCGGAAGTAAACAAGCAGAGCGCCATTGCTTGACGTATGCATGGGCGGAGCATCGGCCCGTCTTTTCTTTTTTTTTTCGGAGCGAGCCCCGCGTGTATGAGTTGAGGGTGGTATGTGGGGGAGAGGAGGAACATCATTTTTAATCGGCGATATCTTCGGTGTTGATGGAGTTCGCTTAACAATTTTTGCGGTGCGGCGACAAGTGATGGAATACCGATCTCTCGTGGGCTTTTGCTAACCTTGGCAAAGAGCTTTTCAGGGTCCCTTTAAGCAGTCACACTTGCAAGTGTAATAGTGTAGATCACATTCAGAATTACACAAAGCAACATGACCAGAAATAAGATAGATACCTTCAGGCTTACTTGCCTGTGCACTTCAAATACAAAGCCTTTTGAGTGAAATACTGTTAAAATGAAGGAGCCGCATACACCAGTTCATTAAGAGCAAGAAACTCAGCAAATGGCACTGTAAAATGCAGAACATATTGCACTCTGCAAGAAAATAACACCGCTTTGCATCAACTTGAGGCGTATAATATATTTAGTATGCGACTATAACACACATACTGAACGTGCTGTGCGCACCCAAAGGCCTAAAGAAGGTTCCATGCTTATGCATAGTCATCAGGGAAAATTGGGCCCTTTGTACAAAAGGAGCACCACTGTTTGCAATATTCTTTGTATATTGCAGATAGAATGTTTTTTTATCATGTGCACTGTCACAGGTAAGATCACATTCCATGGCACAAAACAAGATAAAGACACAAGTACTTGTTCCCTGTTTTGCACTGTGCAGTGGTGGAACTGCTGCGCCAAATGGGAAATCCTGCTACATGCTGCTACAAAATCGGTTTTTTGCCTACTTTTGCGCCACGCCTGCGCCGAAATATCTCTGAATAACTCCAATAACTCTGCCGCTGATGTCTGCCGGCAACACTTCCAGCAACGCATCTGCCGGCAGCCACATCGCCATCGCTGCTTTGCAACCGAAGGTGAACAAAGGGACCACTGTCAGCGCACTGCCTGTGTGGATGGACACTTCACGTCTTCGATGTCTTTGTCAAAGCTGAAAGGCACCAAAACTTATGACTAACTTATATCGGGCAGAAAATCCAGCTGCCATTCCTATGACACAAGGATTAATCAGAGCGGTGAAAGGATCGCGGAAGCGTAAGCTGCAACGGTCGGAGGCGGATGCAGGAGAAGAGACCCGTGCAAAACAAGCGAAACAAGACTGTGATGTACAGGACAAAGACACCCAGAAAAGAGGTCAGAATGAAGAGAAGGTACAAGAAGAGATCAGACTGGCCAGGAATATGATCACCAATGCTGAGCTGCTTTTCACAAAAAGGTGTCAAGTCTAAACATTTTGCAGACGTTGAGAGTGGACAAGCCCTTCTGAAGAATGGACAGGAAAAGCTCGCAGCGGCACTGTCTAAGCTGGAGTGATCAAGAAAAGGGAAGAAATAGTACCTGAAAGTTTGTTTTAAGAACGGTATCATTTTTTATAGTTTTGTTGAGCATCTCGTTATGTCGCTCTTCTGAATAAAAACGGCAGTGTATTTAGGAGAACCTCCTGTTTTGCTTATTTTCGGCTCTTTTTAAGGAACCAAGCACTTTAAACTGCATTTGGGATTGAAGCTTGCTCTTGCATGGCTGCGGTTGCTAAAAACGTCTGAGCAAATGCCTGTTCCAGAAATACAACAAAGCTTCTTTATTTAAAATAACTGTTTTTTGGCATGAAATTTTGGTACGAAGCTTTTTTTTGTGCTACAAAAGCTCAAATTCTGCTGCAAAATGCCATTTTTCCTGCTACAAAACTTAAAATTGCTGCTACAAACTGCGATTTCTTCTGCTACAAAAGCTGCTACAAGAAGCCAGTTGCCAGTTCCACCACTGACTGTGGAATCGCACGTGAATTACCGACTAGCCTGAAGCCTCACCCTTCTTAAGCTAAGTATCACAGGCAATGTAACGAGCGGTTCGCCATTATTCACTTAAACACTCATTATTTAATCAATGAGACAGGACTGCCATGTTATAGTGCACATCTCCTTTATTTATACAGATAGTGTATAGAGAAGCCGTTGAGCTGCACAATATGCTTAATATGTCGCATTAATATGCAGTTATTTTGAAATTACCTCTTTCGAATTAGGCCTCTTTTCTACCACCTTCTTTCACTAACAACTTGTCAACCATGATTAAGTAATGCCACATCATACCGTGCTCTGCTTAACCGGTAGTTGAAGACCCTCTTCTGATTGTCTAGCTGCCTTGATGGATAAGGGCGCATAAAGTCGACTCGAAGCTGGAAGGCTTCGTCGCCCACGAAAGCGAAGGGCCCAGTCTCTTGCGTCCCGGGCAGTTTTCCCATTCTTGGGATGTCCAGGCGTCCCTCGGTGAGGTCGCGCCCGAAGTCGCTTTTCTTTAATGTGCCGCCGTCGCTAAGCCGGCCTTCAGCACCGACATCCACAAGAATATACTTGCATTCACTGTCGACGACAGCCATTAGTACAACAGAGTATGTCCCCTGAAATGAAATGCACAGCACAGACTTGGCACAGGTGGCAGCACTCTTAGTCTGAAATGACTGAAAGTATGACTGAAAGGAGTCCGCAAGAAATGCACAGAAGCAGGCATGCAGTGTGACAGCGCAGCGCGACAGGTGCGCTTTTTAATCTCGCGCGCGCTCTGAAGAACATGGGTTTATGGTTTAGTGGGGTTTTAACGTCGCAAAACGACTCAGGGTATGAGCGACGCCCTAGTGAAGGGCTACGGAAATTTCGACCACCTGGGGTTCTTTAACGTGCACTGACATCACACAGTACACGAGCCTCTAGAATTTCGCCTCCACCGAAATTTTACCGCTGCGACCGGGATCGCACCCATGTCTTTCAGGTCAGCAGCTGAGCGCCGTAACCACTGAGTCACCACAGTGGATAGGTCGGCACACTGACTCATAAGCGCACTCGTATCGCTTGAACCGGCAGAGCCTTCCGGCCTTTCACTGTCAACGTGAAAAACTTGACCTACTTCGCCCGGCTCTTGAACTGCTCAAGCACGGCTGAAGCCCGGAAATGACGCAAAAACCAAGTGTGCTTTTAGGTAGCACCAGAGGTTCTAGTTTCTCTCGTGTACTTGAAGGAGCCCTTCATAGTGAATCAAGCATGTGGTTTTTATTTCTTGCATGCACGTCATCAGACATGGTTATGCCTTGACGGTGCGGATATAGTCGAAGTGGTAATATCTGCTATTATAATTGCTCCAGAAATGCAGAATTTTTCGGAAGTGGATATGAGGCGGCCATAGAGTTGGTTGCACCCTTTCCTATTGGTTCGACGTACGTTCAAACTTGATTCTTCTCTACTCAGGAAAGGGATGTAAGACATAATGTCTGTCAGTATTGTCACATTTTTGGTCGCAAAAAGACTACAAAGGAAAAGGAACACAAGTGAATGAAAGTCAATGAGAATCAAGCTAGGGGCGACAGTTTTTACTTCACCTAAAAGTATCCCGCAAATGAGTACTGCTGTTCAAACTGCCAATACTGAGAAGGCAGCGAAGAAAAACCGTCCAATGGAAACCATAGCCGCAAATGTGACGGAAGGAGAGGGGGAGCTTTTCATAAATACGTCAAAGGATGCCGACATTTGGTCAATGGATTGCTCACAGAACAGGAAACAGTTGAGGATTAAAGCTCATCCACGCTCTCCCCCCGAGTACAAAATAATTTTTTTTAGGGTCATGAAAAGGCTCCTGCCTGCACCATGTACGCACTCTCAAGAAAAATGCGTACAAGCCTTCTCTGCAAGTGCGCAAGACGTGTTTTTGATTGGTGGGGCCAAATATTCGGCACTGGGCAAGTATGTGAAATGAGATTCTGTTTTATCTCGGAGTTTTCAATATTGTAAGTTGAATAACTTCTGTTTGCGCGCTCCAATGTCAGCAATTCTACCCCCACTGATATCTTGACAGCATGGGGAATCCTTTGAACCAGATGGTATACGATTTCCTTCAAAAACTTCTGGACATGGTTTTTTTTTTGGTAACATCTATTTCAGAAAGGCATGCACTGCAATATGGCTCACAAGTTAGCTGCATAGGTATTCTTCCATGAACGACATTTCCTCGACCAACAACGCAGCGCACTACAGGAGAATAATTTGGTGAAGTGTTAGTGCACTCCTGTGCCTATGCAGATGCACTCGTGGTCTCTGCATGCACCGTCCTCAAGCAAGGACACTGCACTGATTTCTCAAGCCTCCTTCAGACGGGGATTATGTGCATCACAGACAACATACCGCAATGCAGGTGTGTCCACATATTGATCATGCATACATGCTCTGGCCAGACGAAGCCAGCCCTGCTCTCGACTCTGACACAAAGTAAGCTCAAGATGCTGTTGTAGAGGGATTAAAAACAGCCGCTCCCCTCTGGATCCTTCTTCTGCAGAGCAAATATACATTTGGGGCCCATTCCAGCCATTTTCCTTTGCATGAGGAACTTGCTCGACGTTTTCAAAAACACTCAATTTCCCATGCTTCGAAAAGTATGCATAGTCGCCACTTGCCTCCAAGGTTTTCATGCATCCTCATGGACACGTCATCATCGAGGCAAACTTATTATTGTTGCTTAGACACAGTTCAAGCACGTGTCTAAGCATATGAGCTGACGCTAAACAGGCACTTATCGTCTCAGCAATTGGCCGAAGAAACCAACTGAGCACCGGGGGCTCACTACATCTGCGACCCAGGCTATGCTAGAGGTGAGTGAACGTTAGTCTAGTGAGCGGACATGACGAGTGGACATGAGTGAATGTGAGTCAGTGGCTGTGAGTGCAAATGGTCATGAGACTGAGTGTGAGCGGTTGTGAGAGGACAAGAGTACAAGCGTGAGCGAGTAGTTGTGAGTGTGAGTGGAGGTGAGTGCGAGTGGCCACGAGTGTGAGTGCAATTCAGCCACCCCTCATGGCACCGAGGTATGCCGCAGCAGAAGTCTGAAATGTTCAGTGTGACAACGACAAGGCATGACTGCATGCTATATAGCATGGTGCAATAAAATCTAATTTCAAGAGATACTCTGTTATAAGAGACATCTGAAAATGGTTTGGTTGGTTTTCATGTCTGCCGTGTTGACAACTTTGCACACAAGACACATAATAGACCGATTTCACAAGCAGTTGCGCTACGCCACCGCCGCCGCGATGCACTCTGGGAGTTGTGGTACTCCGGCCGGCGGCCGCGTCAGCGCGGTGCGTGGCGCAGCGCGAGAAGCAGCCCTGTTTGCGTCGCCACACGGTGTTTCTCTGCGTGAATGCTGTATTTGCGGGACAAGTGCGTTCACCTGAGGAGTGTCGTGAGCTCCGACAACTGTGCGAAGCAGAGCGTCCCGGATTTTCCGTTTTCTAGAAGAGAAAAAGTAGCCAAGACATTGCGTAGAAGCTGTTCACGAGATGCAGCTGAAGAAGTGCTGTTCAGTACATTTAGCCGTACTGTCCCTGTTGATCAGTGCACAATGACAAATGGCAAATTTTCAAGTTCTGAACTGTATTAAATGCCTTTTACGCGGCTCTCAGCTTTGAGGCAGTCCCTTAAATTGTTAAAAAGAAGGCAATGGGATTTGCCTTCGTGCTGCGTCGTCAAGCCTTCTTTGCAGCGATTTCTGCCAGGTGCAAGGTTGCAAGGGAACAAGTGTGCTAAGATTTATTGTTACATTCAGGAATCCACAATGTTAGCTTGATGCACGTATTCACTCCTGATGTCTCGAGCTCCCATACTAGCGATAATGCTTTCTTTATTTCACGGAATGAGAAAGCGAGGCTATAAAACTGTCGAAATGTGGAATAATTTCCATCGTTTTGTTGCTCACTGGTCGTTGAGTATACATGGTATTCCAGTAACAGCCACATATGCCATTTATGCCGGGATATCATCCACATTTTGTCCGTTGTTTTGGATAAAGAAGGCCATCTAGTGTTTACCAATCAGTCAACCTGTTCAGACTCGTACTACGAAAATAGCGAAAGTGAGTCGTACGGGAGACGCCCTGGCAGAAGATTATGTTAACCGAAATAAAAAAGTAATTAGTGTATCAATAATCAAAATAAAACAATTCGTCACGAAATTAAAATCCCCTAAACCCTAATTAGGCGTACTCAAAAGCTCCCCGATTGTCTTCTTTTCTCATTTTGTACTGAACACAAGCATTTGTCACATCTCCATTTAGAAAAACGGCATAGCTCGCTCGAATCGCTCACCTTTCCTGCTGGTGACCCGCCGAGCACGTCGTGAATACATGTATGTGTTTACGTGAATAAGAAAAAAACAATCACATGGCCGGTTTTGATCAAGGGCTATGATGAAAAAATAAAGGCAACAAACGCTGTGTGACACGTCTATAGCGAATGCCTAGATGAATACAGCGAATACTGAAACAGCAAAATGAGGTGGCAAGAAATGTAAATACTGTCTGAAGACGTTAATTAAATCGCGTGCATCGCTATGCGTTCAAATGTTCTGCTGACAAAATTAACGAAAGCGGCGGTCAAGCGCGTTTTTATCGCCACCGGCAGCATTTTCCAAAGCAAGGTTCGAGGAACAAACGCAGCCTCGCCACCGCGGCCACTCCACTTCATGCGGCAACTGACCACCCTCTCTGCGCTGTTCCTACCGCGATTAGCATTGCACCCCTCGAAACTCCGCCGTGGAGCCTCTGTTTCCTTTATAGAGCTCAACACAATAAACGAAACGGCGGAGAGCTACTGCGGCCGGGTATAATGCCAGTCAAGGCGCAAAGTAATGTAGGCTGTCGTGCAGACGACGCCACGAAGGACTACAGCCAAGATGGCGGCTGGCTACTTCCGGTAAACGCGCGCATGCGCAGTAGGCTTTGTGAAATCGGTCTATTACAAGAGACACCCGGTTACTAAGGATAAGGTTCTAAGGAGCTCAAGTATGGTTTGCCGCTGCGGTGGCTCAGTGGTTATGGTGCTCGGCTGCTGACCCGAAAGACGCGGGTTCGATCCCGGCCGCGGCGGCTGGAATTTCTTTGGAGGAGAACTTCTAGAGGCCCGTGTACTGTGCGATGTCAGTGCACGTTAAAAAACCCCAGGCGGTCGAAATTTCCGGAGCCCTCCACTACGGCGTCTCTCATAGCCTTAGTCGCTTTGGGACGTTAAACACCATAAACCAAACCAAACCATCAAGTATGGTTTGTCCAGTTATGTGTTGTTCGAAATGTGTATTCAAGAATCACTTAGTCAATGCCAGTTCATTGCCATGCACAACTTTACCTTGTAGTTGTAGAACTTTCTCCCGGAGTTGGGAGGGCAGACGATGGCCACATGCTTGCCATCGACTGCCCCCAGGCAGTTTGGAAACTGCCATCGCAGGGCAAAATCCCTGGCAATTTCTTCCCATTGGGCCTTTGTAGGTGCCTGGAAGCAGTAAGCAGCACTTCAGTGAGGTAGACAGTGGCAATCTTGCAAAGTGCTACATCACTGAAAGCCAACATCAAATGACAGACATGTGGAATGCGATTTTTTTCGTAATATTTCCCCCGTTAAATTTCTTTCAGTGCAAGGGCACTAACTACTTCACAAGGAATCCTGACATTACCGAGGGGACTATAAAGCCTGTTGAAAAGCCGCTATGAAGCTGAGAACATCAAAAACTGCAACATGAAAGGGTACATCTCTGAGAGGCAACAAGCACTGACTCTCATAGCAGAGTGGAAGCACATTGCAAAGGCCTACCTCACCTGCATGAAATGATCTTTCAGTCGTTCCCAAATGGCCCGACACGTTTCATGGATGCACCGCCGTGCAGTCTCGAAGACAGAGCAAGAGGATCAACACATGACGTAACCTGGCTTTGCACCTCTGTTTTCATATCTTTTTTACTATTCTGTCAGTGTCTCAGTTTTATATTGCCACGTATCATTGTAGTGTTTGTTCGTTCACGCTCAAGGCTGCAGGAAAGGGCTGTTATCATTTTTGTTCGTGACGAGAGAAGCGACCAGTCTAATCTCGATTGATCGCAGCCACGAAAGGCTGCATCTAGGTTTTTCCAGATTTCTGTAGATGATCTTGTCTTGTTATCTGGAAGTTTCCTTGCCGGCTTTAAATTGAGCGCTGCCGCGTGCAGCGTAAATTCGTAGTTCGACGACCGCCGAGCACGCCTGTTGCTTACGCCGCCGCCGAGTGATTCAGTTCTTTTGAGGGCGCAAGTCAGCCCAAATAAAGAGCTTCGTTTCCAATTCTGGCTGGTGTCTTCCTGAACGCTGCACTGCCGTCACTACAACGTGACAATATGCAGCTTTTGTAGAGATATGAGAGGCCAAGGAATTTCATGATGTGAGGCTCCAACATTCTGGCAATGCTAGATTACAGGTTTAGCACTTCCATGCACTCAAATTTTGCCCATGTCTCACTTTTTTTTGCTGCACTGCTTCTGTTACCCTACTGCTTAGGTGTAGTAACGCTCTTTAATAGCTTTATTTTGTTTCCTTCGTCACTATACTTTCTTTGCTTTCATCATATTCAGAATGTTCTTGGCTGCGTTTGCTTTTCTTTTCTCCTCAAGTCCTTGGTTGCTACGTCCCAGCCTTCCTGTGTCATGTACCTACGTTGCTAGGGGTTCCCTGCTCCTTTTGCCATGTCTTAACCATTTCCTTTTTGTTCTAGTTTCTACAACTGTGACTTATCGCTTTCGTCCGACTTCACTTTTTTTTTCTTCAAATTTTTCAGAATGTCTTTTTGAGCATTTAGCACTGTTTTGTTTGTCTTAATTAATTTCAGCTTTGCAAGCAACAGCTGGTCTTCATGTTTTTATTCTTTGAGGGTAGCATATCCATTTAGCCAAACTATCACACCACTATGTACCATAATGCTTCTTACAATGTAGAACTCAAGCTTTACAAACCTCAATGCAATTGCCAGCCGCTCGCCTGGCTCCAGGGGCTCTCTCACAACATGCTGCCGTGTGAGGTCTGGCAAAACAAAACTGAGCACTTCGTCGAACAGTTGTGGGGTCATCCGAAAAAACTTTCGGAAAAGTTCATGGTCTCCTTCACGCATGCGACGCATCTGTTGAGGAAAAATATGTGGTTTGTAATGCCAACAAGCAAAAAAACGGGCAGCATGATTGCAATACTCTGTGATGCGCTATTACAGCACAACTATTGTGGGTGGTTTCTGTGACTGAACGAAGCAATCTTGTTGTGTACAGCATCTGTGAAAAGTCTTCAGGCTCAAGAATTTTCGTTTGAGCCGCACAATGGAGTTATCACGGTGCCATTAATGTCCAAAGGGCCTTGAAATGCTGGAAAGTTTATTCTCATGGGAAAGAAGCTTCCTGCTTGATGTGCGTTTGGAAAGCTTCACTACACACAGCATTCAAGGGACACTGATTGCACAAGTGAACGCTGTGGCCTGACGATTTGACGGGGTTTACATATCTATGCCAGCCGATGTATCGAAGCGGTTTTCAGAGCTGCATTTTGTCAATGTCAATTCTGTGCTTCACTACCTTCATTATTTCACAATTGCATCTCTGCAATGCAGGCACTGCACTTCTGCACCAGCAGTGCAGAACCACTTAATTTTTCACGCCCTTGATTCTCCTTACACTGTTCCACAATAATGATGTGCCCCTGAGCCCACAGGGTAAGCCCCAACTTTGAAGACTATGCTTATTCGGCAGTTGCGAATGATGGAATATTGTGAAGCGATATTCCTTTGCCTTTTACGTGATCTTTGTTGGCACTGGAGAAATTTGGAGTGTACTTCATCCGTGTTGCTTCACATTGCCAGGAGCAAAACAAGTGAATGATATTTGACATGCAGTGGAACTCTAGGCTTTCAAGGTATTACACACACACACACACACACACACACACACACACACACACACACACACACAATGAGTGTCTAGCATTCTGTTCAGATGGAACATGACTGCTGCTCGAGTTCCATCAAACACAGCAATTGCCGGCAGCGCAGTTACACCTGTACTAAAGTCCCCATTCCTTTTTGGCACCAGCTCCCCCTCCCACCCACTCCTGAGCTGAATGTCACTTCATATGCTAATGTTATGTGCAGACAACACTACATAACATTAAAGCATGTATGATGGTGTTATTGCTATGTGGCTTTGTTTTCATGACCATTACACCTCAAATCTCAAACGGTTATATTTGTTTCATTGCGGGTTCGTTGTCACAGAGTGGCACTTCCTGTTCATTTTGGACATAGCTACAACAGCGGCGAACTTGTCACAGTGTGCAGCGTTGCGTACACACCCGACAATGTACTACCTGCTGCTACAATTCCGCCCTCACGTACCACTGCACGTACCACTGCACGTACCACTGCACGCATCACAAAATGCACTATTCGCTGTTGCGTAAACTTGCTTTGTCAGCTAGATTACGTCCACTGTTGTTAGGGGACCTACAAGAGTGTACCGTGTACACGCAACTCAATCATTGGCGGAATAGCCCCATGGGACAAAGCGCTTTTCTTTGCACAAGGTGCAGTCAAAGGCACATTTTCAAAGCATATTAATGCAGAGAAGCAGACCACCAGGCCAGAGGGAAAGCACCTCTCTAGGCATCGTATTAGTAGTGGGCACCCGGCGACACTGACGACTGAACCCCGCGCCTACGGCACACGGATCGGATGTTGTAATCAATAGGCCCCCGCTGCGGTCAGAACACGGAAGAAGACTTGCGCTAAATGTCTTTCCAATACTCTAAACTGACATTTTACGATGTCAGGAAACGAAGACACTCACCGCTGTGTGATAGAGACCTTCTTGCTTGCGCGTCGCAAACACAGGCCGAACCCACCAGCGGGGCTGTCTCCGCTGGCGACGCTCCTGCTTCCTCTTCATAATGAGCAGAAGCGCTCTTCTTATCATGAGCAGTAAAACTCGTCTTCGTGCGGACACTGCTGGCATGATTGCTAATAATGATGCACGGGGACGAGCAACACCGACGTGCGAAAGGAAACCTATTATAGGATACAAGCGATGTTATGTCAATGGTGCTGCAGGTTACAATAAACACAAAAAAAATGCAAGAAGATGCGTGTTGGGCATAAAAACGTATTGCACAAATTACTATTCACTTTATAAACAGTTTCGGCCGGTTTCATCCTATGCAGTCTAGCAACGTAACGTCAGCGCGAGCAATGCGCGAGCACGAGCGCGGGCCAGCAACTGGCCATCGAGGAGCGCACCTCTTTCGACGTCCGTCGCAGCGCGGCGCTAGGCGCGTGGGCGCTTGGCGTGTACGCCTGGGAAGTGTCCATCGAGGTGGGGCTTTACTCGACCTCGCATTCCGACCTTTAGTGACGGATGTATTTGACGGACATGTGTCGGCAGCCCGGGGAGCCACCGGCAGGTCGGAGAATGTCGCATTCCGCTGTGGACTTTCCTCGAAGGTGTCCTCTCCCAGGCTCAACACGTGATGATGGAGGCGCATCCACAAGTGGGAGTTTGTGCGCCCGTTTGTGCGCCACGGCTAACATGGGCTATATTCAGGGGCTCCATGCTAAATTCTCCCTGTGCGCTGCAAGGTGCCAGGTTTCGCGTGATAGCTCCCACTCTGGCTGAATCGCAGCACTGTTGATGTAAACAAAACTCGCTCAACTCATCAAGAGCAGCGGCTAAGGTAGGGTTAGCAAGGGCGCGGAGCCAGCAAAAGCCCGTCCTGCTCCTCGAAAAGAGGCAATTTTCCTCCCCAACAACATCCAGGCGGGGTGGTGGCAGAGTGGCGGCGGTGGCTATGCGCCGCAAGGCTCCAGTTCTTGCGCGAGGGCTCCAACTGTGGTCGAATCGCGGCTGCTGTTTACAAAACTCTCGCTCAGCACATGAAGAGCAGTGGGTAATCTAGTCCTAGTGTAGGCATGGAGCCAGGTAAAACGCGCAGCTTTTACAGATTTAGATTGGCATTGCCCGCTTTAAATGGAAAGGCTGTATATCCCCAGAGTGGGCCCCAGTGGCGCACACTTTTTGCAATGTGAGTCACTTGACATATTGGATGACATGTAGCCTTTCCATAAAGAAGTGCATGGATATGGAACTCTTCTGGCTTTTTGAGCACAACTTATCTGCAATTTCCTCTAATACAGGTAAGCTATAGTAATCAGTTCTCCCACAGCTTTCCAAAATTTTTTCTTCTGTTGGTCTAGGTGTTCTTTGTACATATCTGGGCAACGAGAGTGCCACCAGCCTTGCTTCGGTGTCATCATGCCATGGCTCGTGTAAAATCTGCAGCTGGTGTCTTCAAGCCACATCTCAAGGAACTGCTGTGCCATTCCTACCAAGATACAATGCATATAGTTCGGGAAAAATCCCCAGACTTGAAAGTGTTTCAAGTTAATAAGTGGCGAGGCAGTTTTGACACCACATACACTTTTCTGTTCGATTACTGCAGACTGCATGTCTCCCACCATCTGCTCTTCAATCCTTTCGCTTCATTTTCCTCCACTGGGTGCTTCACAGAGTTCGCAATTCTTTCTCCTCTTTGTAGGCTCCAGTTGCAGCCATAATAACATTAAATTGCATGATGCCCGCATAGGAGCTCTTCTGACAGAATCAACTGTTCATCATTTGTTGCGCATTTATTTCTCTGCCCCTTTGTGTTGAAGGATAAAGCCTTCCTCTGAAAGCTCAGTGATGGCCTCCACGAAAGCCTGCTTAAGACTGCTATACGCAACCCGCGATAGCCAGGCGCTGCCGCTGTCGCGCTGCTTTCAGTGCCGCCAGCATATTTTTTTTTATACTGGGTACTCGGGTGAAAATTTAAAGTGGGCCCACTTCAAAGTGGTTTATGGAAGAGGTACCACATAGGCTTAAATTTCCAAGGCCCTTCACTTCATGCTTCGTCCTGTGTCTTGGATTTTCTCCGAAAGCACTGTTGACAGGTTTGCAATTGTGGTTGCCACGTCGATTTGTTTTGTCCTTCCCCAATGGGTGTGAGTGTTTCTGGAAAGCGGTAATTGCTGAATTAGAACTCTAGCAGAACTGTGGCTGACGTGGCATGAACTCCACTTACCAACCACAAGACTGACTTTTTCTGGAGTCAGTTCTTTTCTTGGCTGAACACCAAGGTTGTTCCTGTCCTTAGGGGACTCTTACGCAGCAGCGTGCATACGTCTGCTTTGTGGCGTAGTGGTCGGCAGTTAATACAAGTGTCCATGTGGCCTCTGTAAGGGGTGCAGCGGTGAAGCCCCCTAGATCTAGTGGTGCCCATGCGTCGAGCATCCACTATGGGAGCGTGGGGGTTGCCGGTGATCAGGTCCTCTAGTAACTTCTTGGGGGTTACTAGAGGCGTTTGAGAAACGCCTTCTCGCTTCTTTAAATGAAATGTTTTTCCTTTGTCTTTATGGTGATTATCTCCTTTTCTTTTTTCCAGGACGGACACGCCCTGGAGTACGCTGCATGGTCACCTTCACAGTTTGCGCAGTGCGGAGCTGCGTCACATTGATCAGAATGATTCTTCGAGGCGGATTTCGCACACGTTTTCCGGCCGCGGCAACTTTGTGAGCCGTGACCGAACCTTTGGCAGTTGAAACATCGGCGAGGGTTGGGAATGTAAGGTCTTACGTTAACTTTTAGATATCCTACTTCGACTGTGTCGGGCAGTGTGCTGGTGTTGAACGTCAGGATCATGTGTTTTGTGTCTATTTCCTTATTATCCTTCCGGATCTTGATTCTGTGGACATCTATCACGTCTTGATCACTCAGACCTTCGAGCATCTCTTTCTCAGTGATGTGGACAAAGTCATTTTCGGATATAACACCTCACATGGTACTTAGGAAAACTGACTTTTCTTTTTTGAAAAAACTGTTCTGCTTCGTTCCGCCCTCTCTTGAGAGAGCGATCTGGTTTGGAAAAAGGGGGAGCCATAAAAATTCGTTTTTCGGTCATGGTGCCAGCCACCCACCACGGAGCCCAACAAGGGGACGGGACAGGAACTTGCGAGCAAGTCCTGCCCACGCCAGCTGTACACCTTAACTATAACCTAATATGACTCAACTCAGGGTAGTTGGTCACACACGGTTAACCCTCGCCACCAGGAAAAAGAGGAAAAAATGAAGAAAAGAGGAGACAGGAGAGTTGTAAGAAAGAGATAGGAAAGTGAAAGATAGAGGGGAGGATAGGAAAAGGCGACTGCCGATTTTCCCCGGTCAGGTCAGGCCGGAGGTGCCGTCTACAGGAAGCTGGGGCCAAAGTGGTGTGTTGCCTCCGCCGAGGGGCCTTAAGGGTCCAAATGCTCGGCATCGGCTCAACCACCAGGATCCCCTTTTCCCTTACATGTACTTACATGTTCATACATTCTTAGAATAAGGTCGCGACCAAAACACGTGTGTTATTCAATCGTCACAACATGCCCTTCTCGAATAATATTTACAAATAAGCCCCAAGCAACCAGGCCCTTGCTAATGCGGTTTGAGGAGATCTGCCAAGAACTTGACTTATCAGAAACATTACCAAATGTTGCAGAACGTTGCGACGCATTTGGCCCTTGGTACAGTTTTCCGTCGGTCTGTGATATAAGTCTTACACAGTTCAACAAGAGACAAACTCCAGCAGAACACATCATACAAGAGTTCCTTACACTAAAGAAAAAATATGATAGCTACACCGAGTTCTACACAGACGGATCGAAAACTACAGGTTATGTTGGAAGTGCAGTAGTGGCAGGGAACTCGGAAAAAATAGTAAGGCTTCCTCAGTGCGGTTTTTACAGCTGAGTGTTATGCTGTGTTTCTTGCTACGGAGAAAATAATAAGCAAGAACATCGAAAACAGCATTATCTACACAGACTCCCTCAGTGTACTGAAAGCACTACAGTCCAGAAATGCAGTCATGCCATCACTAGGTACTGTCATACAC
Source organism: Amblyomma mixtum (assembly GCF_055824585.1). Lineage (NCBI taxonomy): Eukaryota > Metazoa > Arthropoda > Arachnida > Ixodida > Ixodidae > Amblyomma > Amblyomma mixtum. The sequence continues at coordinate 182,150,324 of NC_143012.1, read as the reverse complement.
AACATAACAAGGATCATAACATAAGGACATAACATAAAATTATGTTGGGTTCCAAGCCATGTTGGAATTGATGGTAACGAGAGAGCGGACGCATGCGCCTCTGAAGCCCACAACAAGGAAATACAGAAAATAAGCATGCCACATAATGATTGCATGAAGCTAGTTCAGAGCAGACTGAGGAACAAATGGCAGAGCACATGGAATAGTCAGATAAATAACAAGCTACACTTAATAAAACCAATATTAGGACGATGGAAATCATGCACACATCAGGAACGCTTTTTTTAAGTTATTTTATGTCGTTTACGTATTGGACACACACACCTTACCCACAACTTTCTACTAACCAAACAAGACAAACCTGTTTGCGAAGAATGCGGAGATGAACTTACGGTTAACCATATTTTAATCTCTTGTGTTAAACTGAAAAAAAAGAAAAAAGTACTGCAGTCAATTTTATAAAGAATGCATTCCTTTCCATCCAATACTGCTCTTACATGATAATGCCATTGTTAACATACGTTCTATTTTTAACTTTTTAAAAGAAGCAAGCTTACTCGAAAAACTGTAAACACTGAACCACTGGCTCGCTTTATTGCATGATACACCTCAGCAGCTTTCTCATTCCTGAGAACAAGGCTGAGGCTTTTATTTGATTGGTTGAGATCCCCGACATCCTTGGCCAGCCAAGGATGGCCGCTGAGGTTGCCTGACCTTTTTTAAAGCTTTTACCATTAGCCATTCTCAAATCTCATTTTGTCTGTTATTACTAGCTAGTTAAAATTTTTAGGCCCTTTACACCACATTTTTATTAAATCACACAGAAAACATTCCCTATTACCTTGTGTTATGATGGCCTTAGATGCCTATGTGCCACTAAACCCAACACAACACAACGTGAGCTCCACAATGTCTATTTTGCGCTTGAAGAGTCGGCTCGGACATGGTTCGAAAACCATGAAGCTTCGTTTACGTCCTGGGAAGCTGTCTGCCGCAATCTAAAAGCCACTTTTCTGATTGCAGACCGTCGAGAGCGAGCAGAAGCTGCGTTACACTCGCCCAACCAGCGCCACAACGAGAGTGTACGCATGTACTACGAGGACATGACCCGCCTTTTTAAGCGCGCGGATCCCAACATGCCGGAAGACAAGAAGCTTCGCCACCTTCGCAGGACTCGTGTGCAGCCCACCAAGCACTGTGGCAGAGTTCCTCACCGAGGCGGCCACTATGGAGAAGACGCTGGAACAGCGAGCTCGCCAGTACAATCGCGACGTCAACACCTTCGGGTCTGATCCCATCTCCATGCCTCCCGGTATCGATGCGGCCTTTCTACGCGAGCTGGTCCGATCTGTCGTCAGAGAAGAACTGCAGGCCTTCCGTATGCCGTCCGAAACGCCATCTTTCACGCCACTGAGCGAATTTGTCCGGGACGAGGTGCGCCTGGCAGCACAACAGCACCAGATTTCCGAGGTTCCTCGCCAGCATGATGCAAGGCCCACGTATGCGTCCGTCCTGCGCCAGGCCCCTGGGTACGACGTCACTGCCGCGACTCCAGCAGTGCTCTCGTCGAGCTCCCCTCGTGGTGACGCTCCGCCAGCCTACCAGCGACCGCGAAAGAGTGAAGTGTGGCGTGCCCCGGATCGTCGGCCCCTCAGCTATCACTGTGGCGAGGCGGGTCACCTCTACAGGGCGTGCCCATACCGCCGCGTGGGCCTGCGTGGTTTCGCGCCGGACGACCCGTGCCCTCAGAACGGGGAACGACCGCAGGAGATAGCATTCCATCTGTCGTCACGCCAGAACCACATCACGTCAGGCCACCAGGAGGCTGGATCACCGTCGCCGAGACGCTACCGTTCTCCAAGCCCCCGTCAAGCCGCAGGCTACTCCGGACGCCGTTCTCCCAGTCCACGCCGAGAAAACTGATTCCAGCGGCCTCTGGAGGCAAGGCCGCTGATGCCGGAACTTGTGAAGATCCTCCTGCGCCACTACCACGCGACGATGTTTCTCCGAGAGCGAGTGGCGACAGCATCCGACGCGCTGATTATCCCCGCCGGCAGGTGCACAGCTCGTGTCGATATCTGTGGTTTTGTGTACGTCGGTGAATTTGTAGTCCTCCGACTTTCTCCACACGAACGGTGGTGTCATTGACCTGCACGAAGCACGGGTCACGTTCTCGACTAAACGGGCCGTGGCGCGCACTGACAGACAACTCACGCTTCACTGCTCTGCGACTTGTTGACGACGACGTAATGGTGCCACCCCGGTCCAGTGTGCTGGTTCTCGTGTCGCTGATAGCCACGTACCCCTGCTGCTCGAGAAGGGAGTAGCCGTCGCTCGCGGGCTCGTCCAACTACAAGACGGTTGTGCTAGTGTGCTCCTTACAAATTTTGCCAACGAGTTGCAGCATCTCGCCAAGGGCACGGCTGTCGCCTTCCTGCATGACTTCGCCGTGGTGTGCGCCCTGGAGACAAGCCCTCAAGACCAGGCTCCACCATGTCCTGTCCTCCCGTCCGTCAGAATCAATCCTGATTTGGCGCCTGAGCAGAAGGCTCTCCTCTCAGCGCTTATAACCGACTTCGCGGGTTGTTTTGCCACAAGCTCCAGGGTCGGTCGTACGCCTGTCGCAAAACATCGCATCATCACCGACGAGACTACACCACCCGTATGCCAGCGCCCATACCGCGTTTCTTCGACGGAACGCGAAGCCATTAAAAGGCAAGTGGACGAAATGCTCGCCGACGATGTCATTCAGCCGTCGACAAGCCCATGGGCATCACCGGTGGTCCTCGTGAAAAAGAAAGACAACACCTTCAGATTTTGTGCCGATTACCGCAAACTGAACAACGTGACCAAAAAGGACGTTTACCCGCTCCCCAGGATTGATGATGCACTCGACAGACTACGTGATGCGCGGTGTTCTCCCATATCCCGACAAGACCGCTGCTGTCTCCAGTTTCCCGCGTCCCGCTGACAAAAAGACTCTTTGACGTTTTTTGGGACTCTTACTATCGACGATTCGTCCAAGACCCTTCTTGTGGGGAAGCGACCAAGAGGATGCTTTCGTGGAGCTCCGCCACCGCCTGCAGCGTCCACCGATACACGCCCATTTCGATGACGCCGCAGCAACCGACATACACACTGATGCTAGCAACGTAGGCCTTGGGGCAGTCCTGGTACAGTGGCAGGATGGCGCCGAACGAGTCATCGCTTACGCAAGGCGTACACTTTCACGCTCGGAATGCAACTATTCAACAACTGAGAAAGAATGCTGGCTGGCCAGCCTAAAAGATCCATCTGGGCGGTTGGCGAGGTGGAGCCTCCGTTTGCAGGAGTACGACGTAACGGTCGTGTACAAGTCGGGGCGGAAGCACCAAGATACACTGAGACAACGGCGCTTGCAAACGGAACTGCTGTCGAAGTAGGTACGTCATGGGGCTCCGGCGGTTATCATTACTGACCGTGGAGCTGCTTTCACGGCCCGCTTGACTCAAGCAGTCCTAGATCTGACCCACACCAGCCATAGGCGTACAACAGCGTACCACCCACAGACAAATGGTTTGGTGGAGCGCCTTAACAGAACCCTGGCCGACATGCTCTCCATGTATGTGGATGTGGAGCATAAAACATGGGACCAAATTCTCCCATAAGTAACGTTCGCTTACAATACGACCTTGCAGGAGACAACGCGGCTCACGCCCTTCCAGCTTGTCTTCGGTCGTCCAGTTATTACTTCTTTGGATGCCATGTTGCCCGTCGACCCTCAGTGTGACCTAGAGCCAGATCTTGACCTCGCCACTTTCGTTCAGCGGGCTGAAGAAGCACGTCAACTGGCCAGGCAGCGAATACACCGTCAACAGCATGTCGACGCTGACCGCTACAATCTCGGACGGCGATTTGTTACGTACGAACCAGGGGACCATGTGTGGGTTTGGACACCAGTTCGTCGCCGTGGGTTGTCCGAAAAATTACTGCGCCGATACTTCGGACCTTACCGAGTTCTCCGCCGCATTAGCGACGTGACATACGAAGTTTCACCGGCAACCCCAGGCCGCCCATCGCGCAGACCACCGCATCCGGATGTTGTGCACGTCGTTCGTATGAAGCCGTACCACGACCGTCCTGCTGAGTGTACTTGACGCTGAGTGCCGCCGGTGCTGTGTCGTGATAGCTGTGTTTAACTTTCCCGCATCGGCCCGTGATGCCAGCGGCCCACATCGAGGCGATGATACAGCTTAGAAGTGGACGAAGAAGTGCTCGACCATCTCGCTTGTGACGAGGAAGAAGTGCTTCGCCTGCTTGCTGGTGACCGCTCAGCAGACTGGAACAGTTCGTGTATCTAACGGTGTGCCGTGTAATATTCGTGACAACGTTTCGACAAGGGGACTTGTCTTCGTCTGTGTTATTCTTAAAACTTCTCATCTTATGCAGCCTTCAAGGAAGACAGCTTGCTTACGTTAATGTTGAAATGCATGCGTGATTTTTAACTAATCAGTCCCAGAATTCAGTACTGTAGTTCAGTACAACCTGGAAGCAAGAGCACTAAGTTCTGCTATTGTTCAAATCTTTTTTACTCAACAAAGTACATACGTTAAAATTGAACATGCAAGCAAGACAGCTTGTTTGTTTTTATTCAAATGTTTGTGGTAAATAAATTGTTTGCTACTTGGCAAAAGTCTTGTCATTAGGGCGGTCCACATTCACACCATGGGAATGTCCAATTGGAATTCAAAACAATTGTGCTAGGCTGCTTCTCTTCAGTTCCCCCAGACGACGCAAGGCTGACTCATGCAGTGTTGGAGTTGTCTGGCTTGCTTCTTTTAGCTCTTCTGCTTGCATAACGTTATGCTCTTGTATGTCTTGTTGCCTTTCTTGCCTTTCGTCTTCAGTGAGAATGTCATCAACACCGAGGACCCCATCATCGAAGCAAATGGTGTGCAACACACAACAAGCAATTATGAATCGTGTGATTTTGTCCACTGTTGTAAATTCAACACACCGCAGTTGTCGAAACCTCTATTTGAGGCGTCCGAATGCATTTTCTATTATGACTCTTGTTGAGGAGTGACGGCTGTTGTACGCCACCTGGGCTTCAGTCATGTTCCCATAGTTTTTGAACGGTGTGGACAGGTGCTCTCTGATAGGGTATGCCACATCCCTTAAAATATGGTGCTTGTTAATTTGGCAAATGGTTGGCAAGTCCTCATTCACACCAGAGAGCCGCAGAACCAGGGCATCATGTATTTTGCTTGGTGTACCTGTGAAAACAACTTGGAACCTGCCGTTGGAGTTGCATATGCCTTGCATGGTCAGTGAGACTTGATCGTGCCGGTTTACATATGTTGATTTGATCTTGTTGTTAGGGCAGCGAATGGGAATGTACCTTCCGTCTATGCACCCTATTACATTGGGGAATTCTGCAATCTGAAAAAGAGAATGTGTAAATAATCACAACCATGAGTTTAATACTGAAAGTTTGATGAAAGTTTCCAACAGCCTAAATTTTATTGTAATCTATTTTTGAAACCTTTTTCGAAAGATTTGATTGCCTGTGCATGTTCATGTTTAGTTTACCATGCTTGTCAGTGCTAGTGACAGCTTTTTCTAAATAAGATCTCTTGCTATCAGGTAAGAACATCACAACCTATGAAGCCATTGTAAATGCATTTCATATGACAAATTTGTTTTCAATGCTGTTGGACGTGTAATGCATCACAAGCATTCAGAACCTTAATGGTGAGACTAACTCTCATTCTGACCCTGCTAAGCATTTCACTTCATGGTTGTCAAAAAATCCATAAAGCAGCTCAGCAACCCCCTTCAGCTCTTTATTGTTGACAAGTGTACAAAGCTGATTTTCATGTGTAACCAACATACATTTCACTACCATGTAATAGTACTTGCTATTATTTTATTTCTACCCAATGAAACATGCCTAAGAATGCCTAAGCCCACACTGGCACTGACCTCCACTTTCTGCGCTCAAGTGCAGTTTGACAGAAATGTGAACCACACAGGCTGAAATTGTTGGTGACCTCATAACAGATGGCACATACCCACACAAGGGGACAATCTGAAATGTCGACCCTAACAGAGCACCATGTGGTAAAACCTCCCTTCGTTTGCTCCACTGCTCGAGCTCTCTAGACAAGTATGATTAGGCCTCCACAAGCTTGTTTCACTGCACAGCTAGCTGCCTTTAGAAGGTAGAGTTTACATTTCTATTGTTCTCATTACCACTTTGTGACAGTATGTAACATCTTGAAAGGCCAGCACATTTTAAAAACCTTTCTTGTTTAGTTAGAAATGGTAAATGTTGCTTTACTCACTTTTTCAAAATCATTTGCTAGAGCATCCTTGTCAGCTGAGAAATAAATAACCTCCGGGGCAATGCTGCAAGGAAGTCAAGCACGGTCAATGACACACAGCTGTGTGGATTCAGCCATGTCAAAAAGCACAGCAACCCACTGATGCTTTCTTTGCAGCATACCTGGTGAAAAATCAAGCAGAAATACAAAAGCTTGCCACGATCTGTGGTTCTGGCCCGAAAGTGCTTGCCAAACTGCAGAGAGAGACCTGTCAGTTTATGCACACCACTGTATGTCACCTAGCTCTTACCTCTCTGTCCGTGTATGTGCGCACTGCGTTGTCAACATAATCCGTGACTTCGGCAATTCTGCGCCGCACACTGAAGAGCTCTACAAATTTATGTGCACAGGCACGACTGAGGTCGTCGTCGGAGCTGTCGCTGCTATCGGTTCTGCTTTCAAGCTGCGACAGCAGGAATGAAGGCCACCCCAGTACGCTTAGGCGAGGTTTTTTGAAATTTCCGCTGTTACGCATGTGGGGACGCCTTCGTCCCCTGCGTTCGCATTCCCGCATTGCACACCCCACTGTTGTTAGCTCCCTCCAAAAAGCACTCCTCTCGGCCCAGAAACACAATCTTAGTTGACTGTTTTGCCTGTTGATCGCAAACAGTGAGTTACAATGGTGCTATTAGCGTCGGTAATACCGCATATATTCCAGTTTTTAAATATTTTAATGTCCTCCCAAAAACAAATTCATGACTATGATCGTGTCCCCACACAGTGGCGGGTTTTAGCAGCGGATATGACATCACCTGGCGCGAGCTTGATGATTGGACAAACAGTAAATATACTGCAAATTGTGTGAATAAATAGACACACATTTTGTCACCTGTCGGTGTTTTATATTAGATCAACAAAAACAACTTCGTCTTAGATAAAAGCCCTGCAAAGCAAGTAAAATAAAAATACACCAGGGGCTCTGGCATGGAAACGACGCTGCCAGTCTCAGCAAGAACGAGTTACAAAGAGCAGGCAACCACGTGAATTATAGCCGGTATCCCCCCAAGCAGTGTTTCACAGCCCCTTTAACACATGGGCGGCTTGACAAGCTTGCATCTCCTTATAGACAGAGGCAATGACAGACTCAACACAAGTGGTACGGGAATACAAGGAATAGGCAAACACTGGATAGAGAACAGATACAACTCCACAAGTGTAATCTATATGCATACAAGTATTCACAAAACACGAATTGTCGCTCCCTGCACACATGTCAGACAAATAATGCGAACATGCATAAGTACAGATTATAACACGCACAAGCACATCCACCATTGCGTTATACAGCACAATGAATGAGTACTGCAGATGTCTGCAGAGCATGCAGATGTCTACAAAGCAACTACCACAGGTTCCACATCTGACCGCAGAGCTCAGACAAAAATGTAGCCATGTTATTGGCATTGATCATAGCCATAGCTTAAAAAATGAAAGTTCAAGAAAGCACCATGGCATTACTCCTGATAAAAGGATCATGTTGAGAAAGTGTGTACACCAGTGCTTCTTATTGCCCTTGTACAGACACGAGATTGCTGTGATGAACTCTACACTTTATAACACAGACTGCCACGGTGGCTCAGTGGTTATGGTGCTCGGCTCCTTACCCGAAAGGTGCAGGTTCGATGTCAGCCGTGGCGGTCGAATTTCGATGGGGGCAAAATTCTAGAGGCCCATGTACTGTCGATGTCAGTGCACATTAAAGAACCCCAGGAGGCCGAAATTTACTGAGCCCTTCACTATGGCGTCCCTGATCACCTGAGTTGCTTTGGGACGTTAAACCCCCAATAAACCTTTCCGAAAACCTTGCTGCACAGGTGACAAAATGTCATTTTCAGCAAGATAGAAACTATGCGTTCAAGTAACTTGTAACAGGAAGAGGCGTTAGAAATTGGTTGATAGTTAAAGAGTTAGGTTGTCACCCTTTAACTGGTACGATGCCTGCCATCCACCAGTACATCACCCGTATAAAACCCGAGAGATCTTCGTTAAAAAGGTTTATGGGGGTTTAATGTCCCAAAGCAACTCAGGTTGAGGGACACCGTAGTGAAGGGGCTCTGGAAATTTAGACCACCTGGGGTTCTCTTAACATGCAATGACATTGCACAGTAGATGGGCCTCTAGAATTTCACCTCCATCGAAATTTTATTGTTAAAAAGATCTTGTTTATGGCCGCAACCCGGCAGATGCATGCTGCCATGGTACAGCACCGGCAGGACTAGAAAAATAAGAACAAAAAATGTCTCGCACTTCAGCTGCTGCTCTAGAGAAATTATGGCCAGCAGGAGGCTGCAGGCCCAGCATCGCCAGCGTAGAGCGCCATTGTCCTTCGGTTACGTTACCGAAGTGGTCCTCGTGGTCCACGTATTGCCCATCACTGTAGTAGGCGTCCTCGGTGAGGAAGTTGTGCAATGCACATGTTGCCAACACCACAAAATCCGCATTTTCCGGCTTAAGGTTGATGACACGCCGAAAAATGCGGAAACGTGAGGCCATCACACCAAATGCACTTTTGACGCACCTCCTGGAAATTAATGTGGAAGATGTGCGCACGCTGGAAGAAAAAGAGGAAGTCCAGTATCTTGCCGCTAGCACACTGGGGCTGGGGCGGGTGATCCGGGGAGCGTCGCTGTAATCAATGAGAGTAGCACTGGTAGGGGCCTGACTGGACAAACTCCAAGGGGAGGAGCGGTAGGCAGGAGCCGCCTGCAGAGAACAGCTCTCATATGGGACTTCACTGCAGCGCCCAGGATCTTGATGCCGGGAGAGTTCGTCACGCACGATTTGACAAATGACATCAGGGAGCCTCTCGCCGCTCGCCTTCTCCCCAACGTCGTTCCCCACCGTCACCGAGAAACTAGCGGGTATTTGCGTCATGGCCTTAGTGGACACTGGTGCCACAGTGATGAGTTCAACTTTCAAGAACCGTCTAAGTCGTAAAATAATGTTCGCTTGGGATCGATCGTGCTGTTATATTCCGGGGTGTAGGGGGAGAATCATTGGTTCCGATTGGTATTTGTTTTGTGAATGTAGTGATCGCTGGCCACATGTTCCAAACTGAATTCACGGTGCTCCCTCGTTATACGCATGACATCATCCTCGGTATTGAGTTTTTGCACCATTGTGGCGCTACTCTCAACTTCCGCAGTGGTGGCATGTCATTAAGTCCTGGCCTTCGGTCAGCTCTCATATAAGACTCGCCAGTGGTTGCCCAAGTGTTTTCTGTCTCTGCAGATACCGTCGTTCTAGCAATCTGCCATATTCATTCTCGTTGTGTCCTCGGGCACGATTTCTGATGCCTTCGATGCTGTGGTGGAACCTTGTTCCCTTAACTGTGCAAAGAAAAGTGTGCCAGTACCCCGCATGTGACCAAGGGCCATGCCACTCTGGACTGTCAGTTATTCCAACGAACCTGCAGTATTGCCATGTGGTTTAAAACTTGCTGGCTTTGAAGAACGTTTTTCTGTACCAGTTGCCGCGACCACTCGCAACTGGTCACTGACACTGACAGCCATGGTCAACAAATCCCTACCCACTAGCGACTGCCAGGTACTAGTGGCCATTCTTATGAAGCATGCGAACGTGTTTGACTTTGGTCGCGACCAACCACCGCCGATTCCAGCTTCCATGATCACATGATCAATACTGGATCTGCACAACTGATTCGACAGAAGCCATACCGCAAGTCGGAACGCAATTACACTGTAACAGCAAGAGTGCCTCGCCGTTGTTTTCAGTGTACAATGGTTTCGTTCGTACCCTTATGGACGTGCTTTTACATATATATATATATTATATATATATATTATATATTCATATATATATCCATACATATATTCATGAGAACGTTTTTATCTTCTAGGCACCCTGGCAGAGAAAAAAATCAAGAATCTGAAACATATATGTTGAGCTGGGACGGCTGATATACCTACAGTCAAGTGGCCGCATTTCGAATCAATGATGCAGCCGATTGAGGCTTCACCGCAGCTTGCACTGCGAGTTTAATTTGCTTGTATAATGAGAACTTTTGCAACACCTGATGTAGAAATACATGTGAAAAGGAGAACAGAGCCAGAGCAAGCATAATGTGACTTACAAGTCCAAAAATATGGTAGTTGAACAGGACTCCATTGAACAAACGCCGGTGCCCCATAGCATGAAAGTGATTGCTGAGGTAGTCTAAGCAGGACAGCAGAAAGGCTAGTTTAGTGTTATCAAACTATATGCTTAGTGCCTCTAGCAGTATTCTTGTTCCATATCTATACGTCTAGCAACTTTAAGCTGAACGCTAGGATTTCTTTTGCTAAGTCACCCTCTTCTTATCTGTGCCTCAGTGCAGTGAACAGTAGTACTCTTACCTCTGCATGTAATCAAGCAGCTGTATTTGCTTTCATGAGAGTGGATCATAAAAAGTTGAACTACATAGTTTGTTTTCCCAGAATCCTACCAAAAAAACATAATTTTGCGCAAACAAATTTCACAAGCAACTGCACTTGGTTATTCGAAAAGTTCATTCTGTTTATCCCGGTGTAAAATATGTATGTTAATTTCTTTTCCGCTTTTTCCATGCTGTGGATGACGGTGGTGAAAGGTTAGTGACAAAAAGGAAGCTTTTTAGGTACTTCAGCGGGAGCAGTTCAGCGGGAGCAGAGCTTTGATAGCAGTCTCTTTCAATATATTCATGGTGCCTGTAGCAACGAAGTGATCCGTTCGGCGCTTTAATCACTCGCCACCACACACATTCTTTTCCTACAACACAACAACCACCATTTATTTACAAGGATGAGAAAAGGCGGCACATTCCATCATCGACCACGGCAAGTCCACCACACAGCACACACTCCCAACACACACTGCCACTGACTCACTGACCAACCATCCTGCCTGACAACCCGTCTCGCTCCCCACCGCGACCGTCCCGACCCTTTCCCAGAAAGGCCATATAATCCCCCTCCCTAGCTCCCTAGTAATGGGTCCGATCCGATCAGAATATTAATTGAGCGGTGTTCTAGCTCGTTCAGGTCATCGCCTAAACTGCAGCCAAGGCAGTCGTCTAATTCTTGTATGATACTTTCGTCTGGGCTTGGGAGATCCTGTTGACAGATAGTCGGTGTTTCGAGAGCGTCGATCTCGTACCTTCAGTTATTTTGCCTGCTTCGCAAAGTCAGCTGAACCCGTCGAAAGGTACGTTCTTGTTTATCGCCTCCAAACACGCCAACTGTTAGGATTTCGGTACCGAGCAGCTTGCAGTTCAGCTTCTGTGATAGCTGTTCGGTAATAAAGGAGCGCTGGCTACCAGTGTCGAACATAATTCTAGCCAGTTTTCTCTTCTTCTGACTCTCGGCCCATGCTGTCAAAGTTTGGAGCAGAACCGATGGTGTCGCGCCACACCGCATTGCTTGTAGGCTGACTGGACTAGAGCTTACGTTTACGCCCTTCTGAGTCTCATGCGATTGAGCGTATCGCCGGTCGGGAATGAAGTTCAGGTCACACATCGTTGAGGCATGCCTGCCGCGACACTTGCTGCAAGATAGCATGCGCTTGCACCTTCTTGCCGTATGTTTTGGCCTCGTACATCGGAAACATCGGCCGTGCTCCCGTAGCATGCGCTTCTTCTCCGACAGCTCCCTTGAGGTGGTGCAATCCTCCATTGCATGCTGTTTTGACTTGCACAGGAAGCATTCCACGTCCTTCATTGTGCCATGCAAAGCTGCCGCTGACGAGTGTCGAGGCTTGCCAGAATAAGCTGCACTCTTCAGTTCATGCGTCGGATTATGGGACATGGGCTTACCAGTTGTGTCGTTGTGTTGCTCTTGCCCGCTCTTTCTCGGCACTCAACTTCGATCCGAAGGAATTCCAGAAGTGCGCGCAGCTCTTTTTTATACACCGACTTGGTTCCTGTCTCGGAGCTGGTGTCGGTGGTTGAGGCGCTGCCGTTGTTGGTGCCCTCTGCGTCCTTCGAGGCCATCATCCTGTTGTACAGCAGGCTCAGGTCGGTCGGAAGCGCCCGGAGCACAAGAGGGTAGAGCATTGCGCAGTAAGATCCTTCGCCCACACCCAACGCCTTAAGGCCTCGCATGTGAGCCTGAAGGCTGTCATACCAGCGCCGGAGAGTGTGGTCACTACCTGTCGATGACACCTGTGCGGCAGCCATCAGGCCCTCCATCTGGTGCTGCTTCAGGATGTCAATGGTGTGGTTGTAGCACTCTGCCGTCAGTTGCAACCCCTCGATGGCAGATGCTCCGTCTCCTGTCAGTGCAGATCCGCAAATACTGAAATTTCTCTGCTGGCGATAGGTCCGAATTCTTGTGGATCATTGTTTCAAATAGCTCCCAAATGGCTGCCAATTCCTTCTTTCGCCGTTAAATTTCAGGAGTTCCAATTTGGGGAGTCTTGTCTTGGCAGTCGTTCCTGTCGTTGTGCTTCAATCTTCGTTCGAGTTAGTGCTTCCCACGTTCGTTCCTTCTGCGGTGCGTTTTGCTGCAGACTTCAGCTTGGTTAGAGAAGTCACGATCTTGTCGCCGTATTCGATGATGGTTGCAAACTCTGCGTCGGCTTCCTGCTCGGTGATCAAAGGCTCGATCGCGGCGTCTACATTGTTCAGTTGACGTTGAGTCAATTGCAGACGTTCGATAATTACCTCCAGATCCTCGGCGTTCGGTGCGGTAGACTTCAGCAATGCGTTTCTGCCTCACCAACCAGGCGCGTTGCTTGAGTTCGCAGGGCCTTCCTCTTTCTCTTCGAGATCTCCATGTCTTTCGAGGAGTCGATCTTGGTGGTCCGTAGATGTTGCAGAATCGTTTTCCCGGGTTTGGGCACCAGAAATTAGTGTAGCAACGAAGTGATCAGTTCGGCGCTTTAATCACTCGCCACCACACACATTCTTTTTCTACAACACAACCACCATTTATTTACATGGATGAGAAAAGGTGGCACATTCCATCATCGACCACGGCAAGTCCACCACACAGCACACACTCCCAACACACACTGCCACTGACTCACTGACCAACCATCCTGCCTGACAACCCGTCTCGCTCCCCACCGCGACCGTCCCGACCCTTTCCCAGAAAGGGCATATAATCCCTCCGAGGTCGTCGGGCGGGGAGGTTCGGCCATTGCAGCTCCACGCAGGCAATGCAGGGACATGTGGAGCCATTGCCTTAGCCCACGGTAAAAAAAAGTTTATGTTAAAACCATATCAGAGTTATTAACGTGGTAATATGTGTCAACAAAAATAGCGCGTGGACAGAACAAGGACGAGTAGGACGTGAAAAGCTTTTGTGCACAGATTGAAGTTGAATGATTGAAATTATTTTTCATTTAGTCATGAAAATAACTCTTCAGGTTCCCAGTAGCACTCAAAGTAACACCATTTCTGTTGCATTCTGCCCATTTAAACCTTCTGGAAAGCTTCATAATGACCTGTAGGGAAAGAAAATGCTCCTGTAAAAAAATGCACAGTGTTGCCTCTCACCGCCTCTCTGTAATTGCGTTGACTTGCAAAGCATGAATTGCTTCATTTTCAAAATGCTTTGTTTATTTACGGTTTCAGACGAACTATTCTTCACGAATGCAAGTTACCGATAGTTGGATACAGCTCAAGAATGCAACGAAAAATGCCCTTCAAAGGAGGCCCTCCGGCCAGTGGCATAGAGTGCAGGTGCTTATGTAGCTTGAAATCGGAGGCGAATGGCAGATGGGCCCATAAAATGGGATTAACAGTGATGTAACTATCAGTCATTGCCAATAAAGGTGCACTGAACCCGTCTCTTTGCCACAGGAACTTGATCTACACGTTCCCAGCATTCTTAGGAGCTTCGACTTATTGCCCTGTGTGGCCGATTTCCTCAATTAAGTCGAATTAACGTCCGGCTCCCGCCTTTTTTTTTAATTCTGCCTCGTACGATGGGCGGAGTCTACCAACGCGTGGAGTGCTGTGGAGGCTTTGCTTTCGCTTTATTTTGTTTTTAAGTTTCCGTGAATAAGCAGTTTCATTCGCAGATAATATAGCCGCAAAATAAGCCAACAGAAATAAAATTACGCGTGGACTATTTGCTTTCGCCAATCACTTGACTGAAGTGAAATGAAAACTGCGAAAATAATCAAACTAATTTCTATTACTCTTTCTGGACACGCAGGTTATAATCATTTGATAAATCCGCGACATAGTTGTGGTTCATAGAGCGTATCACCAAAAAAAAACAAGCCCGAAGCAGCCGGACTATGTTTTCTCCTCGTCTGCTGCCATAGGAGTGATGCGCCCCACCGCGGTGGCTTCGGCCTGCTCCGAGGAAGCGCTCGCCTCGCTTCTTTTGCTTGTCGGTTGTTGGTGCACGCGGTTCTTATTCCCGAAGGTCCTGTGTGCCCCACTTCCTACTTTTGCTATCCTGCGACACTTTTTCGTGTGATCTGTGGGACGCCATCGCGTTCTGTTGCGAGTGTTGTTCGGTTCGCGAGTGATATTTTCGCGATGCCGGACGTTTGTGCGGTGAGGTTGTGCCCTCATCAGACTAAAAAAAATTGGCACAAGGGCCTACGTTTGTTCGCCTTGCCGAAGGACGAACCGCGACGTAGTGCATGGCTACGTTGCGTGGGGCTCGATAACACCTAGACGCTACCAAAGTTTATCCGCTTCTGCGCTGAACACTTCGAGATAAGCGCTTTCCATCGGCCCGACGTGAGTCACTCTCGCCTGCGTTCGAATGCTACGCCCACGCTTCGACTTCCCGTCGTCGATGGAACCGAGCAACAAGCACCAAAGCGCCAAAGAGTCCTGGACCCGCTTGCACAAAACTCTTTAGCCCAGTTGCAAGCTACTGCCATGTACTGCCATGTTTTCCATGCTACTGCCATGTTTGTTTGAGGGTTATTGTGGCAATCACAGGTGACACTTCGCTTTTGCAGGACGATCGGGCAGCTGAAGCGGCGCTTCCATTGTCTGCATGGGGAGCTCCGAATGGCACATCACCGGTGCTCAGCAATCATCTTTGCCTGCTGTATGCTGCACAACATTGCCAAGCAGTACGCATGCAGCAGCGATGAAGAATGTGTGCTACCACCGGAGGTGCCAGCTCCTCCCAGTGCCATGGCTGATGATGGCAACACAGTGCGAAATGCACTTGTGCAGCAACACTTTTCTTACTGTAAGTATCAAAGCTTTTGTGTATTTTCTGTAACGAATAAAGGGGAAATATGTTATCCCCTGTGTAACTGTTCTAACATATCTTGCCCTGGACTACACGAATACCCTTGCTGAATTGCAGTGCTTCTGCCATAATTGTTGACAAACAGACAGGGAAGAGTAACAAGTTTTATTTTGTTTCTGTACACAACGAAACATTAGTAATTCAAAAGGTAAACAAATGCAAAAAAAACACGCATATTAGCAAACAGCATATCCGAACATTTACTGCCACTTAGCATTCCATGTATGTTAACATTAGGTACAAAAGATGATTACATATTCGAACCTTGCTCTGTGTCCCGAGTGTTGCATGTCGCCAGAACGGCACAAGTCGAGATCAGGGATCATAGCACAGGAAAATACATGTAATCAGGGAAGCCCAAACATTTGAGTATTGTATCCTACTTCAGAAAACAGTCACAAGAAGACAACACATCACCTAGGAATATGCTATTGCGTTAATGTGAAAACCATGCAACCATGTTGCAGTTCAGAGAACAATTAATGATATTGTTTTTAAAGTAAATGCAGGGGACGGGTGGTACCACTGAGGTTAATGCTCCCACATGCATAGTATTGCAGAAGCGTAGCTTGTTGGGCCAGTTGGTGCATGCTAAGTAGAAAACCAGCGGAAAGGACACGTTCACAAGCAGGAGAAGTAGGAGAACACTGGAAACACAACTGAAAATTCTTTACTTGGTATATTGCCAACATCAGAACAGGGCGCACATGCGCGAGAGCACCACAAACGCTATCAAAACAGCAAACACAAAATTGATTAAGCGAGCGAAGGTTGCATGTGGCAACCTATCTGTGTTTTGCCGCATTATGGAACAGAGGGGTGCAGTCTTTGCAGTGGTTGCAATGTCTTGGCAGATTTGTGTTACCTGGCTGCAGCGAAGTGCGGTGCTGCCTCATATGGTCATTGACGCATTGACCTGTTTGACCTATGTAGGCCTTGCCACAGGACAGTAGGAGCGAGTAAACATCGGTTGTGCATTTGGCGAACATGCTCTGCTGGTGTTTGACATAACATTTCTTTTTTGTGCTAATTTTTGAGATACATGAACAAAGCGACGACAGTTTGGTGGGCGCAGGAAAGACTAACTTAACACCGTATTTCATGGTTACCTTTTTAACGTTATGTGAGACTTTATGCAGGTATGGCAGTACAGCAGAAACTATTTTGCATATTGTGTGTACAAGACCTGCGCAGAGCATTACCGAGGCAAAGGTTGTCAATGCCTCTCTTCACAAGTTTGGAATATGAGGAAGAGTAGGGCAGCAGGCTTTTCTTGGTCCGTGGAGAGTAGCTCCAGCAAACATGGCTTTCTTCAGAGAAGGTGAGAGTCAAATCAAAAAACCTAATTGAGTCACCAAGGGGCACTTTATGAGTAAAACTCAAGTCAGGATAGGTATCAGTAAAGAAGGTCAAAATGCCATTTGCGGCCGCTTCGACACTGTCATGGGAAGTTCGTTTCAAGAAAATTAAGAAATCGTCTACATACCTAAACACTTTCACTACTCGATCGTAGTAGACGATGTGTTGCATGTTCATGCAACACATCGTCAAAATGAGATAAAAATATGTGGCACAAAATAGGAGCTACACACGAGCCAATGGGAATGCCCTGCTTCTGTATGTTTTCATGTTCTACCACAGTGGAAGAAAAGTAGCAAGTGAAAAGTTCCAAAAAGGAATTCACCGATATGCCCGAGCTGTTCTGGAAGGCCACTGCACCTCTGTTTTCGATGAGTTCCCGCACAGTAACTAAGAAGTCCTTTTGGGGAACTGAATAGAAGAAGAAGAGGTCTTCGATGTCCCCGGAAAAGGCGGAATTGGCACTCGCACTGGTAGCGGATAAGTAGTCCACGACGTTCATCGAGGTCCGAACGCTAAAGGGGTCGTCAGGTGCCAAAGGGTCCAAGGATCGTTTCAAAAACTGGCCCACTCCAGCGTTGTCCTGAGTACTTCTCCTCCTTGTGAATCCGTCCTTTTCGCTAGTTTTCTACTACTACTCCGACATGCATGTATCTTGCCCTCAACTACTCTAATTTTCCTTTTGATTATGCAGTGTTCTTGTCAAGATTGGTGACAAACACCTAAAAAGTGGATAGATACCTTTTTTTATTATGCACACAGGAAAACCTAAATTTCAAAATGCAAACAAGAAAAATAAGTGCAAAAAGAAACGCAAACATTATTAAGGAAGCTTGCTACTTCTTAGCATCAAATATAATTATTCTTACTTAGTGTAGACAAGATGGTTGTTGTTCAAACACTGCTGCTAAGGCTTACAATGATGCATGTAGCCAGAAAAGTGCACGTTAAAATAAGGAATTAAGTCACACCGATCATATCATAAACAAAGTAACCACCCATTCACTTGAGCAGAACATACGGCTTCAAGAAATGGTTGCAGAATGACTAGACACACAGTACATACTGGAGTGCTTTTCCAACACTGTGAAAACTATGCAATCAAATCACGTATACTCTGCGATGTCAGTGCATGTTAAAGAACCACAGTTGGTCGACATTATCTGAGCCCTTCACTAGTCTCATAGCCTGAGTTGCTTTGGTCGTTAAACCCCATAAAAGCAAATCACAGCTCAGAAAAAGAAAAGGCACAAACTGTAATGGGGCTCCAGAAATAACAAATCCTCATCCAGAAACTTTGCGGATTCTTTTGACACATGTTATGCTCAATCTTTGTCCTATTAAGAACATCATTAGGTTTCATTTGGTTTTATGGGATGTAAAGTTCCGAAGCAACTCAAGCTATGAGGGATGCCATAGTGACGGGCTCTGGATAATTTTGGCCACCTGGAGTTCATTAACATGCATCGAGACCGCACAGTACATGGACTTTGAATTCAGGAAGACAGGATCTCTAAAAAAGAAATGACAGGTACGTCGCTCTTTTTCAAGTTGAAGTATTTCAATCTCTAATTCACATTTGCGGGCTTCTGTCCTCATTCGGGCTTGTGTTTCTGCTAAGAGTGCAGCTCCATACTTGTTTATGACAGCAACAGCAGCATTGCTGACTGCCTTCCAGCCTTCTGCCACATCTGTGACTTTTGCTGCTGCTTCTGCTGTTGCTCCTGCTGCACTCAATTCTATATGAGCAGCTCTTTTTTTTTGCTTACAGGACATCATGCTCCAGCTCAACATTTCTTCGGTTCAGCTCAATAGCCTCTTGGAGGCTCTGGTTCTGCTGTGCTCACCTTGAGAGTCGTTGAGGTAGAGGTCTCACTGGTGCTGGTGATGCCTGAGCTGGGGTGGCAACCACTGCTGCTTCCACCACCACCGGTTCTCCATCATGTAGACATGTGCCTTCTCGTCGTGGTGGGCTCCCTTGGTAGCCAGCTTCTGAGCCGACAGTGTCTTCATCTGCTTCGACAGGGTCAAAAGAGAACATTCCCTCGTTGACCGCATCCACTGGTGCCTGGTAATCTGTGTAAATTTCTGTGCGGCTGCTTTCATGTTGCTGCTCTGGCTCATCAGCAGTGCCTGGCAAAAGCTGGTTACCGCCGTCTTCAAGGAGCCTGTGTGAATTATTTGCACTTTTATTGATGCTGTACATCAAAAGGAGAACTTGCAGAAGGTGTAACCCACTGGCAGGAATGCATTTGTGTAACACTGCTGTGTACAGAGACTAGACTTATTTGTGCAAGAAGTTCTGCAATCATTTTTGGCAGACTGTACATAATGTTGCATCTGTAAAAGTTTTGAACAATTTCACTTAAGCAAATAAGTGTCATTATGCAAGATAGCTGCTTGAAAGTGATGGTTCACAATGTACACGCAGAAATCGAGATTTGTTACTGTCATGTGTGTGTGCGTATGCTCGTATTCTCTAATTCCTGTAGCCCCATTGCAGCCTATTTTCACTGAGCAGCAGCTAAGCATCATATATTGCACAATTTCCACCCCACAACTCTTTTTTTGTAGTAGCTGACAATATGAACTGCGTGACTGCGGTTCATTGTACTCGGGGAGTCGTTATACTTACTCATCTTGGTTTACAGCATCAGGTATGCCCTCCAACATTGGGTTGTCTGCTCCTACGACGTCCCTGACAGCCTCCAGTAGGGCAGACAGTTCATACTGATTACGACCAGCACCTGCACACATTAAGAAATATTGGACTATGAATTTGCAAAAGCATTGATTAGGAATACTTCACAATAAAATGCAGCACTCACCAGCCATACCTAGCATCAAAATTTCGTTACTATGCACTGTATTTCTGTGCAAGACATGCCATTATGCAAATGCTTTATTTTTTTTTTACCCAAGAACTTGTGGTAATGACTATTGTCTCTTCGAAACCTGTCGTGCCCAGCAAAAACTGTCTGGCCAAGTGTTGCCTGCTACTTTCTTACTTCACTTCTTTCGTTACATTTGTGTATAAGTACTCAGTGCTTGTATTTCATGCATATGTGAAGAATAAATTTTCTTGTGTTCCTACCAGTGCGGCTGGCTCATATCCTTCCACATGTGCTCTAGCGAATTACAGTGTGCGTCTGGAGTGGCAGCTACTGATTACGAACTTTAACTGCTGCACGAATATGAAGTTCAACGAATGAGACACCATTGCGCCTAAATGAGTGGTTGTTGCAAGCAAAAGAGCAGCACAAAAACAAAACAAAGCTGAAAGGCGATCACATTTTCCTTGATACACTTGAAAGATAAACAGTGGGCTTTGTCCTCTTGAGATTTTGTAAGGAGCAATTTAGTGTCCAGTTTTCTTGCATGGAGCTTCAGTTCTAGCCATTTATCAGAGTGCCAGTCCGTGCAGTAACTATAACTTGCAGTGAGGCGTACCTAACGACGTTTTTGTTGCTTTCTGAAAGACTCAATCGTCAGGAAAGATGCATCTCTTACTCGAAGCTAGCGACAATAAAGTTTATCACCAGTAAACTCAGAAATAAGTGGCAGGCTGCATGGCAAGAACACGTAAACAACAAACTACATTCTGTGAAACCAATTTTAGGGGAATGGCAATCATGTAGGCATCAAGAACGTTTTACCGAAGTAATTTTATGTCAGCTCCGCATTGGACACACCCACCTCACGCACAGCTTTCTACTAACCAAACAGAACAAACCTCTCTGTGACATGTGTGGTGCTGAACTCACGGTGAACCACATTTTAATTTCATGTATCCAACTAGAAGAACTAAGAAAGAAATATTTTACAACATTTTACAGGGAAAGCATCCCTTTCACCCCATGTTACTTTTAGGTGATCGAGCACTGGTTGACATCTCTTGTATTTTTAGGTTTCTCAGGGAAGCCAGTGTTTTAAACAAACTCTAAGTATAAAAAGCTTCACCTTTAACAAAAACTCTAACCTTGTGGTTTGGCGCATCATAGCCTCAGTTGCTTTTGTGCCATTAAAATCAATATAACCATAACCAACCATTTCAATGTTGGCCGCAGTAAAATTCTGCTGAACAAATAAACAAGAAACTGTTGCACTGTACGCTGCATGCCCGAACATAATTTGTACTTGCCGAAATCATGGGAAGAATGTGGGCTTTTCCCGCCTTCATCGTGCTGCTGTTCATAAACTGGTTTGGTTTATGGGGTGTAACATCCCAAAGCGACTCGGGTTATGCGGGATGCCTAGTGAAGAGCTCCCGAAATTTCGACCACCTGGGGTAAGCCTCCATCGAAATTCGGCCGCCGCGGCCGGGATCGAACCCGCGTCTTTCGGGGTCAGCAGCCGAGCGCCACAACCACTGAGTCACCGCGGCGGCCACTTTCATAACGAATGTTTTACTACAAAGAGAAGGGGTAATAGATCACTTACCGGTTTGTCTTTCATGCTGGTGTACGAGCTTAACGGCCGCCTTTAGCTGCTGCTTCAAGTTCTGCCATTGCTTTTTTATTTCTTTTACTTCTCTCCTCGTAGTGTGGTGCGAATTTAGTTTTATGGCGACTTCTGCCCAGGCCTGATCTCGTTTTTTTCTAGTCACAGATGAATTGAACTTGCTGAATAATGCCCTAGATTTTTCTTTTATAATATGTGCTAAGTCCATCTTCTCATCTTCGCTCCAATGCTGACACTTAGATCGCTTGGCAAGCGGTTGCGAGGTTGGGACGGGCGCATTGCCTTGGGAAGTGGTACCACAGTGTTCAGTTTTCAGTTCAAAAAGCATGGGAGTGTGGCCGGATGTTGACACCGAGTCGCGGTTATCTATTGGACAGCGCGAACGCCTGTCGCAGCCGCAACCGACTTCCGGCACGTTCCCCATCTCATTCCCTGTCGGCGGCTAAGTTCCCCGCCTAGGTACTAGCTGTACCTAGCGTCTTCAAT
Organism: Amblyomma mixtum; assembly: GCF_055824585.1. Classification (NCBI taxonomy): domain Eukaryota; kingdom Metazoa; phylum Arthropoda; class Arachnida; order Ixodida; family Ixodidae; genus Amblyomma; species Amblyomma mixtum. The sequence continues at coordinate 182,128,447 of NC_143012.1, read as the reverse complement.
AAGTCTGCAGTCTGGTTCAGTTTTATCGGTTTGTGCAAGCGCCCTACGTCTGCAGGAAAGTCCGGACTTATCTTAGCTATTCTATGAATTAATTTTCTTAGCATGGCTCGACAGTGTCGTTCTGTAGGATCGCTGACTCGAGCATGCGTCAGGCTGAAGATATAGTTTGTTCTAAAAGTTACGTGGCTGTATCATGACGCGAATGGTCATCATTTGCAGAAGCGAAAGAAGTAACAGTGTTCCGTGCTTTGCGTTCGTAAGTGTGGGGTCGGCTAGATAAGCTTAGAAACATTGATATACAGCTTGTTCGGCAATTTTACGCGCGCCGTACAATGCTTCCGCCGGCTAAAACGGTGCATTGTTCGCGCTCAAATTTCGCGCAGACATGGCATTTGGTTGGCAATGCTGTTAGTTTGGGGTGCTTGTCAGAATCGATCGCAAGGTGAGAGTTATTCGCATCGTGTGCCGTGACGGCGAAGCAAAGCAGACCGCTCTCCCAGCGATGGCGCCATCCCATATAGTCTGTAAGAACTCTGCCGTGGAGATGGGGTTTTTTTGTTCCTAGCCAAATAATCAAGGAAGGAAAAGTTGTTGCTAGCCGCGACATATGCCATCTAAACCTGAGCTGCGGCTAGTAGGAACAAAAGGAAAGGCAGAGGGTAGCGAGGGGAGGCGGCCTACGCGATGTTTTTGTCGCCGGCCCTGACTTATTACCTTACGCGCGGGGGCACAGACGTACACCTCGCCTTCGCGCTCCGCACGGTCCAGCTAAATGTTATATTCCGTGCGCGTGCCGTGTTCTGTCACGGAAGGAAAACAAAACGTGCGCGGCTCTGTACACAACAAAGTTACCACACGCGGAGCGTTCTGTCACTGCGCGCAACTACAGACGGGACGTCAAGTATTCACAAGTTTGTAGTATTCACAGAGGCTCACCAGAGACTGCTCAGGGGTGTGCGCGCTGCCCTGCCTGATCCAGTGTTTCTTTCAGCTGCGCCACACTCGCCACAAACGTCGCTTGTAGCTAGTCTGTGGTGCACCCGTATGTCCCCGGGCCACACACATCTTGCAGCCGCACGGATGATCATCGCGCACTACAGCTGTGTCAGGGAGCGGCCACTGACGCTGTTGGTGCGCTCACCTCGTGCGATTCACGGGTCGGAGCGCGCAATTACGCAGTGGCCGGGCGCTCACTGTGCACGAGCAGCGGAGCCGTGCTGCGCTAGGCGCGCACAGATTTCGCACAGTGATTCACGATGCCGTGCACCCGATAGAAACTAATCAAGTTCCCAAATCGGTGTATTTATAGTGAAGGCATGGAATGTAGAGCAATCATGAAATGCTATGTTGCACCACCTCCAGCTTTGTAAACCGAAGTGACTGATCTGCCTTTGTACAACCATCTTTCAGAGCAAGGATCTTCAACCAGATCCTTCTGAGGCAAGGCTTTCAACAGCTGCAGCCAGCAGTTGTCCGTACCAGGACAATGGTTCTGTCGAACACAGCACTAGATCTGAAGCTGTCTGTAAGTCCTTATTGCATTTCATCCATTCTGTGTGGATAAATATTTGTTTCCCTACAGTGACGCCAGCTGCGACTTCTCCTGGCCGTGTCACAGAGGAGTCCTTGCTGCTTCCACCCTTCGTCCCGGCCACATGCAGCAGTGATCCACTTGACTGCACATCTCCACAGGGTGACAGGCCAGACTCTGACTCCAGCTACTCTCCAACCTACAATGACGATACCGAAAGGTGGGCTCTTCACAGCTGCATGGGTTTTGGGCCTAACAGTTGGCACTATTCTGATTCCAGTGAGTCATCCGCAGAGAGTACACCAGCCCCCCCAGAAGAACGGCAGTTCTTGGTCTTTGAGAGCTGTCTGAGGGAGCTGTTCCAGACATGCCCAGAGTGCTCGAGGCCTTGTGAAACCACCATTACCACCAAAGGCAGCTTCATCAATGTCATCACCATCTGTCCTCTGGAGCATGTCCAGCAAGCAAGCGGGCTGGATGCAAGGAGCTGGACATCTGGATTCCGTCAACTACCAACCACATGTACTGGGAAGCCCGCGCTGGAGGGGGCAATGTAGAGCTGGTCGTCGATATCTGGCGGAGTATGAAAAATCACGTCATCAACCAGCACTCTGGACATGGCGGACTGTACTCAAGGTGTCTCCACAGCGACATGCCAGAGGAGACAAGAGTTTGGATGGACCCCAGTGACTTGTTTTTGCCCTTGTCTAAAGAACTTGTTTTAAAGCATACCTTTTGCTCAAGAGTCCCAGACATACGAGCAATTCAAGCACATCACTGAGGACAAGCGTCTCCTCAAAGATATCACACAGATGTCCCCCCATGGCCAAACGTTTGCTCTGGAGGCATTCCACAGCGTCTTGATTGACTTCGCGCCAAAGTCTATGGCATTTTCTCCAGCAGGGATGCTTGCAAGGTAATATTGTAGTTCTGTCCTGTGTCTAGAGGCAGTTGGTTTATTCCAAGAGTGAGCACGTAACCACATCCACATACTCCAGATCATTAGGCAGCATTGCCATCCTATACGATATCCTCAACTTACAGGACGCAACTTGCCATCCTCCACTTCAATGAAAATGCAGACCGGTCCCAGGCGAAGAAGACAAAGGAAGGCAATTCACGCTGGATGATGAAGACTACCAAGGCGCGAAAGGGCCATCACACAGTGTGTTCCATCAAAACAGCTACCACTTACAGTAAGCATTATGCTTCATCCCAAACGAATGACTTGAGGGGAGCCTTTTGGAATGAAGTAATGTGAAGATTTCATTTCCAAAGTATGTCGGAAAGCTTGTAAAAGAAGTTATCAGCAGCAGAGAGCTCTGGCAATCTCTCTCTGATGCATCAGAGGCCAACACAAGCACTTTCCCAGCACCAATGATCTCGCTTATGGAAGCAAGGAGGTCCCGCTTCAGCCAGGGTCCCCAGTGAGGCAGACCAAACAAGGTGAGGGCGACAACATCCAGCGTGTTTGAAAGTCTGAACTGTGATGAGCAGCAAGATGTGTGTTTCCCCTTCTGCTGCACCAGAGGCCGACATAGCATCTTCGTGGCAGGGCTCGGAATCCTACTTTGCAACTATAATGAGGACCAATGGCTGCCAATGACATCACTCACACTGTGTCCCATGCAAACACTTCCAACTTTCAGTGAGTAACATGTGTAACTTCTGCATGAATGACATTCGGGGCGTATTTTCGAACATTGGGAAGTTATGAGCAGCGGCAAGAGTCAGCGATCTTTCTCTGATGCATCAGAAGCCAGCATAAGTGCTTTCCCAGCACCAACGATCGGCTTTCGCCAAGGTGAGGGCGACAACATCCAGCGTGTTTGAAAGTCTGAACTGTCTGACGGGCAGCAAGATGTGTATTTCGCCTTTACTGTAACGGAGGTCGACATGAACGTCTTGTCGGCACATACTTTTACAAGTTTCTTGCAGGTCCAACCGGCTACAGATTCCCAGCTTCCTGTTTACCCGGCCGCAGATTGTATGGACATGCCAAGACACGTATCCTTTGTTGAATGGTCACCTTGGCAACCAACATCTTGTGCAGAAAAATGACTGGTTCAGCCAGATCACACAGATTTTTCTCTCGGCAGAACCTGCCTGCTAGAGAGTGCGTATCCCAGTTGGCGGATAGGGATGCTCTTATCATAGTCTGGCCCTTCTCCTCTGCAATTTGTGCAGTCACTTGCAAGACACTGTTAGCAGGAATAAACTTTCATTCAGTGCGCCTGCAGTTACATTCCCCTTGACTGGCAGAGGAGCAATTGAGGCAAGTGTGATAAGAGTGGTGCTTGCACCCGCGAACCAACAGGCATTCTTCAGATTTGAGCAGGATCCCGACCAGCTACCAAGCGCCGGAAAGATTCTGCAGATACATCTAAGCAAGTCAATAAACTATTTTACAACTGCTATTCTGAGTGGCTTTGTGCATCTTTTCGTACTTTGAGTGCAAGTGGCCGTGAGTGTGAGTGTAGTTGAGCAACCTCTCATGGTGCTGAGGTATGACAAGGATGAGCTTGTCCTTGCCTGTCAGGCAGAGACTTTGTCTATACTACTACACAGACACTGAATAAGCTAAGCACATTCCCAAAAATGGTCTGCATGCAATCTGTAAATGCTGTGACACATTGGAAGCAAAAATGAGGTGCGAAATGGTTCGCTACTTTATTTTTAAGGAGTTGCAAGCTGAAAGCCTACATGGTTTTCAGCAGGATATTTTGCTCTTATCGCCTTCACCATGCAGGCGGGCAGTGGCCTTCTGTTGTGGCGCCCAAGCCGCCCCAGAGCACACACTGCCTCTAGGCAGCAAACCGGTAGTGCCTGAAACAATGCCAATGATTAGATGTAGCAAGCAGTACACAGGATGAAGTTGATCAGATGCGCATCCAAGTCGGGAGGGCAGAATGTTCTAACCCCTAGCCTGTTCTGCATATTTACTCATTGGAACGAAAAACAATCATTCCTGTAACTACACTAAACAATGGTGACTTGAGTAAGCATGCACACCAAGGTTGAGGCCCAATGTTCACTCTTTTCTAGATGTCTCAAGCTGACCTCCCTTGTTGTTGCTAGTGGCTCTTTATTGATAATGAAAAAAGTAACAATGGAAGCTAACGATGTTGCTAGCCGCGGCATCTGCCATCTAAACCTGAGCTGCGGCTAGCGAGAATAAAAGGACAGGGAGAGGGAAAGAAAGGGAGGAGCGATAGTAAGAAAGGATAGGTGTTGGGTGGCAATATACACTATGTACAATTCCATATATGGGAACCAAGTTCTACAACTCTGCTAAATGCTCCAAAAGCACGCTTTTCATCACACTTACTAGTATTTATGTTATCACTGCAACTGAGGAAATTTATATATATAGGTGCCAGAAGCCCACTTCTGATAGGACAATCTCCTTTGAAATTTCGAATTGGCTCAGCAGTTGCTGCCGGCTGCCGGCTGGGTACGTGTAGATCAAGTTCCCGCGGCAAAAAGACGAGTTCAGATTCCTCTTCAGTGCACCTTTAAGGACTTCCTTTGAGGGGTGCTTGCCACTGTGTTCTTGAGCTGTATCCGACTACAGTTTGTTACAAAGCCCATTGTGGCTTAGGCGGTGCAGACTGGGCACTATTATTTTCCTTTTCTCTTGCCCACACAAATTTGTGCAGTTTGTTACATGTGGTGCCATGGATCAGATTTTTAAGAAAATTTCTTCTTCACAGTTTGAATTGATGTAGCCCTCAGAAACCTTTTATGACCATTGAACCTTTAAGCATTAAGTGTGTTCCTATGACAGGAAATTGCTCGTGTGATCAGTCTAGCCCTGTTTGGGGTAAAGACCTTTTATTCACAAGTGAGTTCATCATATACTTTGTGTTCCGGTTTCAGATTCTGTATGCAAAAACAGTAGAGCAGCTCCAGAAAGCCAAGGAAGAACTCCGCTGTTTGAAGCATGAAGCTTTTGTGAAGAAGGTCAATACCTTTCTTAATAATGAGCAAGAATGGGTGCTCCTTTACCGTCTAGGCACAATGACTAGGGGGCACAATACAAACAACTATTCCGAGGCGTCCATCCGCATTCTGAAAGACATGGGAGAGCTACTTTGAGGCACGGCTGCTAAGGCATGCTCACAATCGAGATGCCTCTCACCGTGTTGCATTCCAGCACCTGCTCCAGAAGCTGCCCAGTGATTTTGCCAAGTCGATGAGATGGCACTTTCTATAGTGTGCCTTGTTCTTCCGGCACAAGCTCCTACAAAGTGGACGCCAACATTGGCATCTGCAGCTGCTGGATAGGCAGCCAAGGTGCTTTTTGCAAGCACCAGGCTGCTATACAGAAAGTCTTCGATGGCTTTTTCCAGTCTCCTTCGTGGCACCGCGTCGCGACATGCTTGCGGCCTACAGGGCGCTGGGCATTCTTCGAGACGCACTATTGTGGCCACGGCAGTGCGCGCACCCGTGAGCCTCTGTGCATTCCTCGAACAGATGGGCTTGACGTCCTGCCTGTTCTCCGCCAGGTAGTTACGTGCAGTGACCGAACACTCCGCGTGTGCTACCTTGGACGACGAACAGCTGGACGCCCCCACTCCAGCTGTTTTGTGTGTTGCGTCGTGCGCATGTGTTTTCCTACCAGACCTTCACGTGCGTGTGACCTGTATATATTTATCATGTTTATATGTAAATAGATTTATTCTCAGTGTACCCCTCCCGTCCTTTCTACTATCCCCTCACCTCTTTTTCACTTCTACACACTGCCTACTATCCTTTATTTCCGCTGCCCCAGCTCAGGTGCTTCCAGCGGCGATAGCAGATGCCGGGATAGCAAAAATTCTTTTACCTACCATATTCAATGCAAAATAAAAACCACTACTACTACTACTTTTCCCAAATAGCCCAAAGCTCACTCCTGAAGATCGCCGACAGCTTGGACACCTGGCGTTGGGAGACCGCTGCCCGCAGCTAGAATTTTTCCTTCCCATGATGTCAGCAGACTGTGTGGATGCGACTCCAGAAGCTTGCACGTCCACATGCAGCGATAAGGCAATGGAAGATGTGTGCCAGCTGCCGAAATCTCCACCCGGGCCACTTCCAGAGGAAGCCTCAAGTACAGTTCAGTATTAATCCTCTCAACTACTGTAATGAGCAATTGTAGCAGCATATCAATTTTTTTAGGTTTATGACCATCAGAATGTCATGATTGTGAGAATAATATGGCCCTGTCCCCGCAGGGGCGCGTCTGCAGCATGCAGACGTTGGTCATCTGCAGGGACATCCCCGCAGGGGGATGATGGTGAGCAATGCGTCACCACGGACCCGAGCATCCGCGCTTAGCCGTGCGTGGCATCGCCGTGTCCGGGGAAAAGGGGATCCTGGTGGTTGAGCCGATGTCGAGCGTTTGGACACTTAAAGCCCCTCGGCGGAGGCAACACACTACTTTGGCCCCAGCTTCCCTGTAGACGGCACCTGCGGCCTGACCCGACCGAGGGGAAATCAGCAGTCGCCTTTTAGTGTTCTCTCCATCTTTCACTTTCCTATCTCCTTTCTTACAACTGTATCCTCCTCCCTTCTTGGTTTTTTCCTTTTTTTTTCCTGGCGGCGAGGGTTAACCTTGTGTGGCCAACTACCCTGAGTTGCGTCATATTTGGTTATAGTTAAGGTGTAGAGCTGGCGTGGGCAGGACTTGCTTTCAAGTTCCTGTCGCAGCCACCCACTCCATGGTGGGTGGCTGGCGCCATGACCGAAGAGGCTAAATTTTTTTATGGCATGGCTCCCCCCTTTCCCAACCTGATTGCTCTCTCAAAAGAGGGCAGACTTTTTCGCGAAAAAGAAACCAACTTTCACAAAATTTCATGTAATACACAGCAACTGTGACGAAAAGCAAGCCCATTCCTTGTTACCAAATGCTTAAGAGATACCTTAGGGCATGGCTACAAGGTATCAAAAATGGCCAGTGGCGACCTACTCCTTGAACTGCGCGAGAGCATCCAGTGCTCCAAGCTCTCAAACATTGATTCTACAGGGGACATCTCTGTCTCCGGGACCCCCCCATCGATCTCTCAACACAGTCAGAGGCGTTATCTCAGAAGCTGACTTTATCCACCTAACAGAAGCCGAAATGTTTCAAGGACTGTCCGACCAAAATGTAATCAACGTTCACAGGATCAAAATCCGCAAGGATAACAAGGAAATGGATACTAAACACATGGTCTTTACATTTAACACCAGCAGCTTGCCCGAAACGATCGAAGTCAGATACTTGAAAGTCAACGTTAGACACTCCATACCCAATCCCCGCTGCTGTTTCAATTGTCAGATGTTTGGCCATGGCTCACGGAGCTGCCGCGGCCGCAAAACCTGCGCGAAATGTGCTTCAAAGGACCACCAGTCTGAGGAATGTGACGCAGCACTACGCTGTGCAAGCTGCGAAGGAGACCACGCTGCGTACTCCAGGGCGTGTCCGTCCTGGAAAAAGGAGAGAAATTACCATAAAGACCAAAGAAAACATTTCATTCAAAGAAGTGAGGAGGCGTTTTGCACTTACCAATTCATTCTCCTTCACAGCAAAACCCAACTTCGCTGATGTGGTGCGCAGGGGCGTAGCACCACACAGCACTTCAGCACCTGCCGAGGCCAATTCCACCGCGCCTGTGCGTGCAGCGGAGCCTTGCTCCTCGCGCGCCCCCGGGACGGGGTGACTATTGAGTGTGTGTGTATCAGCTGGAGAACGACGTGAATAAACGTCTCCTTTGTGACATTGGAGGCCTATTTCTTTGCGGCGAATCGCTCTCCTCCCAGCGGAGGTTATATTATAGGAAGATGGAAACTGGTTCATTGGTGCTGTGCACAGCTGACTTGTACAAGTCTCGACGGATTAACTTCTTTGTGTTCACTGATGGTGTCTTTGGTCGTGTCACTGATATGATAGCCGTTTGCCCTGAGGGACATTTTGCAATTAGAGTGGTGTTCAATACGTGCAGGCTGAAAGCACTGGTGAATACCGCACATCGCCACTTGCATCACTGAAAAAATGTGTTGCCATGGTTTGTGAAGACCATGGCCATGGTTTGTGATATTTGCACACATTGAATCTACGCTCGACGCCTTCCGCTAAAGCGCCGAAGCATTGGAACGGTTTCTTGGCGGCCCTGGGAGGCTCTCCACAGAACTCCAGCGCCTCCAGTGAGGTGATGGACACAAGTCAGAGCTCGCCTCCGCCACAGTGAACGAAAAAAAGATAAAATTCCAATAACGGGCCCCGAACAAAGAGGGACAAAAGTCAGAGCTCGCCTCCGCCACAGTGAACGAAAAAAAGATAAAATTCCAATAACGGGCCCCGAACAAATAGGGACCTAAGGTTCTGAGTACATCGCTCCAAAATAATCATGGCGTTCCTTATCCACCGGCACTACCGTGGAATAATAAAAAACTATAGTCTGCAGGAGACCAACTTGGCAGTGTCGGGCTTCTGCTTGTGTCGAACGCAACAGTGATCTGTCGCCTGCTCGCGGTTCGCTTCAAGTCAAGGACAGCTGCACAGAAGCCACTTGCAAGCGAGAAGAACAAGCAGAAACACCTGGCATTTGCCCGAGATCATGAACAATGGAGAGAGGAGTACTGGGGAAAGGTCGCCTTTATGAACTAATCTGCTTTCATGACCCACAAATTGGGTAGAAGAGGATCATTGGGTACGCCACAAGGCTCGAGTACTTGCGACCAAAAGTAAGTGTGCATATTCTCATTTTTTTTACTTTAAATCTACACATCCAAGTAGTTCTAAAATATTGTGTTGTGTTGGGTTTAATGGCACAGTCATCTAAGGCCATCATGCGCCAAAGTTTTCATTGTGATAAGTCGACCCTTTGTACCTCAGTGCCCACACAGACGGCCAGCAAGTATGAGCACATTACTGACCAGAGAAAAGTGGAGCTGGAGCTGAAATATGGCATCTTATCAAGTGCTGTGGAAGATACACCATTGCATTTAACAGCTGCACTTCTTTAGTATGATGTCTCACCTGGTCATATTTGATGACAACATATGAGGATCCTGCTACACAATTCAAACCAATGCTTGTTCTTAGCTCCTGAAAAAGCTTTCACTGCCAGTGTCTCTTGATCGGTGCATTTCGTGGGCTGAAATCATGCGCTATGAAATGTCAATAACGGTTTCCAAGGGGGCGTGTACCACTCTCTGCTGTTGGAAACAGTAAGTATAAAAACAAAACAGCCTGTCATTCAATGCACGTGTGTTCGAGAGAATACTGCGTCCAATTGGCGAAAGACATGACAAGTTCCTTGTCATTCTGTCCCCAATGGTACACATTTGAGACATCGTAGGTGTGGCAGCTGATGTTCAGCCGCGCAAAAAAGTGCATGCCAGAACATGAACAGCCAAAGAAAGCAAGTAGCAGTAACACCGTGACCTCTTCCTCTATTTCTTCTTTCACTCCCACCTTCTGGGCGCGGTGCAGGTGTCTTCCAAGTTATGCGAGACAGAAGATACTGTGCCATGTCCTAAAAACTAATTTACTTACTATTGCTATGCCATGATCCAGCATTACGTAAACAATTATTTTTGTTGCAATGTAAGAGGCAGGCATGTAACACCACACTGAAACGTGAAACAAACAACACTCACGAGGAATATGGAGATATGGAGTCTTTTGGGTGCTAGCAGATCGTGAAATGTGAACGTATGTGAGTGCTCGGGAACGATTCAGTAGTGAGTAGCTTGCTTATCGCCCGTGGTCACGGCATTGAACTTGATGCCATCCTGGAGCTAGACTAGCTTGTGGATCGTGAACATGACGGAGAACACGGAATAAGCGCATTCGGCACCGAACCATACATGAAACGGCGACCGGTATATATGCAGTTGCAGAGAAGCATATATTCCGGCTTTTGTACTGAACTCGCTGCTTCCTGGCTGTAATTACCGCACGAAGCATTGTCTTTTAGCACATACTTGCACGGTTATAAGTATAATCTACACTTCACAGTTGCTGTGAAGGCCTGCTGGAAGAACGTGTGGGATACGTTCCGGAGGTTGTATAAGGCCTGCAACCCCAGAGCCAAGAGTGGTGCTGCAGCAGCAGACGACAATGATCATTTTGATGGCGACAACGCTGCCAGCAAATGGTTTTTTATGACGGACTGCTGTTTCTGAGAGATGCAGTCACTGGCAATCCGTAAGTACGCTGGGCTCTACTTTTGAAGGTACAGGATGCAGGACAGTGATGTAAACATTTTGTCACCATTGTCATTTGCCATCAGTGGTTTTTATTAGTCACAGCCTTTATGTACATTTTGTACAGTCGTTCAAAACTGGCATATATATTTGCATGATACAGCTACAGCTATCGATTTGGGACAGTCATCACTCTACCTTAATCGAGAAGCTGCCCGTTTGTTCATCACAAAATCATACTGTCAGGAAACAGGAGGCATGCGCACAATTTACTTTTAGTATTGAGCATCTTTGCTTCCTTGTCTCTTCAGGACGTCAGAAAACCTGGAACCACTGCCAGCTGATGACTATACCAATCGCAGTGCTGAAACACCACAGCAGATTTTCTCAGGTATGTGTGCACAAAATTCAATATGCACAGACACTGGTGCTGGAGATAGCGATGCAGGCTCCACAACTGTTAGTTCTGGAATGTGCTGCAGGCCCTAGCAACATTGCAAAGAGGAAGCGATAAAAGGTCTATAATGATGAAATTAATGCGCTTTAAAATAATTGCAAGGAAACTAATGAGGCTGAGTATTTTGGGATGCTTATTGCTTCCAACAGCAGCAAACTAACTATGTGTAGTTCTCAGAGTGACTTTTTTTATCATTGTCTCCTTGTACATGTGAACAACACAGCACTCCTGGTGGAGTTTTGCAGGATGTAAAAATTTTATTTAGTTAATCTACACTGAGATGATCCAGAAACATTACCATACCACACCTTGTGGTTGTGTCGAACCACCTCAGAGGACAGGGGATGCAGGATGTAATAAAAACTATTTAGTTCATCTACACTGAGATGATCCAGAAATATTTTTTATAGAGAGGTTTTTTCCTGAAACAGCTCCCAGTCAGCTATGTGAAGCTTTCAATGACGCGGTGTGTTTGGGATGATTGATGGAAATGACGACAAGCTGATTACTACAGGCAAATGGTCACTTCCATAGGGGTTGTCAAGGACATCTGATTTAAAATCTATAAAAACAGGACAAGTCTATACAGCTCATTTTTCCCTAGCTTGGAGAACAGTACGTGTTTTTGCCTGTATTGAGCAGGCATACATTACTGACAGAATAAAATCTTCTAAAACATGAACCCTAGTATCTGTTTGTGTGCTTCCCCGAAAACAGGAGCGAGCATTAAAATCACCAACTAACAGATATGGCTCTGGTGAGGATGGTGACTGCAACAGCTTCATATTTGGACTTGATTTCATGGGTTGCAACACCACTACACGGCAGTTCCAATGTATACTTGGCAGATTCAAATGGGGACCTATTTTAAGCACCCCACCGACAGCTGAAAAAATCTCTAGAGATGATTAATTCCACCTTCCTCTGTGCCGTTAACGTCGCTGACGCTGCTGGCTTTGGCTACTGCTGGCGCTCTCCTCTTTCCTCTTGTCATTTGTCCCAGCTCGCGGTCGGTTGTCGTTTGTCCGACATTCGGGACTGCTTCGAATTGCGCAGCCTTCTTTCAGCTTCGCGACGTCATCGAAGTGGCAAAAGTACCGTATCATGAAGAAGCAGTATCGACAGATCTTGGAGAAACTCCGCATCCCTGAAGTCCCAGCCAAGCCTTCCCCTGCACTCCCTCCGTAGCCTTCCCATTTCAAGAGACGAGGTTGCAAAGCCCCATCGGAAGACTTGTGCTCCATTCCAGACCCGTCACCCTCAGGGTCACAAGCAAGCGGCTGAAAGTACAAGTCGGCGCCGACTGTGCTTGCGCCAGCGGCAGCGGACGAGCCGACGAACTAGACTCCCAAGGAGGACGCTTGAGAACATCTCTTTTAGAAGGCAGCGCCGATGAAGGTGACCGTTCAGCACAGGACAGCCCGTGCAGTGACTCTAGTGACAGTGAGTCAAATGACTGTGAGTCAGGTGACAGTGAGTCAGGTGACAGCGAAGGAAGTGAGGTAATGCCTGCTGATGCTACATCCCCAGTCAGCCCAATGGGCAGCAATATTGAGCTGAACCAGCAAAGTGAAGCTTTATTTTCAAATGCCTGTGGAAGCAGAGCATTCGCCAGCACAAGTATTGGCCCTCATTGCAAGTAGGCATAATATGGCACACACATGCCTTAACGATGTCCTTAATTTTTGCCACCAGCGTGGGATCGCAGGTCTTCACAAAGATGCAAGGACCTTAACGGGAACCGAAAAAAAAAAGCCAACCTGGAAGCACAATGGGACTTTTCTGCATTTTGGTCTTGCGGACGGGATTGCACAGGCAGTTGGGCATGGACCCATGCCACAAAATGTCCAGCTTCATGTTAACATTGATGGACTGCCGTTACATAGAAGCATTCAGACTGTGCTGTGGCCTATTTTGCGCTATGTTATAAACATCACTGCATCTGCACCTTTCATGGTTCGTGCATACTGTGGTGCTGGGAAACCGCCGTGCCTTGAAGATTACCTTACTCCATTCCTCAAAGAAGTCGACCATCTGACCTCTCATAGACTAGCCATCAAAGAAACTCATGTAAATGCTACCCTCACAGCAGTAATCTGTGATGCCCCTGCTAGGAGCTTTGTGAAAGCCACAAACGAATCATTTCGTTCCCAGGCAGACGAGCAGCACCACACTGGCGTTTCGCCATTCACATCTCTGAATATCAACATGGTGGCATGTTGTCTGCCTGGGCATGATGCGGCACCTTTTCATAAACTGGGCCTGCCAAGGACACGCAGCAAGGCTGGGCAGAGCTCGAAGGACTGAGCTCAATAACAGGCTACGAGAAGCAGCCACAGACTTCCCCACCTTCTTTCAGCGGAAGCCAAGGGGAACTGAGGAACTGGACAGTTGGAAGGCAACAGAATTTCGGTCATTTCTCCTTTACCTGGGGTCAGTTGTGCTGAAATCTAATATAACAAAAGAGCAGAATGAGCACTTTGTGGTTTTTCACGTGGTTGTTCGCGCACTCGTGTCGCCAGATCATTATGCAGCACTGAACGAGTTTGCTCGGGACTTGCTCATGTATTTTGTGCAGGAGTTCAGCAAACTGTATGGACCCAAGCAACTTGTCTATAATGTACATTCACTCATCTGCCACAGCAATGCCTGGAACATGATGAGCCTCTGGATACCTTCAGTGCTTTCCCATTTGAAAGCTATCTTGGGAAAGTGAAGAAGCTCCTACGAGCAACACCCAGCAAGCCTCTGGCGCAGCCGAGTCGAAGAATGTCCGAGAAAAGTCTCCTGCCACATCATTGCACGCAGCAAATAGCGAGAGGAATGTGAAAGTAGGGGACTGCTACCTTGGAGATTGACCTGGCCCCTGTCATTCATCAAAGACGAGGTCCAATGTATGAAGGACCATGGGCCTCTGGATACCTTCAGTGCTTTCCCATTTGAAAGCTACCTTGGGAAAGTGAAGGAGCTCCTACGAACACCCAGCAAGCCTCTGGCGCAGCAGAGTCGAAGAATGTCCGAGTAAAGTCTGCTGCCACATCATTGCACACAGCAAATAGAGAGGAATGTGAAAGTAGGGGACTGCTACCTTGCAAATAATGACCTGGCTGCTGTCATTCATCAAAGACAAGGTCCAATGCCTGAAACTGAGGCATGTCATTTTGCCATTGCTTCATCTACACTGAAAACCTGAATTGGTATTAGCGGAACCTTTGCCATAAGTAATATGTTCCACATGAAGGAAAAGCTCAAACATGCGAGATCTTGACCATCTGGGTTTGGTTATGGTTATGTCGACAATCTTCGGATATATTATAAACTTATATGATAAATGTTTTGAAGGATGTGGAGTGAGGCCATCTTAGAGGAGATGGTTTCTATCGGTGCAGCCGCCAAAAGGGCGCCATTCCGTTCGCTACGTCCGCGTACACCACGTTGTCGTGCCGGCCGTATTTGGTGTGTAGGGCGCGAGCCCTCGCTGTGCATGTTCTTGGGTAGGGGTACAGAAAAAATTTCCATCAACCCAGACGCCGAACTATTAAGGGGTCTGCGAATATTTAAATTTCGAATATGAATAAAAAAAACATTTAAAAAAAGATAAATAGGGAAACACTGCTCTGAGTTTTTTCAAAATAGTGGGCGGCCTTTGCAACCAAAATATAAAACTACACTGATTGGGACTTTCAGCTATTACTGGTCCTGTGGAAGCAATGCACTGATGTTGACGTAACCTGTGTTGACGCCCACGTAGGGCACTGTCATGTGAGTAACAACGTTATCCAGTCTCAATCGAGCATCTATAATATCTCCGCTCGATTTCCATTGTCGTGACAAAAGCGAAGCACTAATTGGACGCACTAAGCACTGCCCACAGTTTTTCAAAATAGTGTACGGCATTCGCAAGCAAAATATAAAACACTATGCTGACTCAGCACAATACAAAATAAACTGCCGTGCACAGCAACGAATATTGGTCGAGTAGACAGCATTAAAGGAATTTTTTTAATAATTTTCCGATAATTTTCAGCTCTGATTTTTTATATCGAAAAAGGAGGAATAAAACATGCTGAAATAGTCAGAAGCAACAACTGGTTTTTTTAAATGAAAACCCCCTTCTTCAGCTCACATCTCTTCACAGTATGCAACAGGTGATGTGATCACATAAAATGAGTAACAAAATGAAATCCATGAATTCATATGACACAGCAATGAAAGGTAACAACGATGGGTAGCACTCTCATTACTTCGAATTTCAAGGGACCAGATGAAATTATCGATTTATCCAAGGGTTGAGTTATAAAATGTCCCCTCTTCCATCACTGATAAAAAAAGCGGTGAAGCCTTGCGACGAGGCTCATTTTACAAACAGTGATAAGCCCACAACATTAGTGCAGCTTTGGTGTACCGGAAGAACAACACAGACATAAGCGAGGGGAACGCACATTGGCTACAGAATGGTGAGACTGGTTCCATGAAGAGAAATGACCAGAAACGCACTCTGAAAGCGCCACCAAGTTTCACGAGTCTGGACAGCTCACGAATGAGTGGTCAATAGCCGCCGTCACCGCATGCTGGCGGCAAAGCTCAAAACTAAAACGGTGCAGGCAGTCGGGCTTTTTTCTGGCTTAGCAACAGGGGCCCACCTTTCATCACGCCTGCCGTAAGGCGCATGTCGAAATTATGCGGGTTACAGTACGCCATGGAATGTGCGGGACTTTTACACAATCACTTCCCTTCCCGCACCTTCGAGAACGCCTAAAACTAAGTGGCGGAGCTAATGGTTGTGAAGGCAACAAACAGAACAAGTGCCATGGGTATGGCTGCAAGGTATTCCAGTCAGAACAAAACAAACACCTGGAGCCAACTGGATTTCCAACTGGTTTTAACTGGACCAACTGAGCTTGAAACTGGTTCGAACTGACTACAACTGAACCAATTCAGTTTGCAATTGGTTTCAGAAGGACCATTTCGAATTCAAACTGGCTTCCTTCCATTCGAAATATTCAATAGGAATATTTGGGTTTCTGATGAGCCCAATCGGTCTAACTACACCCAATACATCCAAGCGAATATTTTCATATTTTACAAAAAGGCAGAACTAATATGGTTCTTATATTAAGGCATATCAGGAGATTACGCTGCTAAACTGTATTCATCATCTGCATTACCGCTGCGGTCAGTGGATGTACCTACTGAGCTTGTCTGAATGTGTAGTGATGAAAAGCACGTCATTTTCAATTCCGCAGTAAAAATGTTGATTTGGGCAACAGGCAGAGCGTCTCCCTGAAGCCTTCCTGCCAGTACAGTGAAAAATGCAGTGAACACTTATTTATTTATACAAAATACCCCTAAAGGCGCACGCGACTGAGGGTATTACTTGGGGGGGTACAGGTAGTAGACCAAAACATTTAACAATGAGACCACAAAAACAAAAAAACATCACGTGGCACAGGCACGTGTCATTCATGTTGCCCTTAGGCAGAAGTTATGAGTAATCTAATTTTGTTTTTGCCCTTGCGCATTTAGATTCTTGTTTGTAGAAGTGGGCCACAACAGCAGTGAGTCTGATGGAGGGAACTTCAGCCGAAGCCCCTTCTTTCAGAAAGTGGCTTAAGGCCAGCAAGGCGACTCGCCTTTGGGTGAAATTGGCAGTACATCGTACTACTTCGTTGGAGATGAGGCATTTCCTCTCAAAACCTACCTGATGAGGCCATATGCAAGGAAGAGTACGTACAGAAATTTATGCCCATTCCTCGGCCGCTACAGTTTGCTGTAGCTCTTTACAGCTCTTAATATGATCAGCTGTTCATGATTAAGCATAATGCATAAAAAAATCAGGAATTGTACTGAACGCTGAAAAAAGAGATATTGCCAGAACTGCCCGAAATCGCTATGGACGATGCAGAACAAAACAAAAATACTGATGCACACTGTCATGGTTAAACACTAAGTGCACTATAAGTTATGACCTTTTAGATTTAAGTGAACTTGCGGTTATTTTTTATTTTCAATCAACTAAAGCTGCACTTGTTATTCTGCAGATCTGCCTCCCCTCTCTGCAGGTACAAGTGAAGGGCGAGCACGCCAGACAGACCAGACACCAAGCAAATTTGCAAGACAGCAAGTGAAAAGGATTTTTAATTATAGATTGTGCAGGGCCCGACGAATTATTGAAAATGCATTTGGCATTCTTGCCCAAAGGTGGCGGCGTATCCTACGTCGACCTTTTAAAGCCAAGGAGGGAAACATCAACCACATGATAGCAGCTAGTGTGGTGCTACATAACTTTCTGATGACGCAGACACCCGCCTCCCGCACTGCCTATTGCCCCCAAGGCACCATTGATCATGAGGACTGGCAAGGACGGCTGGTTGAAGGAGCTTGGAGGTAGGAGGTGGATGTAAACGGAGCGCTTGCACCTCTTCCTTCCGCGGGTTATCACCCAACTAGGTATTACACTTAACTTTTCGTTACTCATTCCAATGTGCTTGTGATTGCTAGTTAAAGCTGTCTAGTTTGATGCGCTGAAGAGAATGCTTTTGCTTCAATGTTCCATGTGTTCTCCGCGGGCTTTCGTTTTACCCGAATAAAAACTGCCACGCTAAGTATACCTCACTGGAATTTCCTGGTTTGGACAATATTTGTGGAGCTCCACAACTTTCCTTTTGACAGATGAACATTTCAAGCTATATTTAAAAAGTTAATTCATTTATCTCGACTAATTAATGAAATAGGAGAAGCGAAAAAAAATGGTACTGTAACTTTAGATAAACCCTAACAACATCCACGCGCTTTCAGTTCTGAAGAACACTTAATTTTTTTTATAAACCTTGGTCCAAGTTAGCTGGGACACCCTGTATGTGTGTATATATGTATGTGTGTGTGCGTGTGTGTATGTATATATGTATATATATATGTATATATGTATGTATATATGTATATATATGTATGTGTATGTATATATGTGTGTGCGTGTGTAAATTTCAGCTGCTTTATAATTAATTTTCTGTGCAACAGATTAATTAAACGAGCCCCTCATTTCCCTTTCTCTGCATTCGTACAAACTGCATGAACTGGATTAATTCATTATTACAAAATGGGGCAAGGCCTGTTTATAGGATACAGAAAGTGGGAATGGGGGCATAACCATGGATAGCAGCTGCGTTGTTCTCTGAAGCTGTTATTCGTTCGGTATGGTATTTCCTGTGTGCTATTGCACAAAAGGCGCTACATGACTAGCCATGCAACCCTTTTTGAATATTTGTGTGCGTTTGGTTTCAGTTCACATTTTTGACACTTTTCTTTTTGAGCAGGTTTCTGGAGTTCTCGGCGTAGTCGGCTGTCTGGATGGGTCGTACGTCGAAATTCAGTGTCCTAGCAACAAAGTAGCATCAACCTACTGCAACAAACAGGCACCACCACTTATCACTGACGCTGCAGGCAGTCTGCGACAGCAAGCGTTGGTTTGTTGACACTTGCGTAGGTTGTTCGAGCAAGATACATGGCTCGAGGGTTTTCAGAAAATCTTCACTCCTAAGAAAGCTGCTGGTAGTATGTGAAGCGAGCAAGTATCATGTTTTGGGGGACACAGCATACCTGGTGCGTCAGTACTTGCTGACGCCATTCCGGGATTATGGGGGACTTTCGAAGCAGCACAGAGATTTTAACGCCAAATTTTTAGCAACCAGTGTTCTAATTGAAAACGCTTTTGGAATTCTCAAAAAACGATTCAGGCAATTATTTTATCTGGAGCTTCACAGTGTCAGTTGGCTGAACAAATTTATTACGGTATGCTGCATCCTCCATAACTTGTGCATTGACTCAGGAGACATACTGGCAGATGAGCCAGAAGACTTGCCCGCAGATGTGCAGTGGATGCTAACAAACGGCCTTACGCAAGTTGGAACTTAAGCGCCAGAAAGTGATGCTCTGCATGCTGAGAACAGGATGTCGTAACTTAGCCCACATGCTAAGAAAAAAGTGGACTTCTCTGTATAGGAGTGCACCTATTGCATTTTGGATGCCCATTAAAAGTTTCATTCGTACACAGCCGTGTAGAACGTATAACAACCCCTGAAAAATATTTCTGGCTATGCCACTGCAACCCGGTAAAAAGGGGTACAGCCTCAGATCATCATCAGCGGCATGGTCCCATCACCTGCCAATTCCCTTTGCCGTGCCACAGTTGTTGGGTGGGGTACCTGTCTCGCTGAGTGTTAGTGCCTGCTCTAGAATGGGGATGCCCGACGAAGCAGCTTTTCCTTTCACTGCGCTCGTCGAGCAATATCTTACACTTTGGACAACTGCCGTAATGATTATTCAGACAGTGCTAAAAAAGAAGTCCCTGCGGTAAGAGATCACAAAGCAGATGACCGACACGTTGGCGAATTTCCACTGCAAGATATCTGCATGCGCTATAGATACATGCCGGGAGCGCCAATCAGAGCGCTTGAACCATCCGGCTTGTCCACAAGCAGCAAAGTGATCCTACAACACCTTTCCACCCCATGCCTAGGCAGAGTCTGAAAACGTGTGTGGTTCGCATGCTTGCGGAATCTAGACAAGGTCATCCGAGCTGCCATGCGGCGATGGCCGGGCTTCCGCATGACATCATGCTACCTATCTTTGATGCAGCTATTGAAGACGAAGGAGTGGGCTTCTACCATGTATGATGCCTGTAGGGTGTTGGCCACAGAACGGTACATGCAGGACAAGATGTCTAAGGCTGCAAAATGACCGTCTACAGTGGGGTTGAGCTGAAGACTAGAAAACAAGTCAAGGCTTTCTAGTGCCAGCACCTATATGCCAGCGTTGACGGCGCAGCACTAAGAGATGCCGGTAATGCCCCGGGAGCCAGGAACTGGCTCAGGGAGGGCACACATTTACTGTCAGGACGACACTTCATCAGTGTTGCCAAGTGTAGATATAATGCGATGCCTCCGCTGGCCCAAACAGAAAGGGATCAGGACGTTGCCAAAACTCGTGCGGCAGGCTACTCAGCTGCTACACAGGTTTCTCATATAGAACTGACAAGCAAACGACGGGCTTCTTTTCCGGAAGGTGGGAGGAAACCCTCCACCTGCGGCGCGGCTGTCCCTTTGCACGCTGCCTATAGATCTAGTGCACTGTCATCGGTAACCGGATCATCTTCAAAGCGCAGGAGTGAGTGACAGCCATTGAGCTGCAACTTTAGATTGTTGCAGGTTAACGCCCAGCTGCTCAGGAAGTACCAGGGCGAGAATGTATGCCTAGTGGGCCTGGTCATTAAGGTACCCTTTATTCTTTTGTATTTCAATGCTCTGAGCTGCAGGCGCTCTGAGGTGCCTTTGCCGCCAGGTTGGCAGTAGTGTCCCCCGTTTGCTCCGTTCTTTACAATTGTACGTATTACTATCGTTTTTTTTTTGTTCTACCACAGAGCGAGCTGCAGAACATGTTATTCAAGGTGGAATCCACAGACAAGCGCATGCATAGGCACCCTGTGCATCTAATCCGGCGGTGCGCGCAGTCGGACAGCTCCCTCTATCAGCAGTTGTGTGCGTCCTTCCCAGGCACAAAATGGCACATAACAGCAAGGCACATAGCTGTGTTGTAGGATGCAATAATACATATAAAAATTCACCTGGGACAAACAAGGTTTTATGGATGTCCAACGCGACATTGGGAGACGGAATAACGTGAGCGCTGGATTCACCTTGTTCGTTGCCAAAAATAAGTTTGAGCTCCTTTCTTTGTTCTCATGCCATGCTGTAGACATAGGAGGTTGATGCATTTTCGTGAGCTTACATGACGGTAGATAAAAGCACTGCAGCCTCGTTCACTGCAAGCGTGTAGCGGAGTATCCTGTTTATTCGTTTTTATTTTGAACTATGCAGTGAAGATGGTATGGATTGGATGCCTTCGACTAAATCCAAAATATGCAGCAGGCATTTTGCAGGAAATGCTAAGTCAAATGAAGAAATGGGCAACCGTCCTACAACCCAAGTATCTTCTCATCAGCCTACAAGAGGGCAAGCGCAAGTGGTTTGTCTGGACGGTGTGACAGGTGTGCTGACAAATGTATCAACTTTGGGTTCATTAATGTGTATTTGTTGTGTTTTCGGGCTAGATATTATTCTTTCTCCAAGAACGCGCAATTGGTCTCAAAAGCGATAGCGGGCACATGGATGCATGCAGGTGCGCATGTAGAACTATCATAATGCAAAATCTCGGACGTCTCTATAGACCTCTTGCAATGCCCAGGGGGCGCTGCGAAAAAGGTGCTAAAGAGCGCCCTCTGCCCTCGGCTGGGTAGTACCGGACTCTGGCGTCTGCTTCGGAAAGCGCGTTGGCAGTACGGACCCGCGACTTTCGCTTGTGCTGTGCCATGACCTAGAGCGAATATCGGGCGCCGAAGATTTTTTTCAGGGCTGGCACGCTGTGTAAGGGAAGAAATTACTCAACGCCAAGTACGTGTACTCTGTTCAAGAAATAAGCGGCGAAGTTTCAGCGCAGTGTCAATCGCAAGTGAAGAGAGTCGCGTACGAAGTTGAACTTCATGTAAGGTCTGCACGCTTCGAGATTTAAGCGCACCAACGCGTTGAAATACTTGCAATATATGAATTCGCAGCAGCGCTAAACAGACATGTATACGGGACTGCTCGAGCGCACGACGGTACACGCCGCGCCAGCACCGGTCTTTCAGCATGCCACGAAACGGTGGGCCTCCTGCAGTCTTTGTTCACTGCATCTCACTAAACAAGTAGCCGCCGTCTGTTCCTTCAGCAAATGCTAACATGATGCAATGCATATATGAGCTCGCAGCCGAATAACACTGCAGCGCGAGCTCGTGCGCTGCGCGCTTGATGTCGTTTTCTTGCTGTATTAACACGTTTTGGCGGGCTAGTTGGTTAAGCATCTTGAATGAACAGCGCGAACGAAGACGAGCACAAAAGACAAGAAAACGGACGACACAGCGCTGACAGCGCTGTGTCGTCCGTTTTCTTGTCTTTTGTGATCGTCTTCGTTCTCGCTGTTTATTCAAGATTCTTGATGTAGCTTTTCATCCTTAAAATGACATCGCTCGAACACGTTCGCTGCTATCAGTGATGCCGCGCTGCCACATACGTGCTGGTTTGAGGTCGACAATGTGCACATTTCACTCTCGACGCTGGGCTGCTCGTAGTGCGCAGCGAAATCGCACCTAATCGCAGCCGGGTCTCTAGTCGTGAATCGCCAACCATGCCTGCTGATATGCCGATTTGCCTTAATAGTGATTATCTGAAGTGAGATGTTGACATGACATAATTATACCATGCATTTTTTTTTGTGCTCTTTGCTGTGTTATGCATTCCCTTGATATGATCTCTAAATTATGCTGTTCGTTTCTCACCTTTTGCTGCTTGCTCTGTTGCGTATTCCCTACTGTTTGGTGATTGTCATGGTACACTTTTTGCTGCTTGCTTGGTCCAACTTCCTATGTAGGGATCTACTGGACAAGTTGTGTTGCAGAATGCATAAATTCTCATTCTACGCCTGCATATGCGGCTGCTCGCTAAATATACATTTTTTGAGAGAGGTAAGCGCCAAAAGAAGACGAAAACAAGGAGGATGAGACCGGCTGTAGACCGCGGAGAAGATTGTAGGTACATATGAGGGATGACTGGCATTGTTTTGCTCGTTACCCACAAAGTGGCTTGCATATGCTGGTGTTCGGCACTGCATCCCACGGTTTGCCGTCCGGACTGCATGTGCAAAAAGAATGAATTTCAGCAATGCGGATAACCAAACAAACATCAAGGGAGGCGAAGCAGCCAGCAAACGCGAAGGTTCGCTTACTCAGTGCGTCGAACTGCAGCTATCCAGCGCGCCCGGCGCTCCGCTTCGTGAGACCTTGAAGGAAAACGGTGGAATTTGATATTGGGATTCAGACCTTCTTGATCGTGGCAGCCCACGACGCAGCAGTAACGACGGTGATGCTTTTTCGAGACTGAGCTAGGTCTCTCGGGCGGATCGGCGTCGCAGATTCCTTCTGCTGCCTGCATTTCGTCCTAAGGCACACGGAGCGTCGGTTTTCTAAAACCTAAGCCACGGCCAGGCCGCGGCGTGGTTGGTCACAAGTGACGAGCCTTGTCGCACTCACAAGAGTGCAGAAAAACGTGCGAATCGACGCAAAACGCAGGCTAGAAAGGTACGCCGCCATAGCCAGCGCTCACTACTACCCAACCTGGTACTACCCAGCCAGCTTTTCCTTGCTGCCACCAGGCGCCGCCACGTTACCTCAAACTCCAGCGCAAGAGGCCTATACCTGTCCTCTTGTTACACATTGCTCCATCATCATCATCATCAACCTGACTACGCCCACTGCAGGGCAGTGTCCTTCGCCAGTTGCGGCCACCGTATTCCCGCAAATTTCTTAATCTCATCCGCCCACCTAACTTTCTGCCGCCCCCTTCTATGCTTGCCCTCGGGTTGGCCGACTTTTTCCGCAGTTTGGCTAGGCCCATATGCGTAAAAAGTGGCAAAAGCTGTGTGGCACATTGCTGAAGGTACATGCAACAGAATCTATCAGATAACTATAACTGACTTCACCCGGCGCTATTTTGTCCAGGTCTCGGGAAAGAACTGAGAACTGCCAGAAGTCAGCAGTGTGGCTCCATTCAGAGTTCAGGGTGTGGTCAATAGACTGTGGTCAAGCACCGTTATTAGGTTGCTGGAGCAGGCAATGGTGATGCAGACCTCATTGTTACCTTATGGCGCAGCTTGCTTAATCACATCTGCGATCAGCACACTGGACACAAGGGACCCTTCACCAAATGCTTGCATGGACCTCTTCGGAAGAGAGCATAGCTAAAGAGAGGTAAATATTTTGGTTTTGAAGATTCCAGAGGAAATGTTATCACGTGACCTTTTGGCAATGTAGCCCTATAGATCCCCTTATATCCATTATAGTCCTATATATCCTCCAGCAAGATTTGTTTTAATGCGTTTTGTGTAATGCCTTTTTCTGTCCTCTCATCCCTTTTTGCACGCTGAAATGCAGGCGCCGAAGCGCCGGCTACCACCTGCAGCTACCACTGTGGGAGGGGGAGGCGGAGCTTCCGGTCGCGGCCATGGCATGATCTCAAAAAGACCCCACGATGAACGAATGACAGCCATCCGCTGCTCATGTAACGAGTGCTGCATGATGCGTTGTGCATGGATTCGGGCAAAAGTCCAGCACTGCAGATGGCCGCCAGGCGTGCAGGCGGGAGTTTTTAAAAATATGTTTAAATGATCAGTTCACACTTGACGTTGTGTACCTGGCATGAACAACACTCCGTAGCTAGTACTCAACATGATGCAATTGCATTATAGACAACCTAAAACACTCTTTTCAGGAACCTTTTAAAGGTGTAACACTGACGACACAACCCTTTTCACACTCTTATTTTTTATTTCGAAAAAGGGTGCACTGAGCATTTTTAGCATCGTTAATGCACCTAAGCACCCTTAAAAGTTTTGCAGGTGCAAAGTTATGGCAGTTCCTTCGGGTGAAAGGGTGTGTAAGGGTGTATGGGTGCTCTGACTTTTTGAACAACTTTTCAGCTTTGATATGTGCAGCTATGACTGCAATTTGCGCCCACATAATGTGAAAATTCACTTAACTGACACTGAATAGGGGCTAAGTGAAATGGCACACATAAACTTGGAAAAAGTATGCGCGTCGTGGGCTTATTGTGTATTACGCGTAGTAGTGGTATTTTCAGCAAAAACATGTGGCACAAGCTAGCTAGCATTGTGGTACTGTGCAAGCGGGTTTGCTGAAGGATGGCCTGAAAAATCACACCATGAACATCATGAAGACATCACAAATGTGACTCCAGAGAAAACAGGCTTAGACACGCGCCGTGAAAGACACATCTAACTATTATAATTATAGTTCGGGATACCGTAACTCTAGTAACGTCGTCGGCAGCTTTTCGTTGGTAAGGTTTAGCTTTCCAGCAAGAGTGCACGGAAAACAAAGTTGACCAGGGTCTTTTAAACGAATCGAAAGCTGTACAACTGTAAACCAGTCGGAGTAGAG
Organism: Amblyomma mixtum; assembly: GCF_055824585.1. Lineage (NCBI taxonomy): Eukaryota > Metazoa > Arthropoda > Arachnida > Ixodida > Ixodidae > Amblyomma > Amblyomma mixtum. The sequence goes on along the minus strand of NC_143012.1, from coordinate 182,103,238 downwards.
AGTGCAACTGTGATGGCACCCTAGCTGTACGGTTGTGACAAATATAGTTTCCACCCTTCTGGGAGGGGGGTGCAAGGGTGCGAATTATGTGCATGGAAATGCACCCACCCGTAAAGGTGAAATTTTTTCATAGTGTAAAGAAGGTAAAGTCTATCAAGTGTTACCGTGATACGTTTTTAATCACAACAGCGATCAGCAGCTTCCTTCCTTCCTCAAGATGCAAGCCAACCCGGAATGCCCGCCCTTGGTAAGTCTGACTTTCTCATTGGAGGCATTCAATGGTTTGCTAACCCAGTTCGTGCCTAAGTCCACAGCATATTCACCACGTGCCATGAAATCAACACTCTGCAATGATTCTACGCCTTTCAGTACTCAGCTTGTCATGCTTCATTTCAATGAAAACATCTCACGGAAGCAAGCACGAACCAAAACTGGAAAAGAATGATGGAAAAGCCGACTGAGCAAGACACGGAAAGGGCACTTTGCAGCTCGCAATATCCAGACAAACAACATTCGGCATGCAAAAAATTAATTTGCTTGCATGCCGAGGAGGAATGAAATGGCTTAATTAAAACAACAGCTACAGGTGAACTGTACGGCAGAGTACACCTCCGTGCTGTCACAGACAATGCTTGTTCCATGCTTAAAAACATCACACTCGACAAACTATCCATTGCCGCCTTCACATTTGATGCCAGGAAACCCTGGCAACCTTCATATTTCTTCTGCCTGTCAAGACTCTTCCTTCCTCTAGAGCTGGTGTTCTCAAGATAGCCAGACTAACCTTCTTCCTACATGTCCCATTACTGTCAATATTTGCTTTTGCAGACAGCGCAATTATAAAAGCCTTTAGAATAGTGTTATGCAGAAGGATGGCTCCTGAGATGGTTTGTTAGCAGATGTCTTGCTCTTTAAAACTGCAAGCTAACACTCACCGCCTTCCTCAAAAACCATTCAAGGGTGACAAATGCAGCACCACTGTTCTTTACGGCAGTGGAACTACATAAAAATATTGACACTTGCTTTTATTCCTTCACAGGTTGCATTTGCCAGCTTCTGGGAGGTGTAACTGGTATATACAGAGATTCCTCGCACAAGGACAGTCTTCGCCTCATAACTCGGGAGCCAGAGCACAACATGACTGATGATTATCAACAGCCTTTAATGGAAATCCTGATCCACAAACACAGATCAAGATTTGGAGCGGATTATGCAGAGCACTGACATCATTATTCTTGCACTGCAGTGCAGCTTGTGTGCAGAAAGTAAAAACCCATGCTATAGTGTCAGGCTGCAGAATTGTTCCGATCACCTGGAGTTTAAATGTACCAATGTCTTGGTGGAGGAGTGTTTTACCATGTGCCCTCCATCGAAATGCAACAGCTGTGACCCAGCATTGGGCTCAGCAGCTGTACCGCACAGACCCTGAAACAACGCAGTGCTTTGTGCTGAAATGTGGTCGAGAACCTGTAGTGAAGACACTGTGCACAAACACACGTTGCCATGGACTGAGCTGCTTTTGAAGTGGGTGCACAAAGCCGGGGAAAGGTGGGGGAAAAAAACGACGGGAAGAAAGATGATTGAAAAACTCATCACAGCATGAAAGAACACTCTGCCTTAACTGTGGTCAAGGCATGTGCCATGTGAAAAAGCATCACTTTTTCTATCACGTGGCCATAACCAAGCCACCTCTGAAAACAGAGCTCCGATGCAGTTCGTGCACTGTTCGTGCACAGCATGGCTATGGCATCAGTGATGGAACCGCGTTTCGACCCCTAGCTTCTTCTGATCAAGCTCGTGAGGCCCCATCGATTCCTTTATGACAACAGGCAGCCACATTCTAAAGATGTTCGAATGAAGGAAAAAGAGAGGGGCTTTGATCGGGAAAGAGGTGGACATAACAGGTGAGTACACTTTCTTATGTATTTTTGTTGCACACATTAAGTGACCATGAAATCATTTCACGCGAAGCCGCGGCAAAAAAAAATGAATATAAAGGACCAGTGGCGGTGGCTAAAGAAGCTTAAAGACGCTGCCAAGAAGTCAGGCAGTGGGGTGTCCGACGTCCTCAATATTAAATGCATGTACTTCGGCATAATGGAAAGCCTGATGACGAAGGAGTGCCTTGGCACATAAATGAGACAGAGGACAAGAGTGCCATGACAGGATAACTTCTGAGCAACCGCGGCAGCTAGGTGTTTTTCAAGTTGATCTACAACTGTCTTGACAGCTTCTTGTTGCAATGTGCTAACATTTCATTCTTGGTTGCGAATTAGCCCTCAAAGGCTACACAGCACCCCAAGCAACTGTATTACCTTAAAAAAATGTGATCATGACACATTAAAAAGTGCATTATTTCTCTTTTTTAGACGGAAAGTTCCCGACTCATCTAATGAAGATGACATTACAAGGGTCACTGTTTATGAACGCAGCGCACACAATGGCCCAAAGGGAAAGGCCTCACGCTGTAACCTTTTCTTATTTTCATGTCCAAAACAACAAAACCATGAAGATCCATTAGAAAGATATGCTAATGAAAAAATGTCATCGACATTTTGCTTGAGATAGATTATGACAGTGCGGAATAAAATAGAAAATACTGACACGTGAACACTGAGGAAGCCGCAAGCATGGAATGTGCCTGAAGGCCAGTCAGGCAACTGAATGCATGCAAAAACAAGACGCATGAAGTACAGTGTAATGGGGGTTGCTAATTCCCCTTTCCAATAAATGGTGAATATAAACTGATATAGTCAAGAGCAATATAAGGCACCTGAGGTTATGGCGAGCTCGCTTCCATAAAGGGCACTTGACAAATCACGCTGAGAGTCATGTTATGAAAAAAGAAATTCACCTCTGTATATAGGGTATAAGGTCAGCAGCTAAATATGAATGAGTGGCATAGCCCATCTATGGTGACGAATGATGGTGTTTACAAATGGGTTATTTGTTTCTCACAACTTTCTCACAATGCATAAGGTGCTGAGAACAACTCTATTGATGAGGTTTTGGAGGGCAATGAAGAAGAGGCTTTAAACACACCTCCACAGCAGCTCCTGATTAAGATGTACGAACAACCAGTACCAAGTCACCAATCAGTTAATAAGTAAAGAAAGTTGGGCTAGTTTGTGTGGATTCATACTTAGCAGCGCAAAAAAAAACGAGGACCAAAGCCACCAGGCTCACCAACCAGGCTCAGCGCCAAAACCACAAAATTCTCTGTGCACCCTGCCCTTCATCAACCAGCCCCCTGCCCATCACTGTCTTTGCCTCTCACAATTTCGTACGCACTATGAAACTTAGCCGGTGACAATGTTTCGACCGTTGGGTTAGCATGACCACTTTCTGAATGGTCACCTCTGTACTTAACCTAATGATCAGCCACAGAGACAGAATGGTGTACTTTCCAAAATGAAATGAACTACCACAAATTGAAGCACTGTTACGAAAATAAAATGAGAGGCTTGCGCTCATGCACGAGAGGTGGCGGCACCAGCGGCGCACACAGTAACGGCAGCGTAGGCTAGATGGCGCAAGAAGCAGCGGGCAGGAGAGCGTGCAGCGAGGGAGCCTAATCACTCTCCCCCTTCCCGTTATCCCCTGGGGACAACAACTGCGGGTTCGGGGAGACCCCTTAAAAAGAGGCTCGCTCGTCCCGTCCAAAGGAGAGCTGAGCAGCTTACTCTCAGAACGAAGTCGAGGCACGACCCGCCACGCTATCGGGACGAGAGCCGGCTCCGCCAGCTAGTCGTAGTGGTCGTAGTCGTACGCGTCGCCACCGCATGCAATGAGCGCGTAGTCCATGTCCATGACTTTGAACATGTGACTCCTCTGTCGAACGAACTGCAGGGAACTTTGCCAAGGCATGACCCGCCAGGCACTGCTCCCAGGTCCGAAAGACCGAGCAAGACACGCTTCAAATCCCAAACGTAACAGCAGGATTTACAGCCCTTTCTGGGAATGACCGCTTTGATGGCTTTGTGGGAGCAATTGATGGCTCTCACGTGATAATTGACGCTCCTGAGTATATGCACCAAGATTATTTCTGCCGGAAACAGTTTTACTCAGTTCAACTACAAACGGTGTGTGACCATCGTGGCATATTCTGATATTTTTACTGGGTACCCTGTCAGCGTCCATGACGACGGAGCACTCAGAAACAGTCTGATATACATTGGCAGCCTTTACCCACCTGTGGGATACGCTTTCTTAGGGAACTCCAGCTATCCAAATTTAACTTCACCATCACCACAACCTACAAGGTCACAAGAAGCCCTCTTGAGGTCTGCTTCAACAAGTCTCATGAAGTGTGCAGCATTCTTGAGCAGCCTTTGGCTTGGTGAAGGACCGCTGGAGGTCTATATTCACCAAGGCTCTTGAAGTCTCTGTGTGAAAGGCGCCAGACGTTGTGGCTGCTTGCGCTGCAATGCAAAATGTGTGCACGACAATGCACGATGAAGGTCCAGAGGACTCTTGGACGATGATACGGAGTCCAACACCCCAGATGATGACAGAGCAAACGTGCCATGAACAGGATGCCTCACAATTTAGGAATGACCTAGCTGCCAGGCTTTCCTCTCCAACAGCAGCTGGCGATCACGACTATCATGTTGTGATTGAAATCAGACTACTGTTATGCATGGAATGCCCAACTGCCTAAGTGGATCAGCGCGGACTCCCTCGACAGGGGTAACCACGGCGGCTACAGCAAGTTTCCCATGAAAGCAGCCTGTGCAGCTCTGCCAGTGCACCCATGGCGAAGAGCTGCCAAGGATAGTGGTAACTGACCTTCCCAAGAAGACCCGGGTGCCAGTCACCGCATGTTATCCAGCGTCAAAGAAGTCGTCGGTGAGTGGTTTCCCTACCTCGCATGGCCTAGCATGTAGCCTTGGAAACAAGTGCATTCACTCGCAGATCGTGGGAACGCCACTCGCGCTGCCAGCGTGACTTAGATGGCATCCCCCTCATCCTCAAGCAAGCTCATCACATGACGAGGGCGTGCCCACTGGTGAGAGAGTGCGTGATGAGTGCCGAGGTGAACGTTTCAGGACACACCTGCCTCGGCAGGTCCAACCAGGCATCCAGGGATTTTAGGGAAGGAAGACGCTATGAAACGCGGCAATGACACATAAAGGAGACTCCCGTTTGAAAAGCTCGCTCTTCACCGAAACTCCCGTCTCCTAAGAGGTTCTCTTTAACTGAGAGGCACTCTGAGTTGCTGTTTACTTGTACATAATGTAAATAGTCTGTATAAAGCTTTCCTCATGTCCTCATAACCATGTTTCAAATCTTCCTCGTCCCTTCTCCAGCCCGCCCACCCTACTTGATCCCAACACTATACACACTAATTTGTTTGTTCAATTACGGCAGAATGGTAGGTCATAAAATTAACATGGCGAAAACCAAAGTAATGTACAACAGTGCCACAAGGGACAGCAGTTCACAATTGGTTACGAGGAGCTGGAAGTGGTAAGGGAATATGTCTACTTAGGGCAGGTAGTGGCCACTGATCAGGACCATGAGAGGAAAATAACTAGAGAATAAGAATGGTGTGAAGCGCATAAGGCAGGTTCTCTTAGATCATGAATGGCAGTTAGCAAGAATGACAAGATCCAGTATAGACACCTTTATCTGGCCACCAGAGGCATGAAGCAGGGGAATAATTCCTGTCAGTCCCCAGTCAAAAAATACAGCAAGAAGTTTCTGTCATTAAAACAGATTTTCTGCAATGTTTCTGACAAAAACTCTTGTAGTAAAAATGCAAATTTTTGTTGTAACGAGAGCATTTCGTGTAGTTACCAGAAAAAGGTACTAGGGACCTATAAACTACAGAAAACGCACTGACCAAATACATGTTCCGCGTTACTTTCGTTGTCACCGCCAGCAGAGGATGAGAAGTAACCTCCACCATGTGGCACCACTAAACAGAAGCGGCCACCTTAGTGCGCTAAGCACCAGATGCTCTCTTTCAACACAGGTGTCTGTTAACCATACTTTCGATGATACCTTGCGATGAAGGATGATGGTAATGTGTGTGCTAAGCACCAGATGCTCTCTTTCAATACAGGTGTCAGTTAACCATACTTTCGATGATACCTTGCGATGAAGGATGATGGTAATGTGTGTGCTAAGTACCAGATGCTCTCTTTCAATGCAGGTGTCGGTTAACCCTACTTTCGATGATACCTTGCGATGAAGGATGATGGTAATGTGTGTGCTAAGCACCAGATGCTCTCTTTCAATACAGGTGTCAGTTAACCATACTTTTGATGATACCTTGCGATGAAGGATGATGGTAATGTGTGTGCTAAGTACCAGATGCTCTCTTTCAATGCAGGTGTCGGTTAACCCTACTTTCGATGATACCTTGCGATGAAGGACGATGGTAATGTGTGTGCTAAGCACCAGATGCTCTCTTTCAATACAGGTGTCAGTTAACCATACTTTCGATGATACCTTGCGATGAAGGATGATGGTAATGTGTGTGCTAAGTACCAGATGCTCTCTTTCAATGCAGGTGTCGGTTAACCCTACTTTCGATGATACCTTGCGATGAAGGATGATGGTAATGTGTGTGCTAAGCACCAGATGCTCTCTTTCAATGCAGGTGTCGGTTAACCATACTTTCGATGATACCTTGCGATGAAGGATGATGGTAATGTTGGGGCAGACTGAGACATTCAAAATGTCAGTGGTATAATGCAGTCTAGGTTTCCGGAAGCATATGAAAACTGGGTTAACGAGAATAATAAATTAGAGGAGACACTTAGGCTCTGTCTTAAGGGTGTGATGCGATAGCGTAATGTGCTAATTCCTATATATGCAGATTTTTACTTTCTTTGTATTCATAGATCCCTGGGAGTCCTTATACCCCTCCTGGCTCAGTGGTGCAGCAGTTAGGCGATCCGCTAGTATAACCTGCGGTGGCAGGTGCTCCCAGCGGTGGGCCTTGTGAGAAAAATCATTAACCTGCCATGGTGGGCAGTTCCCTCATTATCTAGTGGGCAGTGGACAAGATCACGTGAACGAAATGGCCCGCCTGCCTCCCAAGTTGCTCTCTGGGCACCAAAAGCCAGAATCATGCTCGTTACTTTTCGCTCACAACACCGACGCCGGATTTGCTGTGTAATGAGACCTTTGACGCTATCACGTTCAAGTCTCGGTTAACAACTGATGAGAAATGCTAATCTTAGGGCTGACTCCGAGGTGTGGAAAGAGTAAAGTAGCTGCGCCATGTGGTTATCCAAAATCCTTGTCGTCTGAACTGTTCGTCAGTTTCCAAGGGAATGGATGGCCTTGGCTGGGTATCATCAGAAGCCCGGGTGCTACGTCCACAGGCTACGCATGAACGCGCCGATTACCTGTGATACCACAGTGGCCAAGGACGTGGGCAACAGTGTTAAACTGGTAGTCAGTGTACAGCAGAGCACTTTCCACGACATATTGTAATATACGTGTGAAGTTGATAATTTTACAGCATACCAACAAGGTGTCAGTGAGTAGTATGATGGCGTGGACAGAACACAAGCAGGTAGGAGCAGTGGTGCACGAAACAGGAATCATGTTTGTCATGTGTGAGGTTCAATTGGCCCCGTGCGCTCACAGAAAAAGCACCACAGCCTGGTTTGTGGATCTATCACTACATTTACGATTACCTTGTTATACTTTACCTTCAACAGGCTAGCAAGGGAAGAGTAGTTTGCAATTGGTAGCGAGGGGCTGGAAGTAGTAAGGAAATATGTCTACTTAGGGCAGCTAGTGACTGCTGATCTGGATCATGAGAGGGAAATAATTAAAAGGATAAGATTGGGGCGGAGCGTATATGGCATGTTCTCTCAGATCATGAATGGCAGTTCACGAATATCCCTCAAAAGAAAAGTATACAACACCTGTATGTTACTGGTACTCACTTATGGGGCAGAAATGTGGAGGCAAATGAAGAGGGTTCAGCTTAAGTTAAGGACAGCGCAGCGAGCTATGGAAAGAAAAATGATAGGTGTAACATCAAGAAATCGGAAGTGGAGGAGTGGGTGAGGGAACAAACGCGCGTTAATGACATCCTAGTCGAAATCAAGAGGATGAAATGGGCTTGGGCTGGGCATATAATGCAAGGGAGAGATAATCGTTGGTCCTTAAGGGTTCAGAAGTTTGCGGGGATACGGTGGCCGCAACTGGCAAAGGACAGGGTTAATAGGAGGAACAGTTTGCCCTGTGGTGGGCATAGCTAGGCTGATGATGATGATGACTTATCGTGCTGCTGCACCAAGAAAGCTACCATGAATCGTCTTGACGAGTCCACCATGGCACCGACGCAGGAAGCCCGATGGGGACTGAGCGGTGGGGCAACGGCATTAAAGGGGAAGCTGAGTTGACCAAAAATTCGTCGATGTCGACAGGGGCGTCTGGTACCACCGGTTACCAGGGTGGCGTCGCCGTCCCAGACCAGGCCGGCCCCTCAGAGACGCAGTGTAGCCGTATGGACGTGCCAGAAAGGCCGGGAGTAGGCGCTGACCTTTTTCAGTGATGCGCGCTAGAGGGACCAGCGCTGTGTAAAGACTGGGATGCCGCTGGACTGCGTGCCATGGCCATTCCGCGACCACGCATCAACGAGAGCACGGCTACCAGTGCCCGATGGCGAGGGCTATTGCAATATGTACCGGGCAGGGGCGCAGCCGGGGGGGGGGGGGGGGGGGGGGGCTTATGGGTCATCAGCCCCCCCTGAAATTTTTTTGAACTGTCAAGCACCGCTTACCAAAACAACTACCGGCGCTGGGAGTCATTCTGGATTTTGTCGCCTACAATATCTTTTTCAGACTAAAAAAGACATTTTGGCGCGAACATTGCTAACTAAGGTTGGATTTCGTGGCAACGCCCATGCACCTGGAGTCATGTAACGCAGGGAGCCCCATCCTAGCACAAACTTTCAAGGGTCTATCGATGGCATGCGGGCTCGCCCAGGCATCTCGTGGCGGCCGTGGAGTCTACGGAGCCATGCATTTAAATTCCGAAACTTAATGGGCATAAAGTTCCCATAAACTTTTGACGCGATTTCAGATTTCCTTCTCTCCATTTTGCCACCTGCCAACCAAAGCCACCAGATAGTTAACTGAATTAAAATAATTAAGTGAATTAACATGTAGCAAAGTAATTTTGGCCCCCACATGCCATGGTGGCAGCATACAGCTGCCATTGAATTGAATTTAATTAAGCCATGTGCCATTTGTTGGCAGACGACTTAATTCAATTAGGTTCAATGAAATTCAATACAATGGTTGCCAGCTGTGGCACAATTGAAATCAACAGCACAAATTATGTGAAAATAAATTAAATCACAAAGTAATTAAGCTCTGAAGCTGTAGATCTCAAGTAGGATGCAGGGCTATAGCAGCTCAAACAATCTTATCAGTTTTTGCTGCAAAACAATCCCTGTGCCATCCTATACTGTAGGCTTCCCTATATACAAGCAAAAATTTATAAAGGCATTCCAGAGAAGACTTATTATGAGATGCTCATACATTCTTGATTTCCACACAGTAGTAATTGAAACAATTGTTGCCACAAGAACGCAACACCAGACAGCATGCGGTGTACCAAAATTTTTAATATGGGCATTGCAAAATTGGTATGAGTATGATATGTCATTGTATGATATATTTTCGCACACAGTGCCCCTAAAGTGCTAATATTGACATTGTTTTACATATGTTAAATGTTAAACTATCAGTTGCAGTGCACTTATAGAAACATGATGCAGGGCGAGAGGTATCTTGTTGCACTGCCTATCATTGTACTTATGATTCACATTTATGTAATACATTCGGAAGCGATACATGCTGCATTTGTACTTTGTTACGGTTATGAAACCATTTTTCTTATTCAAGGATGGTCTTTCACAAAGTCTGGCGTTACCAGCATAATCAACTTAACGAAACGAGAACAACATTTGGAAGCGATACGTGCTGCATTTGTACTTTGTTATGGTTATGAAACCATTTTCCTTGTTCAAGGATGGTCTTTCACAAAGTCTGGCGTTGCCAGCATAATCAACGTAACAAAACGAGAATAAGGCGCAACACCAAATGCCTGGCCAATTTGGACTTCATGATAAAGAAAGTCAACAGGGACACAAGAAAAAATTATGCATTCTTGCACAGGCCAATCCCCCTTGCAGGTGTGGTCAAACTTCCAGTGAACCATGATCAGAGCACTGACTCTGCTGATGCTCTGCGCATACTCCGTGCCACCAAGGAAACAAAGTTCACCTTTCTTCAGTACTTTGAAGCTGGCTAAGCACCCTTCGAAGCCATGCGGCATCATGAAGGACAGTTTGCTGCTAAGGCAGATGGTCCTGTACTACTTGCCAATGGCAGCATTAACCCAATGCAGGGTTGTGTATACCGCTGGCACCGAGAATGGCGGGCTTCTAAGTACAGTCTATCAGGGAGCCTCACCCTTCGGCGAGCCGCCACGTAATAACAGTAGCATGATAAGCACGCTAAAAATAAACACAGCTTTATCACCGACAGTGAAGTTCGCGCTGCCGTATTTTGTTTGCTGCATCCGGTCGCTTTATGGGAATGCCCATTACGTCCTTTTTCTTGGGCCCTCCGCACAACCACACAGAAAGGGGGGAGTCGTTAGGTGGCATCCTGTGTGCAGGTGTGTACAGCGAGGCTGACCCGCGTCACAGTGCGTGGCTTTTGTGCTATGTCGGCAGCGGCGTGCTTTGACGTATTGTCATGCTAGCTGCAGGCATGAGGAGCGACGATGAGAAACAGATGGATTGAAGTGGCTTTCCTGGAACATGGGTCAACCGGACGTTGGGAAAGTGAATGTTCGCGAAGCTCGCAGCAGTGATAGTAGAAAATGTACATATGTGTACGGTGTCACGAGGAGCTACCTTCTTTCCCCAATCATTCATTGGTTGTATTTTCCTTTCCCCAATAAGTTACTGGGTGGATGTTTGTACAGTACCTGATTGGTTATTCTCTCACCGAGGGCGGGGACATAGGATTTAAAACCCGCTGCTTTGGCAGGACCGAGGGCTGGTTTCGTCACGTAGAAGTACGAGCCAGTCAAGTGTAAATATGTTTCCTCCTTGCTATGATCATCTTTTGTGTAACCTAAAAGCGGTAACCTCTCCTGTCAGGCTATCAACTGGCAAAGTTTGACAGGATTTGCTACGTCTTTCTGCTCCAGGTATCTGACGGAGGGGCGGGAGATCAAGTCGGTGGACAATCTGCAGAGCAGTACGTCCTAAAGGAGGAACGTCAGCGTCACAGAGTGACGTTGGAAGCCTCGGAGACTGCTGGTCATTGTCAACGGGACGTAGGAGGCTCAAGTCAGCAAGGAGCTGAAGGAGTCAGGCGACCGACGTGTCGTGGAGGTGCCAAGTCCGTGAGTTGCGGAAGGAACCAGGCGTCCGCGTTGAGGTTCAAGAGAAGAACTAGGCGACCAGCGAGTCAAACGAGGCAAGAGGTTCAAGTCAGCGAGCTGCTGCGAGAGCCGGGACTCAACTCATCGCATCGAGGAGCCCGCTGTCGTCACTCAGGGCGACGAGATCACCGCGGTGGAGGAGAGCAACTAGTGACAAGGTAGGAAACCTTTCTGCTTCCTCCGAATCCACCATGGCTGTGTAGTTGTAACGTTACATGTCTGGAGTAGCTATGACGAATGACACAGAAATGGATGCCGCGGTGGGGGGGGGGGGGGGGGGGGGGGTAATCTAGGAAGTGCATCGGAATCGGCATCGACAGAGCAGATTTCTGAAAGCATGCAAGCCGCACTGGCGGCGAAGGAGCACAGTGTAGAAACTTTTGAACTCGAAAAGTTGAAACTCGAAATTGAGCGAGAAAAGTTAAAGCTTGCGCAGATGCAATCGAAATTAAAGCAGGGAGCGAAAGTTGCTAGCGAGATCCAATTTGCTGCAGTCCAATGTTTTGATTGCCTGAAATTTGGACATTTAATGATTGATTGTCCGAAATCGAAGCAAGAACAGCATGTTCCTGTGGTGAGAATGACCTGTGTGCCAGTGGCTACAGGTGTGAAAGCTGCAGCGGTTAGGCAGCAGGGCCCAACCTTGTGTGCCGTGCCAGAAGAGATGGCTGAGGGCATAGGGGCGTTAGTCACGCCTGTGGACCACTGCCTGTCACAGCAGACCCACGAGGCACATGAGTGTATTGCTCGTGAACAAGAGTTAAGCATTGCGCCAGAGCAGGTTGGCGCTAACTCCGGGGCAGTAGTAACGCTCGATGAAGAGGTTGCTCCAGAGCCTGAAGAAAGGAACCGCATAGCGTATCAGTGCGTAGATTCAGATTGTGCGACGCGTGCGGGTAGGTCAAAGAACAAACCCCACAAAATTGCTAGGAAGCCGTCATCTAAGGGCAAAAGTGGTGGTAAGTCAACAGAAAGGCCAGAGTCGTCTTCTCTTAAGACAAATGCAGTCAGTTCTCGAATAAGGAGAGTAAAAGCAAAAATGAATTCTGGCTGCACATACACTCAACCGCGAGATTCTTTGAAAATGTGTGGGGCGATCCCCCGGAAAAGACAACGTCGAAAGCCCCCACAGCAAGTTTGTGGCGGCAGGCTACAGGCAAGAACACGGGAAACTTGTTTGCGTCTGTGGTGTCAGCAGACGGGTAAGAAGGGGGGCAGTGCAGCCAGCTCAAAATGTGAAGGGGGGACGGGCAATCGTCTTGCTCACAGTCCATTGTGTAGTACGATTCGGCACTGCACGCGCTTCCAAGGCCTTCACAGTGTCTGGACGGTGCACAGAAACGGAGACAGGGGTGAGGGAGTGACTAACGCGAGGGGCGACTGTATTCGTCACGCTTCCGCAGCTGAAGGGAAGGTCAGATGAACGCGACCCCGAAGAGCGCGGCTGAAATGTTAATCCCTGAACACAAAGCAGAGGGAACTTGTGCTTACCGTTTTCTGCGCGGTTGATGCCATTCTCACTAGCTTTGCAAACGTATGACTTGGAGATAGTGCACATCATGTGCCGATGCAGTCCCTCACCGAGATTGCGAGGAAGAGCTGTAATTGCCAGACATGAGCAATCGTTTGTTGCTCTCCTAGCGACCGCATCACAGAGTACCCGATAGTGGTTAGTGTATATAGAAGATAATTCCTTGATTATTTGTATGCACTTGCTTGGAGGTGATACTCTCATCACTAAACCCTGCGACAGCCATTTCGGGGTGCAGGAGGTTGGGAGCCAACTGGCCAATTTTGGGGCCCAGATCTGACATGGTGGATTCTGGAATGTGCAGATTGGTTTCCAGCCTTGTGTGTGCGGGTTGAAATGACCGCTGTGTGCGCGCATGTGTGCGTGCTGGTGTACTGACTGGACAGCCGGCGCACGTGTGTGTGTGTGGACTCACCGGACAGTCGACGTACGTGTGTGTGCGTGCGTATGTACTTTTGTTGTTGGACACCACGGCTGAACTTCAATGCCCCACTGACAAGTGTCTGTGTGACATTCTTGGTTGGGAGGAGTGAAGTTCGCGGTGCTGTATTTTGTTTGCTGCATCCGGTCGCTTTATGGGAATGCCCACTACGTCCTTTTTCTTGGGCCCTCCGCACAACCACACAGAAAGGGGTCATTCAACCCGGCGGGAGAAGAGGGGGCGCCGAATGGCGGGAGATGTCAAACTCCCCTTATGGACGGAGTCGTTAGGTGGCATCCTGTGTGCAGGTGTGTACAGTGAGGCTGACCCGCGTCACAGTGCTTTGTGCTATGCTGGCAGCGGCGTGCTTTGACGTATTGTCACGCTAGCTGCAGGCATGAGGAGCGACCATGAGAAACAGATGGACTGAAGTGGCTTTCCTGGAACTTGGGTCAACTGGACGTTGGGAAAGTGGGAAAGTGAATGTTCGCGAAGCTCGCAGCAGTGATAGTAGAAAATGTACATATGTGTACGGTGTCGCGAGGGGCTACCTTCTTTCCCCAATCATTCATTGGTTGTATTTTCCTTTCCCCAATAAGTTATTGGGTGGATGTTTGTACAGTACCTGACTGGTTATTCTCTCCCCGAGGGCGGGGACATAGGATTTAAAACCCGCTGCTTCGGCAGGACCGAGGGCTGGTTTCGTCACGTAGAAGTACGAGCCAGTCAAGTGTAAATATCTTTTCTCCTTGCTTGTATCTTCCTTTGTGCTTTTAATTATAAAAGGTTAACCTCTCCTGAAGAATCCTCTTGCAAGGTGATTGAGCAATTCGAATCTGCAAGACGTCAAGAATCCTACAACAATCATCTTCAACAGCAATTTCCCTCTAAGAGATCTTAAAAGAGGATTTCAACTGGCGCAGCCGATAGAGGGGACACTTTTTAACTCCGAGTTTGCAATTTGCAAAAGTAGCAATCTCCTATGCCTTTTGCTTTTCACTTTGCAGGGACTGATCTGTGCACAAGCAGTGTCACAAATGACTGCTGGACAGTTATGTCATCGCGATGCTTATCATGCGCCGCACCCAATGCCTCAATGTGGCATGTGAAATAGTCTTTATTGACACAACAGCATCCTGTGATGCGGATGGGAGCACTGCAACTGTGCTTCTTACAGCCATCAAGGCTGGCCTAGTATCTATCGATAGCTGTGCTGGTGCACAGCTCCCAGAGTAGGCAAGGATACAGTTTTGCCTTTCAGTTGCTGAAGCAACATCACAAAAAAATAAAAATAAAACATAAATGTATGCTTCAATAGAAACAAATTCAAGTCACCATTTCGACCTGTCACATGTTTTTTTTTTAGAAGATTAACTGAAGTTCTCCATTTCTCTGGCACAAAAATATTTACAATGAAATGATGAGACCCTCAGCTCATGGTTGAGCCTGAAAGCATGCATACATGTTGGTTTCAGTCATCGCGCATACACACAACAACTGTGTCAGTGACAAGCCGCAGGGCTCCATTTGCAACATGATATAATATAAGGTAGACGAAATAAGGTAACTAAACACACCTACTGGTACTGATAATTTCCTAAGTGCCAATCAGAGCTTCTGTCTACGTCCTGTTTATTAAATAAGTTCATATTTTAAATGCGGCTGAATGACAACTTTGTCCCAATGGACATTGAAGAAGAATGTATGTGCTGCCAGGACGTACATGAAATAACTGGACAGCAGAAGTCCTCCCAGTGCATTTCAAGGACAAAGAAATTCAAAGAGGTGTGCTTGAATGCTACCGTCCTGTGTGTGGCAATTGCTCAGCAAGGCAGTAAAGTAGCTGCAACATCTGACATAGCGTCATTTAACAGGTAAGAAAGCCCTTTTTTCCTCGGTTGAATGGTGCAATGCCACTTTTTATGTCCACAGGCAAATGAGGTATGCAGCAGCATACCGCCAATTTGTGTTTCTGATGTGGAAAAGAATGGGAAAAGGCAGCAGACGGATTCTGCCAAGCTGCATCATCAGCATCATCAGAAAACGTTATCCCTCAAAAGATGGACAGTACACAGGCTTCTGGCATTTCTAAATTGCAGTTCGGAAAGTTCAACACATCTGCTGGACAGTAAAAATTTATTTCAGTTCTTTTTTTTCCTACTGCTATGGTTAGATACAAGTAAAAAACAAAGCTGCAAATGCTCCTCAAAGAAGGCATTCCAGACAGTGGTGCACAACAGTTGAAAGTGACGTCATGACACCATGCTGACAGCACTGGCTGGAGGACCCCTTTTGAGGGACGTTTTCCGCTTTGTTCTGGAGTTCTATCCAACAGCAGCCTTTTAGTACACAAATAAATGGCACGTGAAATCCTTTCTTGTGCTGTGTGTTAGTTTTCATTGCAGCTTGATGCCATCTGTCCAAAGCATACGGGGATGTGCAAGTTAGGAACTTGTGACCGAAATGTAAAATCTGTTCGCAATCCTACGCAACAATGGGGACCAAGAATCAAAGCCTGAAGCAATGACTGCCTGCAGACACCTGCACTCAACGTATCACAATTGTCCCTGCTGCCAACCAAGCTGAAAGTTCATAGTTTGCCTTGTCTGTGGTACTAATATTCTAGAGCTCCGCCACCAAATGGCTCATGTGGGCAACCCCTTTTGCGAACTCTTGCGCCCAGCACTGTAACAACAAGCAAGGTTGCTTCACCACGCCGGCGATGAAGCAAGTGATATGTACAGATATGTACAGATATGTACAGATATGATATGTACCAGCCACTGAAGTGACCTCTAACTTATCGTTTAAAAAAGAAAACATCATCATTAGCCTGACTACGTCCACTGCAAGGCAAAGGCCTCTCCCATGTCTCTCCAATTAACCCTGTCCTTTGCCAGTTGCGGCCACCGTATTCCCACAAACTTCTAAATCTCATCTGCCCACCTAACATTCTGCCGTCCCCTGCTACGCTTGCACTCTCTTGGAATCCACTTCGTTACCCTTAGGAACCAGCGGTTATCTTACCTGAGCATAACATGCCCTGCCCAAGCCCATTTCTTCCTCTTGATTTCGACTAGCATGTCATCCACAACCCGCGTTTGTTCCCTCACCCACTCTGCCCGCTTCCGGTCTCTTAACGTTATACCTATCACAAGAACATCATGTCACAGAAGGGAAACTAGGCGTAGGCAAAAAACAGATGTATGCCATAAGGGACAAATAGTGTAATGTCATTAACAATGTGGACAAGATGATCAAAGTAGCCGAAGAGTGCTACACAAACCTATACAGTAGCCAATGCAATCAGGATGTTAATGAGAAAGGTAGTAGAGCGCAGCAATGGGACATCCCGCCAGTAACGAAGGAGGAAGTAAAGAATGCCTTATGAGCAATGCAAAAGGGGAAAGCACCTGGTGAGGATTCGGTAACAGGAGATCTGTTGAAGGATTGCGGGGAGATTGAACTAGAAAAGCTAGGCAACCCGTAGAGGCAATACCTTATGACCTCGAACATACCGAAAGCATGGAAGAACGCTAACATCGTCTTAATCGGTAAGAAAGGGGACGCCAAGGACTTGAACAATTAGAACGATCAATTTCACAAAGAAAACAGTGCGAAATATGGGGACAAAAGAGAAACGTAAGCAACAGGACCAGCGCCTGGCACAGGTCCTGCCGTGTTCGTTTCTTTTTTGTCCTTGTATTTCGCGCGGTTTTCTTTGTGAATCATGAACCAATTAGCTCAAAATAGAGTTCTTCACCAATCAATTTACTGTCTGTTGTCTACAAAGTATTCACTAAAGTAATTGCAAATAGAGCTGGAACACCCTTACACTTTCTCTCTACTGAGAAAATATGCCCTTCAGCATAAGAGGGTTACAGGTGTATGTGCACGCCAGTGTTGGCTATAAATGCCAAAAAGGCAAGGTACTGGGGTCCATGGGTCCAGATTCAAGTGTCTGGTGGTCGGCTGGGGAGGTAAACCTGAATGCCAAGATGTCACTTGTGCGCCTCCCGAAGTCAGGGGCAAGTTAGCATTAAGAGAAGTAACGCTTACACTTTAATTAAACTAATTATCAGGCAGGCTTTCGTAAAGGCTACTAGACAACAGACCACGTTCAGACTAGCAATCGGGTGATAGAGAAATGCTCAAAATTTAACCAACCCCTGTGTATAGCGTTAATAGACTACAAGAAAGCACTTAACTCAGTAGAAGCCTCAGCAGTCATCATGGAATCAGGGTGTGGAAGAATGTTATGTGAAAATATTGGAAAGTATTTATAACGACTGCACAGCTACCATAGTCCTCCATAAAGTCAGCAATGAAATTCTAATAGCGAACGGTGCCAGGCAGGGAGACGCTATCTCGGCAATGCTTGCACGGCACCCTTTAACACTTGCATGTGATGTATCTGTGTATCCATTATGGGAACCTGGAATATAAATACTAGACCATAAGTAAGTTGTTGAACAGTGACTGCATATTCATGTGCCTGTTTCAGATCCTGTATGCCAAAGATGAGAACGAACTGCAGGCAGTCTCTGCCATATGACAACTACATCCGAAGAGTAGAACTGTTCCTGCAGCATAAGGAGGAATGGGCACTCCCGTACCGTAAGGGTGCCGCCACAAGTGGACAGAACACAAACAATTACTCGGAGGTGTCTGTCTGAGTACTGAAAGATGTAATCCTTAGCCGCACGAAGACACAACACTGTAGCGCTAACTGAGTTCATAATAGGTAACTGGGAAAGTTTTGAAACAAGACTTCTGCGCCACGCACACTAGATAGCCCTCACATCGAACAAGTTTCGGAAACCTTTTAGAAAAAGCCCCACAATATGAATCAGGGTCAATCACAAAAGTGGACAAAGCCAAGTGCAATGTGCCAAACTGCACAGGCACAGGGGCATGTGAGGTGCACCAAGGGACATACTGCAAGCATCAGGCCATTGTGCAGAACACATTTGGTGGCTCACTCCCGAACAGCCCTGAACTAACACCTAATGACTGCACCAAGTTGGGCTATCGGGCACTTGGGGACAGATGCCCTCCATGCGGATTCTTCATGCTAATTAATGACTGCAGTAGACAAGAAGCCCATCCGTTCCACCAGAACGAACCTGTTCCCTCCCAGCGAGATGGCAACACAGCCAGAAAACTGGAGCTCCATCGCATCACAAGGACCGTCTTTAGCCGACTGGCACCAAAAGGCAGAGGTATGGTGCTCTTTCGTTTCCCTTCCGATAAATTATCAAAAGCAGAGTACAGGACAGCTGACTACAAGTCAAGGAAAGATGTCAAAGGGCCTCACTTTATGTGACTTTGCTGCACGTCACCTGACGTAGTAGAACCAAAGTCAGGTGCCAACTCATGTCACCTGTAACTGCAGAACAGAGCTATATTTAGGGGTTGGAGTTTTTGGCTTTTATTTTGACTCGGCATAGATCCTCGGTATTTTTTTCAGAACAGGACGTTTTTTTTTTCACTGTATATTACTTCCCATGAAAACATTACCTTCTTTTTGGTGTTATATGCGTGGCTGGGTGCCGACAAAAATCACATGTAGTCTATCTTGGATTGCTTTTTAGTGTTAGCACTTAATGTAATCAGTGCAACAATGGTTGGGTTTAATGGTTTCAAGATGGAACAATGCCCCCCTAGTGGCCCAGTGGTATGGCGCTCGGCTGCTGACCCGAATGACGCGGGTTCAATCCTGACAAAGGCCCGTGTACTGTGCGATGTCAGCGCACGTTAAAGAACCCCAGGTGGTCGAAATTTCCGAAGCCCTTCCCTGCGGCGTCTCTCATAGCCTGAGTCGCTTTGGGACATTAAACCCCCATAACCTAAACCATCAATATGGAATGTTATCATTGTAGAAAAAAGTAACAGTGCAGGAGTTAAATGAGTAGGTCGGTTGGGAATAAACATTTTTTTACTATGTTTGGTTGTGAGGAGTACACAGATGTAACACAGGCACAGAGCGCGGCCAGTCTCTGAGCGCGCTGGCACAATACATTATCCCGGTTGTAAATGCAATTTATCGACAAATAGACTCGAGGAATAGGCAGTACCGCAGTATTTGCGCGTGCCATACGATAGCGCGATCTGTGTGCGACAGTCGGTCTTGAATATGCGTTCGTCCAGTAAAAGTAAATTATTCAGCACGTGCAAGTTTCTTATACCTTCAGAGTAATGCATAACACTATTTTAGACGTTTTGCCTAGAGTCGGCACTGAAGCATTACCGCAGTGTTTTACCATCCATCTCAGGTGTTCCTGCATGCACTGCTCTGTAATGAGTGAAGAAGACTGCTCTTGTTGTCGAGAGATCCCTGAAATTACTCGAAAGCAGAAGCAGGCACGGTGCATCACAACAACGAAAAAATTCAAAGGTGTGTCTCAATGAAGCAGTCCTTCAAGTTGCACTGGCACGGCAGGAAACCAATGCATCATCAAGAAGCGACAGGGGCTCTGTGAACAGGTGAGAAGGAGCACATGTGGTAGCTTGGGCAGTTTCACTGACCTGCATTCTTTATTTTAGGAGGATGAGGTATGCTGCATACGGACAGTTTGTGGAACTTGTGTGGAAGAGACTGGGCAGGCACAGCAGACGAATCCTGCTGAGCTGCGTGCTCAGTGCTGTATGAAAACAATATCCATCTCCAGATGGCAGTTACACAGGATTCAAGCATCCTCACACTAGCTGAGGTACCTATTCGCTGGTGGGACTGTTAAGAAAAGCACTGGCAGCGCCTCCCTTGACTCGATCTGTGCTCAATACTACAAGCACTTCTCTGCAGTGTGTTCCGCTCTAATCCTGCCGGGCGAACATTTTTCTTTCATACAGACGCTTGTGCATCCTGTTGTGTTTCCCATCTTGAAATCATGGTACAGTACTCGCTTGTTTTAAAGAGGAAAATGCATTTGGCCTAGTTAAAATGACCTGCGTCAAGCATGTATATGATGATGAACCATGAAGAGGATCCAGGGTGCAGGTGTGCTGGAAGGACCAAGGCTTCTGCGAAGCGGTAATCACCGATGTTTCAGGTAAGTATACACGACTACTTGCCGTGTTTCACATTCTGCTTTGTTGTTCACCTTTGCAAATGCAGCCCGTAGTTTCCATCAATAGGGCTACAAATTAAGTGAAATGGTATTATAATTCATGATTTGCTTATAAGTTGGGCTAAATGCAGCTGGCAAGTAATCTCTCATCTGTCACTCAACAGATTTCTGACAGCCACCGAGTTGTGTTCCCGCCAGAGGTAGTTCAAGTACACGACATACACAAAGGCCAAAAAATGAGACACATGCATACACACACCACATAGGAATCCCCTGGTTAAAATTCTTTGAAAGGCTACATTTATCTTGTTGGCATTCATGTGTGACTAGCTACAAAAAAATCACGGGATAATTCACCGCGGTAACTGATCTGCAATAGTTACAACATGACTTCATGAAGCGAAGAGCATCCGCTAGTTATTTCATTAAATCGGGAAATTCGTAAAATCAAGAAAGGCACTTTTCGGCCCTTCACAATTTAAACATGAAACGTAGCGACGCCCAAAAGCTAGCGCGCATATCTTATGTGCTGCTAACCCGCGCCTCCGCGCATGAAAAGTCGGCGAAGGCAGACGCATCGCTTGCGCGTGAAAGCTCCATCCAGTGTAACAGATTCAAAGCCAAGATGGGAAGCGCTGCTGACTGCAGAGTTCGTTGTTCCGTGCAACAACGCAGCTTTCAGTCCCGTCAAAATGTTATGCCCTTTATTATGGCACATAGTCGTTAATGCTGGCATGATACCAACAAGCTACATGACTCTGTGGGTGCAGTAAGTCTGAAATAACCTCTTTTTAACACATTTCTTCCCGGAAAAATTTTGTAAGATTAAAACTTCGTAATTCTCCAGGGAAAAATGTGTGGCATGCCACAAAGGTTAACATGATAGATAATTGAATGTTATCCCCCCGAAAATGCATGACACAGGTATCAAGATCCGGTCTCTCACGACTGACCGCCACCCTGCCATACGAAAGTACATGCAGACCCATGAACCCAAAATCAAGCACTGCTTCGACATTTGGCACATCCCTAACAGTAAGAAATTTGATAGCCTGATTGAAAAGCTGCTTGTTTGCAAAGAATGTGCTGCAGGCTTCCCTGATACATGTTTTTTTAAAATTGAGGTGTCAAGAAAAAGCTGGATGCAAGGCGCTGGAGATGTGGATTCAGGCAACTACCAACCACAAGTACTGGGCAGCGTGGGCCAGAGGGGGCAATGCACAGCTGTTCATCGACATCTGGCAGAGTTTGCAAAATCACGTCATCAACCAGCACTCTGGACATGGCGGACTGTATCCAAGGTGTCTACACAGCAACATGCCGGAGGGGACAAGGGTGTGAATATACCCCGATAAGTTTTTTTTTCGCCCTTGCCTAAAAAAACTTTTTTTAAAGCATACCTTTTCCTCAAGAGTCCCAGGCATACGAGCACTTCAAGCAGATCACTGAGGACAAGCGTCTCCTCAAGGACATTACACAGATGTCCGCCCATGGCCAAACATTTGCTCTGGAGGCATTCCACAGCGTCTTGATTGACTTCGAACCAAAGTCTACGGCATTTTCCCCAGCAGGGATGCTTGCAAGGTAGTATTATATTGCAGTTCTGTCCTGCACCTAGAGGCAGTTGATTTATTCCAAGAGTCAGCACCTAACCACATCCATGTTCTCCAGATCATTAGGCAAAATTGCCATCTTATGCAATATCCTCAACTTACAGGACGCGACTTGCCATCCTCCATTTCAGGGAAAATGCGGACCGCTCCTTGGCTAAGAAAAAGGAAGGCAATTCACGCTGAATGATGAAGACTACCAAGGCGTGAAAGTGCCATCACACAGTGTGTCCACTCAAAACAGCTACCACTTACAGTATTATGCTTCACCCGAAACGAATAACTTGAGTGGAGCCTTTTGGAATGATGTCATGTGAAGACTTCATTTCCAGAGTATGTCGGAAAGCTTGTGAAAGAAGTTATCAGCAGCAGCAAGCTCTGGCAATCTCTCTCTGGTGCATCAGAGGCCAGCACAGCGCTTTCCCAGCACCAATGACCTCGGCCTTCTCTTCAGGAGCTTGTGGAAGCAAAGAGGTCCCACTCCAACCAAGGTCCCCAGTGAGGCTAGCCTCAAGTTCATGTTATCTCAACCAAACCAAGGTGAGGGCTACAACCGCCAGCATGTTTGAAAGTCTGAACTGTCAATGAGCAGCAAGATGCGTTTCTCCCCTCCTGCTGCATCAGAGGCCGACATCACATCTTCGTGGCGTGGCTTGGCATCCTACTTTTCAACTAAAATGCAGACCAACGTCTGGCAATGACACAGAAAGGCAATGGTGAAGGCGACCAAGGCACGGCAAAGCCATGACTTACACTGTGTCCCATGAAAACACCTCCAACTTTGAGTAAGTAATATGTGTAACTTCCGCATGAATGACATTTGGGGAGCATTTTGGAACACTATCATATGAGAGTTCATTTCCAGAATACACCTGAAAGCTTGTGAAGGAAGTTCCTCCGGCGATCCTTGCATTGTATTTTTTCCAGAGGACCATGCCAAGCTTATAAAAAAAATGGAAGCGGAGTTCGAAGAAGAAAACAAGCTGGTAACCACGAGGTCAAGAGAGTGCTTGTAAATTTTTTTATGCCTCAAAAGAAGCTGCTTCAAACGAGATAGCACAAAGAGTTTCAGGTGTGTGACTGAAGTGTTTTGTTTACGAGTTGAAGTCCTCCCTAGAGGTGCGGCTGTCAGGGAACCGAAGCTGAAGTGCACGAGCCCCTCGTGCGAACGGATCGCTATCTTTCAAGGGCAACTCCGGCGATTTTTCAGCCATTTTAAGTTAATGGCTGTTTTGTGTTCCTAAGAACCTCCTGTAATGTGTACGATACAAGGCTTTCAAAAGCAACCCTAAAATAATTTCTAAACAGCAAAAAAACGCAAAACCAGAAATCGAAACCGCAAAACCGAAACCGAGGCGGTGACATCACTGGCATGTTCGCCACACTGTGAAGTCCCCGAAGATGTCACAACTACCCTGAGCCGCGCTGTCAACATGACTGAAAGCGCAGAGAACAGCTTTTCCGAGACCAGCGAGTCTTTAGAAGACTACTCATTTGACGATTTTGGACTAGGCGAGTCGGCTTTTAAGTATGATCTACCGCCGCGCGAGCCAGCCAAGTCACACCACAGGCCACGTCACCTGCAGCATGGAGACGTTGCCGCGGTGCACGACGTCCTTACAGGGGCAGTCCTTACAGTCTCTCTTTGCGAAGCTTTGGCTCGACGGCGAGCTTTTGGAAGTGAATTCACGGCAGCTACAGTTCTACAATCCAACATACTTTGAGCACGCTGACCAGAACAGGTGGGCGGATCCGTATTATTACTATCCCTTCGAGGCGGCAGTGCGATTAGTTCATCAGCTTCTCAAATTATTGCTGACGCATTACGAAATTCGTGAAGCACAAAGCAATGTATTTAATGTGCATCACTTTATACTTCAACCACTCTGATTTATACCTGTGAGCTGTGGTCATAGATGGAGGTTTGTCACGCATGGGAGCGCAAAAATTACGAATGATTGGGCCTTTTTGTACACGCCTGTCAAATTCTCTCAACAACTGGGAGTAAATGTAATTTTGCTGTGAAAAGGCTCATTTTCTTATTCTGGAGCAATGTTTTGCACGGCCAATTTCTTCCAAATCGAAGAGAATAATTATGACCCGTTTGCTGCCAGCTGTCAGTGCATTTTATTTATTTTATTCACAAATACTGCAGGCAGCAGCGCTGTCCAAGCGGGACAGGGATTACATGCATTGCAGCAGCAGTTCAGCAAACATATTTCCATTTGAGCATTCAACTATAGATGAAGGCAAACAGTTCCACCGATGTGTTGAGGCAAAAGTATGAATTGCAAAGGTGGTCGAAATAATTCCGGAGACCTTCAGTACGGCACCTTTCTTCTTTCACTCCTCCCTTACGTCGCGGTTCGGGTGTCTGTTACTGCGTCATTTAGTTCCGTCAAAACCAATCTTCAGTTTTCCCCTGCACTGCCAACACCAGTGCGCGCCCGACCAGCTTGACACGCCAGTGACATCACAGTACAGGGTGGCCTGTAGAAGTTGTTCGATCAATGGGTGCCACTCGCGTTGCGGACCGTTTGTCTTCAAAATTCGCTTGGAAAAACTACGCCGCTTTCAGGTGCGAAATTTTACATGGAACACCAGATTGCCATAAAGAATACGGACTTGAAATTTCATTTTGATCGATGAACATCGAAAAATCACCGGAGTTGCCCTTTCAAGAACCTCAACTAATCCATAATGGCGCTTCTAGGAGGATCCTTCCGGTAGGCAGCCTCTAGGTAGAGCCGAGCTTGTTTTAAAATTTCACGAATTTCCTTGCCGACAGCCTCTTATGAACCAAAGTCTTTCGTTGGTCTAAGGTGTAACGAAATGAAATTAGAGTCCTGGCTTCTGTGTGAAAGTGTGCGTCGTGAGAGCGGTGCACTTTAGACTAAGGGCGCATGCTCTGCAGATAATTTACTCACAGGCGTCAACAAGAATGCTAGGTCATGACGGATGTCAGTAGACAATTTTTTGCCAAAGGTATACACGTATCAACCCCTGTGACAAAGACAAGTGGGACACTGTAGTGCATGGCTCCAAGTTAACCTCAAGCGCCTACAATTTTTTGCAAACATGTGGAAAACATCAGTAGAGGACAATTTCTATGCACAATAGTTTTCTTCACGGGAGTGGCTGGATGCGGCAAAACATTTGTACTGCGCCTGATCATGGACCTCTACAACAGGTACTGTAACCCTGCTGGCCCATACAATCTAAACGCATATGTGGCTTGAGCTACAACAGGAAAGGCGGCGGTGGCACTAGGCGGAGTAACTGTGCACGCAGCGTTCAAGCTTAGCCTCAAGACAGAGCGGACTCAGGGACAACGAGTTGAACACCTTCCGCTATGCTTTCAGGAATGTCAGATGCGTGATTATCGACGAAGTTAGCATGATGTCTGCTGATATACTTCACAGAATCGACTCGCGGCTCCGCTCCATCACCTGCAAATATCTGCAGCCCTTCGGAGGGTTGGACGTCATTCTCTGTGGGGACCTGCGTCAGCTTCCCCCCGTTCGTGCAGCTGAGGTGTTCAAGCGCGTCAAAACAGACGACGTGTTTAACACAGAAATCGCGTGGCACCATCTCGCCTACTTTGCACTCATTAAAGTGGTACGACAAAACAATCTCAGGTTCTCCACGTTGCTTTCCAAAATTGGAGATGGTGTCGAATTAGACCCCGAGGAAATCTCACTTATCGAGAGTCGGTTCGTTCCACAGCAGGAAGCAGAAGCTTCTTGCCCCGGTGGCATACGCTTGTTCTACTCCAACAAGGAATCTGATTACTACAACACAACAAAGGCCATAGTAGCACAGGATAATGCTGTACCATGCACGGCACAGGATACAATCGTTGGGTGTAGGTCTATGCAAGAGCAAACAGAGGCCATGCGTAAGGTCGAAACGTTACCCAAGGCCGAAATAGGAAATTTGCCAGCAAATATAATGCTGTGCATTGGCAAGCCTTACATGATCACCCTCAACGTGGATGTTTCCAATGGCCTTGTTAATGGATCGGTGGGAACACTGAAATTCATCGAAAACGACACCCATGGGAAACCGCTACGCATATGGTTGCAGTTCGGGGAGCTTGGCTCCAAACTTGCGATCGGAACCGTAGCGGCCGCAAAATCACACCAGTTACGCAAGCTCAACAGAAACATTCAACCGAACTGGATACCGATTGAAAGGCGTACCGTCACCTGCGTTATCGATAAGAAGACGAAGGTATCGGTAAGAAGATGCCAGCTTCCCGTTGTGCAGGCGAGCGCCATTACCATTCATAAATCCCAGGGTGGCACATATGATGAAGTCGTGTACTCCTACGCCAAGAATCATCCACAGAAGTTGGTATACGTGGCACTGAGTCGCGCTACAGACATCAACGGACTCTACCTGACCAATGTTGACAACGACTTCACATTCTACCACGGAAAAGCCAATCCGGACAGAAAGCTATTTATACCTGTCATGCACCGTGTGACGGTCTCCGCGGTCTAAAGTGAATCCGTTACTTCGTGTTCAGTTTAAGAGTGCGTCAGTTATTGAGCCATAATAGTGCCTGTGATTCGACGAACACACACACACAAAAGTAAACGTGTTGATGAGAACCAGCCAGTCTTTGAGCCATCAAGAGATGCGCCCCTTAAACAAACAAGCTGCTGGTGTCACTTGCTGCCAGCAGCGCACTCACCAACAGAAGTAAAGAACCAGGTCATTCATGTTTGGATCAGGTAGTGAGTCACTACGACAATTAACACCGCTTTTTTAATAGTTTTTCATGTTTTACTTTGAGCTGCTTTTCAATTTCTTTTAAGATCTCTCTGCTCCTGAGGGCACCATAGTATGCTACAGAAGAGAAAATAGCTGAGGTGAACTTCAGAAACAAAAACTTGGCCGACGCTTAACCAACCTCATGAATACAATGCGGTAACACTGGAGATCCCTCCCGGCAGAGTACTCGATTTCTTTCCCAGATTCATAGATCACAGGAAGTCAGCGATACCAGCGCAGTGGTGCAGCGGTTACACGATCTCCCACTGCCCGAGCAGGTGGCTGTTTGAAACGCAGCCACCGGTGGGCCTTGTCAGATGCAGGTTTGTGTTCCCGAGCTCCCTTAAGGCTCGTTTGTGCACGCATAGCTCTCAGTGAGGCTGCCTGTCTTTCGACCAATGAGCTGGTGCACCGCAGTGCCACTGTGTGCAGATGGTAAGTGCATTGAATTTCTCTGAATTAATTTCTTTGCCACCCAACCACCATTGCAGCTGGGACATATGCTTTCTTGTAACATGGACGGACTACGACGTTTCTTAGCTGACAGCTGGGGCCACAGGAGTGCTGGACTCTACCTTGACGACTGTAGCACTAGCCTCTTTTTGTCACAGCAATAAAGTTTACTCTCTCTCTTTCTGTCAAAATAGAGACCTCTAATGCAGTCACATTTTTACGGAAGCACCGTGGATTTGTGAACAAGCGCAAGAGATTATTACCAAAGTGGAAACAAAGTAAAAAAAAATGCACATCGAAACGACATGGTCTGCAGGAGTGACAAGTCAATTCCAAAGGAGGAGGATCGCAGCTGTCGGCCCGAGTTTCAGGCAGGCATGGCCTGCGTGACGCCGGAATTTATTAGGGGTTATAGTAGACGCCTTTAACTTGGAGTGGACATAGCACAGCTTAGTATGATGACAAGTGTTAAAATAGTTCGTTTGGAGCCTATGTTGCAATAAGAGCTTTCGAAGGTGGCTGCTTTAGGGCACAGGGTAAGGTAAAATTAGAAAAAAATTGATTTTTTTTCTTTTGCAATTTGAGAAGTTCAGTTCATTCTACACATGTTCCATGAGCGCACTTTCCTCAGAAAGCCATATTTCGGGCTGAAAAACGCTTTTTCCGAAACCAAGTAGTCAGCGGCCGCGCCCCCTTTCCTGATACGGTGCACATTTATCGCCAATTTTTTCAACCAAAAAGTCCGCCACCTGATTTCAAAGCTTGTCTGAAATCAGCTCCATATAAAAAATTGTTTGGCAACTATTGTTCAGCTGTCTTTTTTAGCCAAGACAATCCTGAGACGGTGCGCACGTTTCTGCAACCTTCATGCAGCTGCGTCCGAGTGCTTTCCCTTGCGATGAGTATTGTACTTTTTGCCGGTGTTGATTGTTGTTGATAAGTTGAGATGCCGAGGGCAAAGAAGGCCTTCGTCAGGCGTGAATTTCACGGCAACCGTTACACTCATCGTGAAAAAGCAAAAGGATGTCCGCAAAACTAATGAGAGCCGAACGCCCTACGCGCCAGCTCCTCGTCACCGAAGCTTTCAAGATTTTCTGTGTGGTTTGAGGAAGAGGATGTGCCACAGAGCGGCACCGAATATGCCTTAATGTACATAGACGGCATTTGTGCCGCAATTACACAGAGTTGTGTGTGTAGACAGTGCGGTGGAAGTGTTGAGCGCATCGAAATATGACAAAGCGCGCTTGTTTTTTAGGTTTCAGACCCTAAGGATGGTAGTACTGGAAGCTCTTATTTCATTTAATGATAGTAGCATCGCCCGGGACAATGTTTAGAAGGCGTGTGGATTGAACCCAGGGCGCAACCCCATGAAGTGGATGAGGCAAGCTGACCACAAGCGTATGTACTTTGCGCACCGAGCAACATGACAGCTCAAAAAAGAGGCCCTGCAAGCAAAGTGACAAGCCCAAAGGCGAAAAATTGACTGCGACAGTGCCTACGAAGTAGGGGGCTATTAAACATATTACTATTAATGTGTTTGTGCGAGTAAAAAATTGTTTTTCACATCTTTTTTCACTTTAGGCTCAATTATCTCAGAACTGTGTTTTTTCTTACAAAGGTACCATTATTTCTAATGTCTTTCAAGACAGACAGCTGATTTTCTTTTGAAACTATCTACATACGATTTGGCAACTACTGAACTAGAATTAACAAATTTCACTCAGGAGTTTTTCCGTTATGAATTTTCAAATGCCCTAAGAAAGCCGAAATTTATGCACTACAGGTAGAAATTTCATTAAAAATCAAATTTTTTACACATTTCAATTATTCTAGTTCAGTAAAAAGTGTACGAAAATTGGAACAAAATGATATATATATTATAAGGGTACTCCTATTAGTTAGTGAGCAACTTGTACCTGAACATGGCCTAAAATGCATGGGAAGTATAGGGCTTACCCTGTGCCCTTAAAGGCTTACGCAAATATGCGATTTGACGTAGACAGGAGATCGAGACATTCTGATTCTAATTATTTTTCTTCTTTCAGAATGATCAAACTATAAAAAAGTGCCAAGGAGAGCAGTTACTGGAGTGCATTCAACGTGCAACTGAAAAGAAGCTGGTGGTAGAAAATTCTACGCTGAGGAAAGAAAGCGAAGAATTGCGCGCTGAACTGGAAAAGCATCGTAGTAAGTTCCTCTTAGACTTAGTTTTGTCTCATTACTTTGTTCGCTGCACCTTCTAGCCAGGGATATACCGTATTAGGTACACGGGTCATAACCGCTGAATGTCTTGTTCATGGAAAAAAAGTAATGTCAAACTGAAAATGGTTAGGTATTGCTAAGTTAGCCCGTGCAGTTTAAAAATGAAAGTTGACCTTTCCAAGAAGCAATTTTTTTTTTCTCAGCCGAAGTGTATCGTAGACCGGCAGGTTATATACTCAGAGGACCATCAACTTAGTGTTCTTATGAGTAGCGTGATTCATAATAAATTGAAATTGTCTAGTACAACTACTCCATGTCGCAGACTTCGCACTCAAAGAAAAACTTCTACCAAGAAACTCGCTCCCTCGCCTGCGTGAAAGAGTGCACGCACTTCAGTGGGCTTCTTCGATTATCCGCCTCTGGCAGTCCGCGGGTTGCTTGCGGGCTGCCCGAGCGCGCTCGATTTTCTTGGGTTGCTCCACCCACTTCCGGTGGCTGCCCGGAACGCGTTCGTTTTTCTCTGGCTGGGCGGTTTCGGGCTGCCAGCCGGCGGCCAGACTCGCCAGGACGATTTTGCGCTGGCAGCGCTCGGGCAGCTAGCAGACGACAGAGAGACGTAAGGTAGCGGGAAGCTCGCGCGGCCATTTATATAAGGACTAGAAGGACCGCGGTTCTTCAAGCGATGTTTTGCGCGATGCAGGCACTTGTTTCGACTAGGCCACGGTGCATATCGACTGTGTCGCCTGCAATGGCACCTTTCGCGGTAGTTCTCGCTGTTTATTGATATGTTTTGCGTGCGTATGCGCGATCATATTTCGATCGTCTCACCACCTCGCAAGCA
Source organism: Amblyomma mixtum (assembly GCF_055824585.1). NCBI lineage: Eukaryota > Metazoa > Arthropoda > Arachnida > Ixodida > Ixodidae > Amblyomma > Amblyomma mixtum. The sequence continues at coordinate 182,072,895 of NC_143012.1, read as the reverse complement.
CAATTGCTCACTTCATATTACGATCGCATACTTCTGATTCACAAAATATTTCGGCTGTTAAATTTCGTGCGCACGGCGGATATTGCGGTGGTGTTTGAGGCCTTTCACGAGAGCAGCCGAATTCCAGTTCCGAGTACGCATTCAGACGCGCGCATATATGTATGTGCTGAACGTGTTTTACGAAGTGTTGGTTGAGCGCGATACGGGAGCGTATGGTCTTCATTGCGTTTGGCGCAGTGCAAAAGTGGATATGCTTTGAAAAACGCTTGACTGAAACATGTCCTTTAATAAAAGCCCTCACGAGCACATTGCTCGAGACATCTCTGCAGGCATCAGAATTGTCGCGCTGACCAAGTGCTGATTCTGTCGTCTGTTGTACAGCTTCATGCTCGGGCCTTCTGCCACATATGCTCAAAATATCTGAGAAGTACCGCAGGCATGCACCTCCTCGCGTTTGGCTCATTTAAAAAAAAAGAGATAAAAATGAGCTCTAGCGCTGATCGCCATGCAAACACACGCGGAACGTGAGGCGCCGACACGCAGGGCTTTATTGTAGCGCCTTTCATTCCAGTGCCAGTTCTCTGCTATAAAGCTGTATTATTACAGAAACGGTATGCAGCTAAATTTATACAGCGCACCCGCTTGTTCTAGGTGGACGTTCAACAAGCTGATATGCACTTTTGCCGAGATTATGCGTTCCTTGCCCGCAGCAAAAGCCAGCGGCCGACAGACTACAGTTGAACGAACGTATCCCGATCTTTTCTGCTTACAGCTTACAGGAAGCAGGTTAGGAGCGTAGAAATCGCAACGACCACAGCAGAGTCCACCAGGGCCGATCGTTGGCGGTCATACCAGGCGTAGTAAGCAAACACGCAATAATCAGAGAATACGGCTTGTCGTTTGATAAACAACGCACCGGCAGTTTTTCCGTCCTATGTGGTGTCGACTGAAACACGTTAGATTGCGATTGCTCATCGCATGCTTTTGAGGATTTCTTGAAGCTTACACAGTGCACCGAAGGCACACGCTCGTGTTGTCGTTGCCGATGTATACGAGTGCGAGCTTGATCAGCTGCATGTTCTGCAGTCTGCGGCACGCAGCCCTCAATAACTGCAAGTCGTCGTTTTCGATACCAAGCAGCCTATTTCTACCGTACGCGTGCGTAGCAATGAGACGCAGAACGCGAAACTAGGGCATCTGCTCTCTGTGATCCGCGACATGCTTGCCGCCGTGATTGCCGGCAGGCTGGTTCCGGTGGCCGCCAGCCCACGCGAACATGATGCGTTTTCCTGTCAGAGACGAACTTGCGGGCCGCCAGCGGGCTGCCGGAGCGCGGTTAATCGAAGAGGCCCAGTGCTAACTATAGTTTAGTCATGGCCACTCAGTGCAGGTGTAATCTTATTGTTATGGAAAAGTTAAGCGAATTATATTTCAGTATCAAAACACTAGCGTTAATATACTCAAAACCCAGAAGCCAATGCCAGCTTCACACCAAAGAACTTGAAGAGATGTCCTCAATCTGGCTTATTCATTTACTCCTCGTTCCTGAGTAATTTTAAAGGATCTCTATGCTTATGATGTTCAAACATGGTTTCTTTTTTTCGCTGCAATTTAGAGCTTGATGAATACCTCAAATCTGCGGAGAATATTGTCAATAGTATGCACTGCCATACTGGCGGCAACACTTCTGCAATGGCTGGTGTCATGAAAGCTCACAATGATGTCTCAAATGGCGCAGCAATCAAAGAAAACGAGACACCGTTTTTATCGGAGCCTGCCCCTAAGAAGATACACCCCAAAAAATCACACACACTCCTGAGAAAAAAAACGAATTATCACAAAGTGCACACAGCTTGCCAGCCACACAAAGAGGAAGCCCCAAACCTGACATAGCAGACCTGCCACCTTCAACGCAGTTGATCTATAGCTGAAACCATGTTGACGAAAGTATTTTGCATACGCTTAGAAATATACGTGAATTCAAGCTTGGTATAAAACATAGGCTACCTCATCATATTTCAGCTCAGGCAGAAACTCTTCAACGGAAAGCTTCACCTGATTCTCAACATCATTTGCATCTTCTTGCTGTTCAAGTGCGCAGTTTATCCTCGCTAAGATAATTAATGAAATATGCAACTCTTACTGCCCATATTTAAGGTAAGATAGAATACTATATGTGTACTTATGGAAGTCACCAATTTAATAATTTTAAAAGCAGTGCAATTATTTGCATGACATGTTGCTTGCCGTGGAACTCAGCAAAGTGAAGAAAACCACTTATATTTCCTGCAGGTTATCGAGCTGAAGGCTGAATCAGGGATTTTCGCCCACAAGGCAGCCATTTACAAAGCAGACACTGCCTGCAAAACATCTACTGCACCTGCTCGTGCGCTTAACAGTGTTCACGAGAGCGGCGCTTGTGACCTGCTCCATGAAAGGGAAGCGAGCCAAAGGCCTCTGTCGACCTGTTGAGCAGCGGCCCTCACTACACCCTCCTGTTGTAATGAAGAACCTTTATTTTTATTCCTTTTTAGGTGGCCCCAACCTAATGTATGTAATGACGATCCTGTGTAAGTTATTGCATTTGTACATTACACTTGCATATTCCTAGCTCTCTAGTTCCTGCTTCGCTTCAGAATTATGTAAACTTTGTGCTGTTAATTTATGACGGCAGGAAACATATCTGCATGTGTACATTGTTTTGAAACACCTCCTTGCTTACGCTGTGTGGAAAGTAGCCAACAAGCCGCCATGGATTGTGACCTAAACATGCACCACGAACTGGAACCTTTTCAGTATCCGAAATAATCGCCCCAGTTCAAATTTACCACCTGATAAGCATTGAGCTGTTTCTGCGTACCTAATTAGGCTGCACAGGCCCCCTTACATTTGGCATAAGGCATACGTTCTGTAAATAAGCAGGAGCAGTGAAAGCACCAAAGATACACACTTTATACTGGGGTCTTTTATACAAATGAACGAGTTTCGGAAACCATTGGCGCATACCCATTACCATTAGCGGTGTGCGAGCAACTATTATTGTAGGGCTGGGAAAAAAAGCCTGAAATGAAGTTTTAAACATGTCAGAATGCATTTTACAGAAGATTGTTTGAATTATATGCATGCTTTTATTTTGACTACTTTGGCCGCATGTGCAAGTTCTTATGTGCTGATCACTCTATAGTATCTCCTGCGCAGCCTATACAAGGGTTCCAGTGACCAAGAAGGGGTGGGAGTTCTCTAAAAAAGCGGGAGTCAAATGCAAGCGAAAAAGAGAGCGACGCGATGAAAGCGATCATGGTTCGCTCTGTCGTGTACTGGGGAAGAGGCATGCGCGCGACAGCGTGAAACCGACGGCAACGCGAAACTACGACAGCGCTCAGTGTTGCTGGCATAGCACACCGGAAAGGTATTCGCAAATGCAACAGTAAAACAAATTGCAAGAACTGAAGTATTTTGCAACGAAATGCAAAATAAAATACATTTACCACACACTACACTGGATTTGATGTTTAACACGTGCTAACTTTGCACTAACAAGTAGTCACGTGACCGTTTGTTTTTTCGTTGCGTTTCCGTTTTCGCCTCGCAGAAGCGCGCGCGCATTCGCGATCTTTTGCCCGCGCAAAATGGGCAGACGCAGGAAGCTCGCAGGTCTGCGGTTGCTTTTGATCATCAAAAGAAAGAAGGCTTTTGCCCGGAAATGCTTGATGCGGCCGGTCTGGCAGCGGCGCGCTGAAGAAAGCGAGTTTTTCACGGCGGTAAGTTGTTTCTGGCAAAGAGGTGAGCGCAGAGCAACTAAATACTTCAATACGTCCTTGCAGATGAAGGTGATCAAGAACAGAGATCCGTCGCTGTTTCAGAAATATTACCGCATATCACCCGAGGCATTCGACTTTCTCCACGAATTAGTGGAGAGTCGCTTGACTAAAGAGTGGCTCTGCAGAGAGCCCATATCGTCTTGCGAGCGCCTCGCCCTGACGCTGCGGTAAGAGCACGTAGTTTCAAGTGGTACTCTCTGCTTGTAAGAATTCAGTGCCCGACGAGTGGATCTTGAGCAGGAACTTTGTTTAGGATCTTCCACTGCGGCTTATTTTCCCTGAGTAGGGCCAATAGTGTGCTTATATCAGTTTATTTTTTTTAGAGGTTCCAGAATATTTATATATATATAGAAGGCATGCTTAAATTAATATTTTAGACCTGAAGTTGTATCGAGGACTACGGTGGACACTAGGTTAAAGGTAGAATGCTCTAATTAGTTATCCGATTTACAAAATGCATTTTTACCAATAACTGTTTTGGGAGCATGCTGTACATTTTCTTGATTAGCAAGGTAACAAAAGCATTGTGCCTCTTATCTTGATTTCGCTTTAGCCCTCAATATATATAGCCTCAGGGCTAAAATAAATCTGAAGCACGTTCCCATTTTATAAAAACTTTGGACCTTAAGAAAAACATCTTGTATATATAGTCTAGCTGCTGCACAGTAGATTTTTAATCACAGCGAGCTGCCTGAATTAGGATAGCAGTCTCACCATGCAGCTTGCTGCCTAAAGTGGTTATCTTGAAGCCATACGTTTCATTACAAAGAAAGTTAGTGGCTTCACAGACTGCTTGGATGACGCCCAGCAATCAGGATAAAAAGTGTGAGTGTACATGTGTGATGAAACTTGCTGAAATGCTTGTGACTGTGCATATTTTCAGATACCTGTCATCAGGAATGCTGACAAAAGATGTCGCAATGGCATTCAGGGTGGGGATCACAACGGCCAGAGAGGCTATACACCTGACATGCAAATGTGCTCTGCCAGGTGCTCTACCCTTGACCATAGGTCGGCTATGATACATGCATCTCATTTTTGATTAAGCACTGGTCTTTAATGTTGCAGCCTCCAACCCAAATGGAATGGCTACAAATTCCTTCAGGCTACTGGAGTCGGTGGCCAAACATGTTGAAATTAAATGCCCCAGGAATGCCGGCAAGCCTTTATTTCAACTACAAGGTATGAAAGCAAAAATATTTAGATGTGATGTAGCATTTAAAGGTTACAGCCTATTTGCTACATTGCTGTCAAGGCCCAAATTGATAAGCATTGTTGAAAGGGTCATTTATGTCTGCAAAACAATGTCACACAGAACTAGTGCAAGAAAGAGCGGGGCCCTAACAGCTATGAAAAAAATGTTATATACATGTGGAATGAATGCAAAGTGCTTGAGCAGATAAAAATAAGGGGCTTGTTATGGCAAGTCTATTTAGAAAGCCATGTAGTCTCCATAAAACTAAGAAAGACATCATTCCATCTGCACACAATTTCACAAAGGAGTGAACGGTGCTGCCATATTGGGCAGTGCTCATAGCGTAGGAAAGAGTGACAATTGCTCACCTAAACCACCCAGTCGAACCGATTTCTCAGGGTCATGGAAAGGTTTACAGGAGAATGTTCATTTATCCTGAGGAAGATGTCGCACAAAGGTCATCTTATGGCAACTGTTCACTCCTGTGGTAGTGACACCCCTGCAACCAAGCCTTCAGTGTTCATATTTCTACTTCTTTCCAGGGCACCCATTCCATTGTTCTCATGGCAGTTGTGGGCAGCCTATACCTCTTCCGGCTTGTTGATGGGGGTGCACCTGGGAGGCTAAGTGATGGGGGCATTTTTAAGGACTCCCCCATTGGCCAACGGCTACAAGAGGGCAAGCTTGACCTGCCTCATGCAGCCCAGCTGCCACAGTCGGAAAAGGTCTGCCCTCATGTATTTGTTGGCGATGAGCCCTTCCAGTTGCACCCGGATTTTATACGGCCACTGCCGGGGAGCCGCACAGATATTGAAGTGGTATTTAAATATCGCCTCAGCCGTGCAAGGTATGTATAACAACGCAATTTCACTCCTTTCAATGGGCTTTTCATGCCGTGTGCTGGCATTTTTTCTTAAGCTTGGTCAAGTGAGAACATAATAGGAAATTCAGCTGATGCTGTTTTGGCTTCATTTTATAGCGGTTATTACAGACATGCCGGCTTGCGATATTTTCAAATTGTTAGAACAAGCGTATTGAGGCACAGAATGGTTTTGCTTGTTATTGTGAAAAGGTTTACATTTGCAATCAAAAGTTCTTTTTTTTTTCACAGAAGGTGTGCCAAAAATGCCTTCGGGATCCTGGCGTCCCGGTGGCACATATTTGAAAGGCGGATCAACTAGCAGCCTGAAAATGTTGGTAACGTAGTGAAAGCCACATGCACACTGCACAATTTCCTCTGTTTGGAGAGCATTTCCAGCAGCCATTACTGCCCTCCTGGCTACGCTGACAGCTCTGACCCCTTCGGGAACATCCACGAAAGAGGGAAGAATCAAGGTCAGCAATGTTCGAGCTGCAGCGCGCGAGGGCCCAAAACTGTGTACAAAGTGCCACTCTTGTGCGCAACAAATTCATCAATTTTTTTTGTAATGAGGGTCAAACGCAATGGCGTCTACCTGGTGTCAGGAAGACAGTGAGAGAGGGAAGACTGAGATAAGACAAGCACTGAGCACAGCTGAGTTGCAGTCAGCACTTGTCTTGTCTCAGTCTTCTCTCTGTCCATGTTTGCTGCGCTATTGTTCCATCATGACAACAAACTTTTGGTTTGGTTTGTGGGGTTTAACGTCCCAAAGTGACTCAGGCTATGAGAGACTCCTTAGCAGAGGGGTACGAAAAATTCCACCACCTGGGTTCTTTAACGTGCACTGACATCACACGGGCACCTTGCTTCTAGCCTCCATCGAAAAGCGGCCACCATGGCCGGGATTCGATCCCACACCCTTGGCCACATTAGACGCGTGCCCTAACCACTGCACCACCACGGCGGGGCACAACACATTTTTAAGGCGAAAGCCTTTAATCACTCATAGTCACGGCGTCCTGTCCCACTATAGCTGTCAATCAAGTGATGTCATCTACTGAAATGCACATCATAATTCTCTACAGGAAATCGAACCTCCATCCCTTGGATCCCCAGCTGAGCACTTTAAACAACTGCGCCACTTCCGGGATCGTGAAATGCATGTCATAATTCTCCTTGTCTACCTTGAGGATGATAGTAGTGATGACAGTGAAGCTGCAATTAGTGATATTGACTATGGGTAGGAAACAAATTCCTTGGGGATCTAATGGCAGGTCTTTTTTTCAGTGTTCTTCGCTGTATGTCCCAAAAGGATACTCAGCCCAAACACCCCAAGAAGACGTGCGCGATGGTTTCGGGCTTCCTGTATAAAAAGCAATGAACACCCCTTTTCCTCCAAACAAATTTTAACTTTCGTGATGCTGATGGAATTGCACTGCATATGGAAGGCCTGCATGGCTGCACGACACGTGATGTTGATGCATGGCCGGCACACTACTTCCATGAGTCCATTGCGAGGTTCGTGGAAACATACAAGAATGTGTACCTAGCACCTGAATGGGTATCGATAATTGAACAGCTTGTGCACATCAAGCTTTAAGAGGATTCTTTTTTTTTTAATTTTTATTTTGCATGTGAGCCCCGGTATGCATGCTTAACAGTGTGTGTCCTTTTTGTGTTGTACACGCTCTTTTCTTTTCTCTTTTTTTTGCACTGCCATGTCATGTTGTCAAGTTCCAAAATATCCACTGTTGTCACCTTGTAGGAGGTGCGGACTAGCCAAGCTGCTGCTGCAGCTTTCTGTCTCACCTGTTCCCTATAATTAATAGAATTAAATGAATTTGTAAGCAGTAATTTGCTTGTGTTTGTTACTGCAACACCAGTTACTATATCCACATTACTAAGATAATGAAACCGTGAGTACATCTTTTGCTGCACAGAAATAGAGGTGTCCGAGCTCAAAAAGGCAGGCGGAAGTGAAAAAGAAGTAAGCAAAAACAAAATGAGCCTGAGTACGTCTCTCGTAGCAACGTCAGCTATCAGCTATCACGTGGCGATAATCCAGTGACGCGCACGATTTGGTATCGGTTTTGTTGCTAGCTGGCTGAAGCAAAGCTCGTCGCGCGTGCTTAGATTTCCGGTCGTCGAACACAACGTCGTGTGTACACAATCACACTTCGTCACACTGCTTCTACGCCCCGCTCTTCAAGTAGTTCAAGCGGAGTATTTGCATCTGTACAGCAGACGGGACGCAAGGCTATACCTGTTTACATCTGTCACAAGACGATTACCGAGAAAAGCAGATGACAAATTTCTGTCGAAATTGGTTGGCGCCGTTGTCGTGACATGAAAAGCGCGGAATGCCAAAATCCCTGACTTCACAGCGAATTCGTAAAAACTTGATCATTTATTCTTTTTTCTGACACAGGTGGCTTGGTTTTAGCATTCGCTCTGGCTCTGAAGAAAGCAAAACGTGCCCACGAACAATACAAGAACATAAGGAAACGAATGGAACGGCGCGCACATTCATCGAACGCGTAACCCATGCTGCGGAATGCAACACTCGAACGAATGATGCTCCCGCTTCCGGCACAAAGAAATGCTCGTGCGCCACTGTGTTGTTTCACTCACGTGAGGACGAGGGCAGATGTGGCGCGTTCAAGGAAGCACGTGTAGTCCTCGTGGTTCCAGCGAAGGCTGCAGCGTCCGGATGTCACTTCGCGCCTCTGGCAGGGAACGCATATGTATCGGCACCGGAGTCCGCTGCAGAGGTCGAGCAACAAAAGGCGCCGAAGAGCGCGCCACGAGGGAACGAGCATCACAGCGTTGGCGCCGCCCGCTGACACCCGTTCACCATCACCTACGACTGCCAGCGCGCCGCACACTTCCCAGCACTTCGCAAGCGTCTGTACTACGTCTGCACGCCGCGCGCTTCCACTGCTCCGCCGCTGACAAGCTGTGGAGAGGGAAAATAACAGGAGGGCGAGTGGACACGAAGGTGAGGAGGAAACACACGACTCATTCCCCCCACCCCCCTCCCTACCGTCAACGTGCACACACAGAAGGCATGGCTCAGCAGAGGAGGGTGACTTGCTTTGAGGCGCGTACCGGCGCCAGCCGGCGGAGCAGGCAACAACATAGAAAAAACGGCTGAAACGCGAAGGAAAAAGGCTGGTGATGACGGTTGTGACTGCCGCAAGAAGGTAATGCTGTTCGGAATGTGTGCGGAATGCGGCATTGTGCGTGCGCTAAGGTTGCTACGCAGCAATGCGGCACTGTCAGTCACTAACCCACTCACCTTAGGAGATATAATACGCCACATTACATCAGGCCAGGCCAGAATTCGATTTTTATTTCAGGGCGGAGAGGCGCTTATCGAGCGGCGTGAAAGCGTTCACTACGCTAGGCCGGTGCACAGACATAGCAGCTGCATTTTGACATGTCCTGCGCGCGGTAGCGTCTTCCAAGAGCCGGACGAAGGGCGCGCCTCGTGTGTGCGTCCGCGAGAACGGCCTAGCCAGCATCGGAAGCTCCATTGCTGCACGATGGTTACAACTGGTGAGGGGGTCGACAGGGTGGCGCAGGACGGGCGGCCAGCAAGACAAGAGCCCTCGAAGAGACATCGGATCCTTCGGCAGCCATCCCCAGCGGAGCCAGCCCGTGTGCAAAGTTCCTAGGAAAGCTATGTAGTGCAATGGAAAGCAGCAAATACTTGAGCTTGGATATGCTTCTATGGGTGTAAACCCATAAGGTGGACCGTCCATTTCGTGTCATTGTTTCAGAGACGGAGACAAGTCTGTTGCAACGTTTTTACAAAGACAACTTCAGCTACTAACAGTTGATGACCCATTTTTGGCAAAAAATGCAGGACCTGTGGTTGACTTCCTAAACGATAACTCCGAAATGACACTGACAGGATTTTCTATCGACATACGCCATCCCTCATGCCGACTTGGTCAGTTGCAGGCCTGTAGAGACAAGCATGGAGCTGTAAAATTTCAGAATGCGAGTTGCATCTCAACTGCCAGCTTCCTTGAGCTACTGTCTACCTACTTAAGATCGACCTTCGCGGAATGGAACGGTTTGCTTTTCATTCAAAAGAATGGCATTTGTATCGGTTCATTCATTGCACCTATCCTCAATGATCTTTACTTAGCCGTGCAAGACAGGGCGCTACACTGGTCCCTTCAGGGCAGCAATGTGAAGCAAATCTTTAGATTCGTGGATTATTACCTTGTGATACTACAATGCGAGCAGGACGTCCTCCCTTCCGAAGCTTCCAAAGTTCTTAGTAATTTTTCAAGCATTTTGAGCCCATTCATTGTCACTCAAGAACTAACAGCTAACGGCTTCATACGGTTTTTAGTATTGGGGATATATTTTAACCACAATCACGTCTGCTGGGCCTTCGAGCCTCGGGCCAATAAACCTCTTCTCCTTTTTGATTCAGCGCACTCGAAGCTAGTTAAGCGCTGCACCATCAATTCATGATTTAACAATGCATTAAAAAAATCCTGCAACCACAAACTGGAAGATAGCTTTTTAGCCCAGACACGCCGATTACTGCAGGCTGGTTACCTGCTGACCCTCTTATCCCCAGTGGCTGAGGCCTTGTTGATAGCCAAAGAAGAAAAAAGAATAAGAGATAAGATTAAGATCGGAGTCATTCCCTACGCACACGGCATTTCACAAAACTTAAGAAAGGTAGGAGAAAGAGTAGGAATAGATGTTTTACTTTCAGCTCCGGATCGCTTGTCAAGCCTCTGTAAGCGCGCTAAATGGGTCGAAATCATCGCGACCGGTTCGTCTCCTGTGCTCAGGGCGTCTTGCCGGTACATGTGGCGCCGTCTCGCGGACGAAGAGACAAGCACTGAGTAGGCAGCTCGCCGCGCCCAGACCGGCTCCGCTTCCCGAGAAAGGCGCAAACAGCTAGGTTGTAGTAGTAGTAGTAGTGGTTATTTATTGGTACATTTAATATGGAAGGTAAAAGAATGTTTTCTGCCCCGGCATCTGCTATCGCAGCTGGAAGCACCTGAGCTGGGGCAGCGAAATTATTATTATTATTTATTATTTACAGATACTGCTGTCTCAGGTTCGAGACATAGCAGGAGTGGTTACATGAAGAAGAAAATCATAATACATGAAAAGGCACTTGTTTTACAAATTGCGCCGGTGGAAGCTGTCGCAACGCACCATCAAGAGAATTCCACATCTCAACTGTGTGCGGGAAAAAAAGAAAATTTGTGGCAATCAAGGAAAGATCTGAATGGTGTGATGTTCATGGGATCTGTGCGGCGGGCCACACGTGCAGTGCGACCAGGGAATGAAATGGGGGCAGCTATAGAAACGGATTTGTGCACTATTTTGTGTAGCATTACAAGCCAGTCACATTTTCGTTGATGCTCGAGGGAATTCAGTGATAAAACATGGTAATGTAGTGAAGGGGAAAAGTTGCGATCGTACCGGTTAAAAATGAATCTAATCGCTTTTTTCTGTATCGACTCAAGTTTATCTTTATCATGCACAAGGTGAGGGGACCACACGACTGACGCGTATTCAAGAAGCGGCCTGACCAGGGATTTATAAGCTGTTAGTTTGCATTCTTTAGTAGCGCCCTTTAAAGTTCTTCTTAGGTAGCCTAATTTTTGTAATGATTTCGCGCATATATTATCAACATGCTTATGCCATTTTAGGTTCGGGGAGAATACTACGCCAAGGTACCTGAATTCGTGGACACTTTCCAGTATGTGTTCTGCATTGCCGTACTTGAAATGTAAGGGTTGAAATGTAAGGCAGTGTGTAGAAGTTAAAGGAAAGGGGTGAAGGGATAGTAGAAAGGACAGCGGAAGGGGTAGACTGTCAATAAATCTATTTACATATCTACATAATAAATATAAACATATATACAGGTCGCACGCGCGTGAAGATCTGGAAGATCACAGTACAATCACACGCGCACGACACAAAGCACAGAAACAGCTGGAGTAGGGGCGTCCAGCTGTTCATCGTCCGAGGTAGCACACGCGGAGCGTTCGGTCACTGCACGTAACTACCTACCTGGCGGAGAACAGGCGGGACGTCAAGCCCGCCTGTTCGAGGAATGCACAGAGGCTCACCATTGTTCGCTCACGGGTGCGCGCACTGCCGTGCGGCCACAAAAGCGTTGCGAGGGAGTCTGGGAGAATGGCTAGGTTGTGCAGCGTTGCGGATTTTCTGTAAGCTTTGCGTCGGCCGAAATTTCAGCGCCGTCCGTTTCCTTCACTGACTGCACATGATTACTCTCGTAAAGGCGACGTCCTTTTTCGAGCTCCGGTCGCCGAAAATACACATCGATGGCATCAATAGGCTTGAATCCGCAATATAAAACAACAGACATCTTCAAATTCGTACTGGGCGCGCGCGCCGCAAAGAGCGTCCGCCTACCCAGTGTCAAAAAAAAAAACATATGGTGGCGGCGCTGTAAGCAGCGCGACCGCGGCGCCGCCTGGCTATTGCAGGGGGCCTATTCAAGTAAGACATGATGTTAGGCTAGTCGGTTCATGGTTAGAGCGAAACAGAACTGCGCGAAGACGACGGGACGAAAGAGGGCACGAAACACACATTGTATTCTATCCCCTTGTCTTGCGGCCATGGATACGTAGGCAAAACGGCAGATGCCTTAATAAGAGATTGTCCGAGCACAAATACGAGGGGGTACCCAAAAGAAACCGGACTTATTTTTGTTTGAACTTATTTGTTCACATTTTAAGCACAGACCTTCAATCTCCTTCAAAGTATTTCCCACTTGCAATGATATGCTTGTCGAATCTTTCATTCCATTTTTCAAAACATTGTTTAAATTCATCTTTTGTGCTGCTTGACAGTGCCTCCGTCGTTTTTTTCTTCACCTCAGCAACAACAGCGAAACGCTTTCCATTCACCAATTTTTTTCATTCTAGGAAACAAAGAAAGTAGCACGGGGCAGGGTCGGGAGAGTATGAGGGTTGAGGAATAGGGGTCATGCCATTTCTGGTCCAATATTGTCGTACAGACAGGGCTGTGTGAGCAGGGGCATTGACATGATGGAAAAACCAGTCACCCGACCGCCACAAATCTGGCCGCTTCCACCGCACACTGTTGCCAAATCTTTTCAAAACATCCAAGTAGAAAGCCTGGCTAACTGTCTGACCCTGCGGAACAAATTCTCAATGGACGACTCCTCTCACGTCGAAAAAACAAATCAGCATTGTTTTAAGGTTTGGTTTCACCTGACGAGCTTTCTTGAGGCGAGGTGAATTTGAAGTTTTCCATTGGCATGATTGTTGCTTTGATTCAGGATTCGATTTAGGAACACTTGAGTTGTCCCCATAGCATCGTCCTTGTACGTCTTTCTTAATATTTCAAGAGTTTCCATTCAACTTTTTCCGAGCAAAAATCAGAATTTCACCGGCGCACGCTGTTCGCGAAAACCAGCCATTGCAAAAACGACATTCACACAAAACAGTCGTCACTCTAAAACTCTTTGATTGTAAAACATTTTATTCGCCGGGAAGAGCTTGGCAAGAGGTCGCGTTAAGTGGTCGAGAGTACATAGCCCTCGACGACTTTGTCAGCCCACTCCACCGCCAAAACTTGCGTTCTGGGGTCAGAGCTAGCCAGCACGGTCTCCCACCGCTCGAGAGAAGGAGCTGTAACTAGATCACCCGGAGGTGGCTCTATTTTGCAGTCCCACAGGATGTGATCGTAGGTAGCACGTTGGCCACAGTGTTTGCAGTTTGGGTTGTAAAGATCTGGATAAATGTGCGCGAGGAGTGATGGGGTGCGTATCGATCTCGTCTGTAGACGACGCCACGTAACCTCTTGTTCTTTAGTAAGTCTTTTGTCTGGAGGGGGGAAAATTCTCCTCTCTAGTTTAAAATGATTGGTGAGATCATGATATGTGATCATGGAGTCCTTCGTGAAATTCAGGGAGCCAGACTCATCCACTGCCCGGTCGACGAAACCTCGGGCTTTATTGTGGGCTGCCTCGTTCCCCGGATTCCCCGAATGGGCTGGGACCCATATCAATTGGGAATAATTTGGTGAGAATTTGGTTACGTTAAGGATTCTAAGGGAGATGTTTGTAATTCGCCCTTTAGCGAAATTATTGATACCCATTTTGGAATCGCTGAAGATGATGCTCCCTTGGGTATGCGCTAGGGCGAGGGCTATAGCCGCCTCTTCTGCCGTTTCAGAGGATTTCGTTTTGATTGTCGCCGAGACGATGTGGTCACCATTCTCGTTCACAACCACAATTGCAAAGGCATTGGTATTTTTGTATTCTGCCGCATCTACATAAAGTGTTCCAGCGCACTGTCTGTATTTGTTATGTAAGGCTTTGGCTCTTGCTTGTCTTCTACCCTCATGGTGTACGGGGTGCATGTTTTTGGGGAGTGGTTTGATTAGTAGGGGTAAGTCTACTTTAGCATCGTTATTCGTAGGTTGAAAGTTAATTCCGAGCCTGGTAAGAATACTCCTGCCAGTTCTGGAATTGGCTAATCGAGCTGTTTGAGCCATTAAATGGGCTTCTTTCAGTTCGTTGTAGGTGTTATGTATTCCTAACCTCATAAGCCTTTCGGTTGAGGCATTTAGTGGGAGTCCTAACGCAGCCTTATAGGCCTGCCGTATCATACTATCCAATTTGTCCTTTTCTGCTTTCGAAAATTTGAGATAAGGGGTGGCATAGAGTATCCTGCTTAGCGCAAAGGCCTGCACTAGTCGGCATAAATCTCTTTCCCTCACCCCTTGTCTGCGGTTAGCTATGCGGCGGATTAATCGCGCCGTCGCTTCTACCGTGCGTTTTAGCTTAGTGAGTGTGTCAGTATTCTTTCCATTCGTTTGTAAATACAACCCCAGCATTCTCATGGTCTGTACCTCTTTGACAGATCGTCCATTAACATAGACGTTTATTTGCGGGGGGATGTCGTGGTACGCCTAGCTCTTTGTTTACGACGGATCACGAAGAGTTCAGATTGTTGCTCAGAACAAGTGAGGCCGGATTCCCATGCGCATGCCTCAATGATGTCCACTGCTGCTTGGAGTGTGTCTTCTATGTAGCCTTCGCATCCTTTGGTTACCCAAAGTGTGATGTCATCTGCATAGAACGTGTGATGTAGGTCTGGTATTTGTGCCAGTTTGGGGGGAATTTTGATGAGGGAAAGGTTAAAAAGGAAAGGGGACAGGACGGAGCCCTGTGGCGTTCCTTTACTTCCTAGTGTGATTGGGGCAGACTCTATTGTTCCGACCGTTATCACTGCTGTTCTGTTAGTGAGGAAGGATCGGATGTAGTTGTACGTCCTTTCTCCGGGGTTGATTTCTGACAAGTTTGTCAAAATGGCTTTGTGGGTGACGTTGTCGAAAGCTTTAACAAGGTCTAAACCCAATATTGCTTTCGTTCCTGTTCCCTCGTCAGCTTCAATTATGTCCTTGTTAAGCTGCAAGAGTATGCCCTGGGTAGATAGTTGGGCCCTGAATCCTAACATTGTTTCAGGTAGGAGGTTCATGTCCTCCGCATAGTTTTGGAGCCTATTGAGGATGACATGCTCCATGAGTTTGCCTAGGCATGATGTTAATGAAATTGGGCGTAGATTCTCAGTGCTGAGTTTCTTACCCGCTTTAGGAATAAAAGTGATTTTCGCGTGTTTCCACTCTGGTGGTATGTTGCCTGCATGCCAGTATTTGTTCATAAGGTCTGTAACCGCCGCGATCGACGTTGCGTCTAAGTTCCTGAGAGTCTTATTTGTTATTTTGTCTGGTCCCGCCGCAGATGTTGTCCGCAGTTTTCCAATTGCGTACCAGACCTCTGCGTCTGTGATGTCTGCGTCTAAATTTGGATTTGGAGTCCCCCGGTAGTCTGGTTGAGTGGTACCATCATCCGTGTTTAGATAACGTTCTGCTAGCTCTTTGATTAGGTCTTCAGTTGTACCCTCATATTTATGTATGAGTCTGTACAGTTGACTTTGTTGCACGGGACGTGTTTGTTCTGGGTCGAGCAGGTGTCTTAGAAGATGCCATGTCTTCTTATTTCCGAGCTGCCCATTGACGCTTTCACATATTTGGTTCCATTGTTGTTTTTGGAGAGTAAGTGTATGTTCCTCGATTCGCCTCTCGATTTCAGCGATCTTTTTGCGTAGTCGCTTGTTGTGTTTTTGCTTCTTCCAGCGTTTTTGGAGGCCTTTTTGTGCCTGCCACAGGTGTAACAGTTTTGAGTCTGCAATCTGCTCCTCCTTCTCAACTGGCACCACAACGCTAGTGGAGCTGACATCCTCATTCAGGGAGATAACCCAGTCGCTAAGGTTAGAGATCTCCTTTGGAGCTGTTTTGTCGCGAAGTTGCCTGAACTTATCCCAATCCGTGGTTCGTATTTCTTTTGCTTTGTTTTTAAGTTTTGTCGTGGGGAAGGTGATGCTAAGGATGAAGTGATCACTACCAAGGTTTTGCCCGGTGTTGACCCACTTTGCGTCCTTGACGTTTTTAGAGAGGGATAAGTCTGGAGATGTGTCTACACATACACTGTTACCCATGCGTGTGTGGTCGCTCGGGTTGTTTAGCGTTGTGAGCCCTAGTGACTGTATGATTTGCCAGAGCAGGTTCCCTTTCGGAGTTGCTTTGGTATATCCCCATGCTGGGTGTTGAGCGTTGAAGTCTCCCACAATTATTAGTTGAGCCCTAGCAGCCAGCTTTACTGTGTTTATCAACAAGTGTGGGAGTCCATTGCCTTTGTTTCTGGGCGGGTTGTATACATTAAGGATGAAGAGATTTGAGTCTCCTTTTTGCCTTGGTACCTAAAACTCTGCCTAAACTAGTCTGACCTCCTTCAACGACGGCACTCGGCTTACTGACTCTGTAATGTTCGTTGTATGCGCTCCTAGTGGCAAAAAGCGGTACCACAGAAGCTTTGCCAACCAAAAAATTTAGTCCGGTTTCTTTTGGGTACCCCCTCGTACGATGTGACGCGACGAATCTCAGGCCATCTGGGCATTCAGTGCCGGCCCCTGAGCTGGGCAACACGAGCGTCCTGTGCAGGTGCGATAACAAAACCACGCGAGAAATCATTGAAGTTGTGTCAGCACCCCTCCGTAGCCCTTAGAGATAAAGAATTGCGGTTCTTATCGGTAGCTGGATGACCTGAGTTCTCCTGTGTGATTTCTGGTGTCGATGACTGTTTATCAAACTCGGTTGCTCTTCTGATTTTCTTGATGCTGCTGTATATATTTACCGAAGTGTCTGAAAAAAATAAGCCTTCAGTTGTAAGTCAGCGCTGTGTGCGTCTCGTCTACTTTCTTGTCCCTGTGTAGTTGGCGCTGTCCTGCCTTGTGACGAACCAACTAGCACACGATGTGTTATTCAAGTCCCACTTCCTCCCTTACTCTGCAAACAGATGACGGGTGTCCACCGAGATATGCGAGACAGTTACTGCGCCATTTCCTTTCCTCAAATACAATTTTCATTTTCTTCATTACGGCCCCTCTTTGTCTTTCCTCTTTCTCTCCCACTTCGTCCCTTCCTGTACGGTGCGGTTCTGGCGTCCGTCGCGGCCGTTGCTCGGCAACGGCTCTTGCGGCGGCTCCGGCGCACAGCTGCAACCACGGGCATACGGCCGGGCAAACGCTCGACGAGGCGAAGTGGCTGGCGTGCGCGTGGTCCCTGGTGCGAAGGAAGCGTCTGCGGTGGCGGCGGCTGGAAAAAAACAAACAAAAAAGGCTGGGGTTCAACCCGGCTAAATTTAGTTTCATATTATCGATAGCTCTCAAGTGAAATACTTGCATCAACACTTCGATCCTGCAATTCCACACACCCTAGCATTCATCTGCCAAACTGGTGCCAAAATTGAAGACATCCCCATCCCCAACCTTCTGGATTAGGTCAGTGGCGGTCCTAACGGAGGGGGGGGGGGGGGAAGGGGCGCAGGAAACGGTCGCCCCCCCCCCCCCCCCCCCCTAAAAAGCCTATGCACATCTTCCCGAATGTGAGTTTTAATGCTCTCGTAGGGCGTGATATGGTTTTTGACCTAGAACTGGAAAGCTTTTTCGTCTGTGATGCGTCAAATAATCTCCTATTTTGTACGTTCACCGTGTTAGCGGCTGTTTTCTTTCACACAATTTCACACAAGTCCTGCCGTGCTCCCACCGTTGTCTTTCTTGCCTTGGTGCCGGGAGGGGGGGAGGGGGCGACGATGGCGGCGGCGGCAGCGGTGTCATTCACCTGCGGTTGCGGTGGTCAGCAACCTCGTCGGGGCTGCAAAAAGCCACCCATTCATGCCTTTACCCCACCATCGAACTCAGCGACGCCAGCGAGGGGATCATCCCTTCTGGAAGGGTGCTGCGGTACGACATTCAAAGAAAAATAAAAAAACTGTGCAAAAAGGACGGGACAAGAGAGAAAGAAGCACTCTGGGCTTGTCCCGTGTGCTTCTTCTCTCTTTTCCCGTCTTTTTTTCGCAGTTTTTTTATTTTTCTTATAATGTCATCCCCTCTGCTGGCTTGACAAGGAGCGCCGACCAGCTCCTTATCGGAGGGGACCGAGGACGGAACAAAGCCCCTTCCTCGAAATGTGTAATGAAGGCCGATGAAAAGCCCGGAGATGCGCTTTGACCTTCCTGGACACGCCGTGGCGGGACAGCTCAGCCGACGACCTGTTTTCCTCAAGAATAGCGCGAACTTAGACGTCGACTGAAGGAAGGCTCATAGACGGGCGCTGACTTGCAACTGAAATTTTTATTGCTCGGACCGTGTAAATAAATAGGTAGCCACAAAACAACAAAAGAAACAACATGCACATTCAATCATGATACTCAACGAGCATGATATTAATCACGAGAACTGTTTCGTGGCATGCCAAGAAAATGTTGTAACGTCATCCCACTATCCTACGGCAAGCATTGGCCAGACGGGCAGATGCCTAAATGAACGCCTCAAAGCGCACAACAACGTGCATAATACCGTGAAAGGACATCTAGGCATTCATTGCAGAGATTGTGAGAGCTAAATTGCCAGCCAGTCTTCAAGAAAGCCAAAGTGATAAGCGAGCACAAAAATCAGCCAACTCGTGAAATCACTGAAGCCGAACAAATCGCTAGTTCAGAAGAAACTTGTTTCAGCAGCCCCTCTTTGGCAATTTCATCATCCGTAGCACGTAGAACTTCATCATCCGTAGCATGCAGCACCAAAATAAGAACGTCAGACCAGCACTGGCGCAACAGCAGCGCAATTTCTTACAGCGGGGGCCTCAGCTCAGACGAACCCATTAACCGAGCCATCGCTCCGTGAGGAATACCCAAAGAGAGGGATACAACCAAAGCAGAAGGCTGCCGTGGACACCGCAGCAGAGCAGCATTCCAGCTCCAGCACCCAGCATGAGTGTACTGACCCCCAGCACCTCTGTGCCGCGATACATCCGGAAGCTTTGGTAGTTCCTCCCAGCGAGTGCGGCAGGACTAATAAAGAGGCGGCATGAGTACGCCAACTCCCCTGTTCTCATATGACCAACAGCCTTGCTTCAAAACTTCAGCTTTTCTCAAAATATCCAAAATTATTAATAAACAAATGAGAGATGACCTTCATGTTGAAACGTTTAAAACGTACCTTCAGGCTAAAATCCTTCCGAAAGGTCTATAAATGAAGCTGACGCCAGCAATGAATAACCTATCAAGCGGAGACAAAACGAAATGTAACTACATATTAAAATCAGCTTCCCTAGAATTACTCAAAATCACAATCCGGCACTGTGAGAAAGCATCGCTGATACTGGAAATACTATTGAAACTTATAAAAACCACCGGTTAGGACCTCTCCCTAAACAAGAACGCACTGCTCTAGAGGCACTGAACAACCGTACCGACATCGTCATAAAGCCAGCTGATAAGGGTGGAGGCATCGTTACCTTGAACGGGGATGACTGTATAGCAGAAGGCATCCAACAGCTTTCTGACAGTAATTTTTATAAACAGCTTCATGGTGACCCCACCGACGAGCACTCAAGATGCAAGGGTGGAAGAGCGGGCTAGTTGGTAGTTCTCCTTGGGGAAAACACTCAAGAGCTATATCCGATATCCCCCTGCTCCTCGCAAAGTGCAATGAAATCTCTCCAAATCTATGCAAGGCACTCACATTTACCCTTCCTTCTCCTGGGCATTTTTACATGCTCCCTAAAATACATAAAACCGGTATTCCTGGACGGCCGCTAATTTCAGGAATAGGCGCCTTCGCAGAGCCAATTTCAAGGTACATCGGCGCAATAATTAGTGACATTCCGGCCGCACATCCTTCCTACATCAAAGATACAAACCACTTTCTCCACCAAACAGCCAATATAACATAACCCGAAGGGGCCTTTTTTGTAACAATGGATGGCACATCCTTATACACAAATATTCCCCACGCCGACGGCATTGCAGCCCTTTTAGAATCACAAGAACAGCAGTGACTTCTTGGATCAGCAAGCCTGAACGCCTTAGAAACATTAGCCAAAATTTCGTTGGAATATAATAGCTTCGGAATCGATTTTCATTATTATCTACAACTAAGTGGCACCGCTATGGGTAGAAGATTGGTCCCTAATTACGCCAACATCTTAACGTATTACACAAAGTCAAATTTTTTTTCTTCCT
Source organism: Amblyomma mixtum (assembly GCF_055824585.1). Lineage (NCBI taxonomy): Eukaryota > Metazoa > Arthropoda > Arachnida > Ixodida > Ixodidae > Amblyomma > Amblyomma mixtum. The sequence goes on along the minus strand of NC_143012.1, from coordinate 182,052,394 downwards.
GTTCATTTCGGCCGTCGTTCCACAAGCGCTATTTGGATGATATTTTTCTAATATGGACATACACATAACAACAACTTCTCCATTTCATTGACAGTTTCATCGCCGCACACACAAACATTAGGGTTACGCACACCTACTCAACCAGTCTAATCAATTTCTTTGACGTTGACATTTTGGTGGAGAAGGGGTTAGTTCGTAAAATCGTTTATAGAAAACCAATCAATGCCCAAAATTATACACATTTCCAAAGCTCCCATCCCCATCCCCGTCACCGCAAAACCAGCTTCCCTTATTCGCAGGCTGATCATTTCAGAAGAATCTGTTCTAAGGACCTAGACTTTCATGACAAGCCCTAACACATGCGCAACGTGCTCTTAACACAGCGCTATCCACCTTTCCTTTTTGATGATGCCATAAACAGCTAGAGCTTCGAACCTGAACCGTAATCAAATACTGCAGGGACATTGAAAAGAAAACCAAAATTATTACACGACAAATCTTATCATTACTTTTAACAGTAGCGCACCGAACGGAAACAGAATTCTTAGTAAGCACTTTAATATCCAGCAACAAAGATAACGACTAATATATTTACATGCGCACTTCGCATGATTTACAGGCGCTCCAAAAACATTCAGAACCATCTAGTCCACTCCACGGAAAACAAGACCCCAAAATATGGTCGTCGCCCCTGTGGTAAAGCTCGCTGCCGAGTTTGCAAACAGATGCAGACCACATGTTCCGCAATGAGTACGAGGTCAGGTTTCCGGCATCGAATCAATGGCAGCTTTGACTGCGACTCATCAAAAATTTTCTATCTCCTTGAATGTACTCTGTGTAACCAGCAATACATAGGACAGACACTCTATTCCGCATTCGGTTTAACAATCAACGCGGCCACACCAAGTCTCTTCCAAATCTTCCGTTATACAAACATGTAAACTCAGAAGAGCACTCCTTTGACGCACTAAAAGTAACAATTCTTTAAGGGGACTTCAAAAACACGCAAGAACGTGAACAACGCGAATCCAATTTCATCCACAAGTTTAATACTATTAATACAAAATCTGCGACTCTTTCTTTTGCCCACGCCCTCCAAACAAAATAATCATACACCTATCATATATTGGCTAACTGTGATGTACCCTTTATAACTCGTATTATTCCAGGCCTTCGTATTCCAGGCTCACTCGTCTCTACCTGCGGGCGCCGAACACTCAGGTGTTCAGCGTGCGCGCCCGTCGAGGTGGTGGTCGGCCAGAACCGCCTCATGCAATCCCACACTCGCCCTGCTGTCCAACCACAACACGCTGCCGCTTGAATACTCCGTCGGACAGAGTACCCACGCCTCGGTTTCGGGAACGCTCAACGACCGCGTGCTGCTCGAACTGGAAGTAGCAAATGTCCAGACGACTGACAGCTGTCTCTCCCTCCTCGCATACGAGATCAAGACGGCCGAGACAGTGGGTTCCGCGCCCGTCGACAATAACTGCTACATGCACCAGGACTACTGCGCCTCTGCACGGGCACCCCATACACTCCTTAGACTATCCTGCCTCGTGCAGTATTGATAAACAACGCTTCGAAAGATATTTCTGAAACCTTGACCGTCCTACCTTGCTAGCTTTTTCTTCTTTTTTCTTCCTTACGAGAGCTTGAAAGCTTCGTACACAGCCTGGACTTGACGCCACTGCAAACAGGTTCGACGACCCGCCGAAGGAGAATCAGCGGGGCCGCGGGGAGGAAGCATTGTTCACTGAAACGCAGACCCCTCGTGTGGGTTCTTGCCCACATGCTTGTGACGACGTAGCCAATTTCTCCCCCAACGTTTCCGTCTGTAGGCGCTTTCACAGTAAAGTAGTTACCCCCCCCCCCACGAAAAAAAAATAGACAGCGCCTCTTTTTGTATACTCGTCGCTGCCTGTTTCATTTGCGCAGCGGCGCCTCTTTGACCACGCATCCATTGGCTTCCTATTTTGTTTGTTTCCTTCTTTTCGTAGGCTTGTTGCCGCGCTACCCATGTCCTCCGCGCCGCCTTCCTCCATTTTTCTCTCATTTCACCTTCCATTTTTTTTTTCACCCAGTCTTGTCCCCGTCTGCTCCATTCACCCCCTTATTTATTTATTCATTTATTTTCAACTTTTGCTGCCTTTCCAGTGTCGCCTTTCTTTTGCCCTCCTCTCCTGCTCAAAGTTTTAAAACGTCAATGTGATTCGATACCACTGTGACACCCCCTCCCCCCCCCATCCCACCTTCATCCCTTACCCCCTCCCCTGGTCCCCAACGTTGACCTCCAAACGGAAATTTGGAGCCCTTCGACAGCAAAGTTTTCTTCTCTTTTCGGAGCAACTGTATTCCGAACGCAGATCTGAGCCACGGATCGCATCTTCCAATCGTAGAAAGGGAGCGGTTGCCGAGCCGAGAACGCTCCGTGGAGCAGTCTGGACTGCTCCGCCGAGTCAACCGGAAGTTTGAGTGACGTTCTTTGTGAGCGGCGCTAGCGGCGCCCTCCATTTCCGGCGGCTTGTCGCGTCCTGGCGCTCGCTCTGCTTGACGACAGCGAGTCGGAGCGCAGTGGCAGTGCAGATTCTTCCTCTTCTGAAGGTTCCAGCTCGGAAAGCGATTCGGATATCTGCGCCTGAAATGACGCTTTCCAGCACACTTTAGGATTCCTGAGAAACGTCCAAAAAGTGCCGGATCGTTGAAGACGTGGTGCATAAGTATTCACCCGAAGAGGTAGGCCGTATACCGCACGAATAATTGCATGCGACTTTTTAAGAAGAATGATGTGTAACTGCTTCGTGGTTATGCAAAATTACAGTTCCGGAGGCACTTCAGATGGCCACTATCTGTGGTTTACTGGCTAATTGCCTGTTTTGCCACTTTCGCCTTCTGCCCATCACACACCCAGGGCGGTGTGCCGGCAAAGTCAAGTGAAGTGCACATTCTGTGCTTCATTTGGTGAGTTAATTGTTCCCGTTTGCTTCGTGAATATTTTTTGCACGCTTCCAATGCACATTCAACGACGAGAGAAATTAAAGTAACAGAGATATTCGTACATTCGTTCATACTGCACTGACGTTGAAATTCGCGATTGCTGGTTCATGGTTGCAAGATGAATGACAGGGACAGATCGGAGGTGCCTTGTAATTTTGATTGTTTTTTTCATTCGTTTTTTGTTACTGCGCAGGTGTGCAGCAAGCAAAACATCAATGAAGGAAGTCGCAACACTTTTTGACGTTGCAGAAAGCTCTGTGCACCGAATGCTGTTTAGAGTGGCGGACGGCATACTAACGTTGGGACCAACTGTAATAACCTTCCCCTCCGACCTCAACAAACTGTCGCAAGACTTTGAGAAGGTCAGTGATGCTAATATTTTCCAATGATGCTGTTGTTTTCCGCTTGCTTTATTTGGTTCCCGGTTTCTCCTCTTTATATATACAGGGTGTCCACGCTAACTTTAGGCAAGAGTTAAAAAATAAAATATTTGAGGTAGGTCAGGGAAACCCCTTGCATACATCTACCAACCGGCTTGCGCATCATAGGCAATTTTTTGTTTCGCAATTAATTAATTACCAATTAAGATAATTTTTCTAAATTTATAAATATTGACTTTAGGCAGAAAATGTGAATTGCAAAGTTGGAGAGCACCTTGAGAAACCCCCATTCCATTTGTTTTCGGTAAAGAAAACCTCACATGTAAGTTTTTTCCGAGCTCCAAAGAAAGCCCGCGAAATACAAAAAAAATCACGTGACTAGGGCATTCGCACGCCACGATTGTGCTGCTCTCAACCGTGGCTTGAGTGAACGAAATCAGCTGCTGGCAAGGCGCGACGACCTCAGTGCGCCGGCAGGCCGGCATGTCAACGATGGTCGCGGCGCCCGCGCGAGCCAGTCTACAAGCGTGACGGTGCAAGTTGTGAGCTACGTAATGGCCAAAGGTGACAAACACAAATGCGACCAGTTTTATTCGCCACTGAGAGGCAAAAGAAGATAGGCAAGTATTTTAGTTCACTTCTTTTGCCTCTCAGTGGCGAATAAAACAGGTCGAATTTGTGTTTGTCACCTTTGGCAACCCATGTCATAGCTCACAATGCCCGGCGCGTTCGCTGTAACTTGTACCGTCACGCTTTTAGACTGACTGGCGCGGGCGCCGCAACCACCGTTGACATATAATATAGGCCTGCCGGCGCACTGAGGTTGTCGCGCCTTGCGAGCAGCTGATTTCGTTCACTCAAACCACGATTGAGAGCAGCACAATCGTGGCGCGCGAATGCGCTAGTCACGTCATTTTTTTTTGTATTTCGCGGGCTTTCTTTGGAGCTCGGAAAAAAGATACACGTGACGTTTTCTTTACTGCAAACAAATGGAATGGGGATATATCAAGGTGCACTCCAACTTTTCTATTCACATTTTCTGCCTAAAATCAATATTTACGAATTTAGAAAAATTATCTTAATTGCTAATTAATTAATTGCAAAACAAAAAATTGCCTATGATGCACAAGCCGGTTTGTAGATGTACTTAAGGGGTTTCCCTGGCCTACCTCAAATATTTTATTTTTTAACCCTTGGCTAAAGTTGGCGTGAACACCCTGTATGTATGTATATATATATATATATATATATATATATATATATATATATATATATATATATATATATATATACCGGGTGGTTTTTTAGAAGGTCCAAAATTTTTAAAGAATGGTAAATTCCTTTAGATTTATTTTAACCCTGGGGCTATACTGAGGGCTACGGCAGACGCCAGGTAAGAGGCAAACAATTTTAATTACTTCGCTGATTAACGGAATACGTTAATTAATTTTTATAATCTTTATTTTAGGGGATATGTTGTATTAGCAGAATTGGAGATCGTCTTCCAAAAAAGTCCAGCCAAGAAAAAAAATTTTCAAGAAAAAATTTTTTGCGCGCGGTACGAAGCGAGAAAAACTCACCCTGGTAGGCAGCTTCACACTGTAACACAGCGTTTGTGAGCGCCTGTGACGTAGTTCGCTCCGCCCTGCACTTTGTGTCAGTGCGTTTTGTTCCAACGCGGCATTCTGTGAGGCCGCGGAGCGAAGCGAAACAAGCAGCGGTAGCGCAGGCCGCCCGTCCGGGTTTCAGGTGACGTCAGCCGTATGACGTAAAGCGCAGGGCGGAGCTAACTACGTCAGAGGCGCTCACCGCCGCTGAGTTACAGTGTGAAGATGCCTACCAGGGTGACCATTTCGCGCCTCGTAACGTGCGTGAAAAATTATTAATTAAATTTGTTTTTTCTCGGTTGGACTGCTTGGAGGACGATCTCCAATTCTGCGAATACAACATACCCCCTAAAATAAAAATTAGAAAAGTTTTCCTTGTTAAAGGTTTTCTTTTACGTATTTCACTTTTTTTTCGAGGTTTCTTCCTTGCTCTTTTCATTTTCTCGTTTTCTTTTTTTTCTGTTGTCTGCTCTCTATGTTGGAGGGTGATATTATTTATTTATTTATTTATTTTTCTTGCCCTCGAGGCCAGGAGAAGGAACAAGTTTTCGCATTTTTCTACGAAAGTTGTTGCATGGCCACGCACCTGTCGAGCACCTCCGAGCTGGACACGCCTGTCAATAAGCAAGCCTGTGGTGCTTAACAAAGCAGAGGTCGCATCTGGACATTGTATTTTCTTACTGAGTACCTGTTCCTCGCACTCTCTCTCTCTCTCTCTTTTTTTCGTGTGGGTCGCACTGCCTGTAATAATTTTTTATGCGTATTTTCCTGCTATGTGCTTTGTGTTTCCCACTTACCTTTTCTGTGTCCACTCCTATAAAAGGGGATGCATTAACAAAGTAAAATCACTCCTGAAAAAGATCGGTCCTCCGATTGAAACGTCGAGTCGAATAATTATGTTTCCTTTAACGAAGCGTTTACTTCGCTATATATATTAACTTTATATATATAATATACATATAAAGTTAAGTGAAAGGAGGAACATCGCTTCATATCGAAACATTAGGTCGACGTTTCGGCCAGAAGCTGGCCTTGATCAGGACTGAGTATGAAGTTATTGCACATGGGTTTAAAAAGGGGGCAAGAAAGAGGGGGAAGAGAAGAAAAAAAGGGGGGATACGGGTTGAAAGCGGGGGAGAAAAATATACATGAAAAAAAAAAACCGCGGTGGCCAGAATTGGACAGCAGTGTTCCCTTGTGTCCGGACCACGTGGGCGAAAAACTAGGCAGTGGTTTAGCTCTGGTTAAGCCTGGATATAGAAGCGAAAAGCTGCAGTTATGCTCTTTGTTTGACCTCATGGCTGTAGCAGTTCGCGCACAATGCACTGGGAGCACCACGATAACGGTGGAGGCGTTCGGCCGCCCCCCCACACTGCCTGTGCGGAGGCGGCGGAGGAGACGGTAATCGGCGCGGTTACAATTCAGGGGGCACTTTGGCTCTGTAAAGTGCTGCAAGGCGAAAACGTTTCCAGGCGCACTTTTTATTTTTCATATTTTGTGTTCCTTTTCCTATTTTTATTGTTTTTGAATATATTATTTTTCATGTTTTCTTTTTCATTTCTTATATTTGGTTCTTTTCTTATTGTTATTGTTCTTAAATCTTCCTTTACTTATTTTTGTTGTTTTTTATTTCTTTCTTATTTCTTACTTGTTCATTCCTTTTATTTTATTTATGAAACCTGTGCATTCACTAGATGCGCCTTTGTCATGCTCAAACCTCGAACCTTCGTGGCGGTGTATTAGCGTCTCCGCTTCAAATGCCGAAGGCCCTGGTTCGATTCCCGGCCTTGACGCTGTTTCTTTTTTTAAAGCAGTGACGAGTCGGCGGCGACGGCTGCGGCCACCTGCGCCGTGCTTGACGTCACTCGGTTTCGCGCATGCGCAGAAGTGGCAAATCTGGCCTCCGGCTCACGCGAAGCGCCCGCCAAAGGATCTCCATCCATCCAATGGCGTCGGCCAATTCTCACGACTCTGCTAGGGTGACAATGCAGGGAGTGGTGCCACAATGGAGAGAGGGGTCTATCCCTGACTATGGAGGGAGGGGACTATCACCTTTTATCTACCACTCCCTACTTTGTGACACCAGCGTGGTCATGAGAATCGGCTGACGCCATTGGCTGGAAGGGAGTCCTTTGACCGGGAAAAAAAAAGAACGGGGTGGCGAGGCGAAAGCCGGCACATGCAGGCACGTAATTTGGCATGACCTGAGGCGACACAGGCAGGTGGCTTTATTATGCACATGGAGGCTGTTGATTCCAGAAAGTAAGGTGAATGGTATTTGTTGGGGGGATGTGTTGGCGCCCCGATGTGTGGGCGGAATTTCATCACGTCTCTGGCCTCTGAAGGGCGGACAGGATGCCGGGGTTTTTATTTATCCCAGCCTGCAGTGTATTAAATTTAAAAATAAAGTATGACTCCCGTTGTTCCCGCTCACGGTAGCTGTGAAAACCGCTCTGTAGTAGCGTAACCTTCAGCTTGTCGAACTCGTGATATTTTTGGCTAAGCTGCTTCGACAGAGGGAGGTCAGAAAGGGATCTCGCGTGAGCGCGATGGTTATTAAATATAATTCGGAATGAATTCTCGGCTTGACCAATGTATTACATTTGACACCTGCCACACTCGAGCATGTACTATCAGCATCAATTGAAACGCGAACAAGCCAATTGAAACGCGAACAGCACAACTCGCAGATATTATACTAGGGAGGCAAAATACATGAGCAGTTGATTTTCCCATCGAAGCCGAAAAGACCGCTCTTCTGAAATGTTAATAGCCCACACCTGTATTTCATCTCCAGCCTCTAATATGCTTGATTTTTTGTGCTCGCGTTTCAGGTGTTTTGTTCGCATTTCATTTGACGCTGATAGTACACAACGTTGCTGCTGTCACAATTCAAATTTCCACGAATGGAATGTTCGAAGTTGAATGTGTGCTTTGAGGTAGCGTTGTAGTCTCCATGTGCTTGCAAACTTGACACCGATTCTTTCCGTAATGTAGGCAGTCTGCATACTTTCGTCTACTGATAGCAGAGTGGACTACCAAATTTTGTAAATTTTTTGTTCGCCTGTTCGTAACCCGCGGAACTGTTTTGGAGAGCCAATCACTTTGCTCGATGATGTTGAAGTGTTTTCTTAAGATTTTGTTGATCTTCGGAAGATTACTTGCGAAAGTTAAGATGAGGTTGGAGCGCTGGTCGTTTGGAGTTGCTGACCCAGGCTCATTAAAGAGTTCACTGCGATTTATTGTGTCAGCCTTTCTAATGGCGTCATCAATAATAGAGGGCGGATAGCGTTGATGTTGCAGAACCGCCCGTATACCATTAAAGTTTTCCACAAAGTCCTCCGAACGTGAGTAGACTCTCTCGAATCTAATGGCCTGGGAGTTTGGAATTGAAGTTTTGCAATGGCGTGGGTGGCAGTTATTGAAATTAAGATACTGTCGCCGGTCAGTTGGTTTTCTGTACACACTGGTGATGGCACCTTCCTCTATTCGAATTAAGATGTCGAGAAAGCTAATCTGATTGACGGCGTACGTGTGGGTGAAGCTAATGTTTGGATGTACTTTGTTGAAGGAGGTAATAAGTTGGGTGAGTTGGTCCTCGGTTTCTGTCGATATCATGAATATATCATCTAGGAAGCGTTTGTAGAAAGCCGGTTTTATCGGATATGAATGAAGAAAATGGGATTCAATACTATGCACGAATATGTTGTACAATTTGGTGCCATTTTTGTGCCCATAGCTTTACTACTCCTTTTGCAGATAATAAGAGTTGTTGAATTCGAATGAGTTGAATTTGAGCACGAGATTTATAAGTGCCGCTATGGTGCTTTGGCTAGGCGAGTCTCGAACTTTGTATTGTTTATACGACGTGACCAGAGCTCGGATTCCGTCATCATGCGGGATGTTAGTGTACAGCGAAACCATGTCAAGGGTAATTTAGAGAGCGCCTTTTGAAGGAGTAAATTCAGATAATTATCTTAAGAAGTGATTAGTATCACGTATGTAAGATGTATGTTTTGGAGGGATATGTTTGATGAGGGAATCAATATAGCTAGAGATCGGTTCTGTCAGTGTGCCGATGCAAGAAACTATCGGCCGGCCAGGATGGTTTTCTTTGTGCACTTTTGGGAGCATGTAGAACCGCTCTGGAGTTGGATTTATTGCCGTCAACGCCTTACTTACTCGTGCGGGTATTTCGCCTTCATCGGCGAGTTGTTTTAACGTTTTTGCTACGATTTGTTGGTGTTCGGTGGTGGGATCAGATGGGAGTAGCCTACATATTTCAGCTGCTTTATAATTAATTTCCTTTACAGCAGATTGATTGACGTATTACTCTCCAATCGGTCAGCAGCACAAATTAAAATAAAAAACATATCCCTACGCACCTTGGTTTCTGTGACTGTTTGCTCGTTCATCAGTTTGTCAAACGAGCCCCTTATTTCCTTTCCTGTGTTATATATATATGTGTATATATATATATATATATAAGGGATAACAAAATCTTCAAGGCAACTGATTAAAGATATAATAAGTTGGGGAAGTCACATTGAAAAACTTAACAGATTTATTCAACGTTTCGACCAGGGACTGGTCTTTTTCAAGAATGATCATACAGTGCATGGAAGGGTCTTTTTATAGCAGTGAACATGGCACACACAGCGCTTGAAAAAGAAAAATGAGAAAAAATCAAAGGGGAAAGAGGAAGACAGCCGAGACACAAAACCCAAACGCCAAGGTGCGCCAGCAAAGGCGCCGCCGTGAAAGAGGTGAAAGAGGGTGGTGGGCCTGGGCGGGCACGCGACTAGTTAAGGAAAAAAAAAAAGCGTAGGGGTGGTTAACAAAAGAAGGCAAGTGCCTGCCAATTGTGTGCGTAAGTATCGCCTCTAGCCACCTCTGCAGTGTGTGGCCCCGCGCGACTCCAGAAGAAAGCACGAGAACGCACAGGTTGCGGTTGAGCTAAGTGTCTCCACGGGTGGCACGCGGACCCCCAAACCCAGATGAGGTTGCATATGAAGACCATATGGAAAGCTCCTTCTTTACAGGAGTAGAAAAAAAGAATAAGTAAAGACAAAAGATGGCACTGCGATGGCCGAAGGAAGCAAAACAACATGAGGGTCGCACGTGAGAACCACATGGATAGGCTCCTTCTTTACAGGAGTGGGAAAAAAAGTATAAATAAAGCAGAAAATGGCACTGCGATGGCCGAAAGAAACAAAAACACACACACGCAGAGGCGACATGAATACACAGAATATACACAACTGGCAAGAATATAAGCGCAACAAGACGACACAAAGAAGGAGGAAAAACGACAGGACAGGCGCTAACTTGCAACACTTTACTGTCTTCATAAACCGCAGCACATATATCAACCACAAGGGGGGGGGGGGTAAAGACAGATAGGGGGGAACACATTTGAAGGCACGTGCGAAGAGACTCGAATATTGCAAACCAAAAACAGGAGAATCCGCAGAACTATGCCATATCTAAAAACTGACACTCTTTTTTATATATCATGATCGACGGGGTGCTAACACATGCACTCCCACTTTTACATATTCTGTGCGCTTCTATCAATTCGCGTGCGATCGTGTCTTTACTTTTGCAGATTACACTTGTTTCAACGAGTTTTGCTCCACATGCCTTCTTTTTTCCTTCTTCTTTCCAGCAATCCTTACAGTGAAGCGGTAGATTTGACCCGGTCCCATTCTTTAATGACAAACTGTGTTCTCTCAAACGGTCATTAATACATCGCCCCGTTTGGCCGATGTAAGTTTTTCCACATGTCAGTGGGATGCTATACACAACTCCAACCGCACAATCTACAAAAGGATTAGCATGTTTCGTTTGGCAAACTTTTTTCTTATCCTTATCAGGGTTAACCATTCGGCACAATGCGGCGAGTTTCCTGGGGGCAGAAAAAACCACCGGCACCTTGTACTTGGAAGCAACATGCTTAAGATTATGTGCAACTTTATGTGAATAAGCATGTTGCTTCCAAGTAAGCATGCTTCCAATTAAGCATGTTGCTTCCAAGTACAAGGTGCCGGTGGTTTTTTCTGCCCCCAGGAAACTCGCCGCATTGTGCCGAATGGTTAACCCTGATAAGGATAAGAAAAAAGTTTGCCAAACGAAACATGCTAATCCTTTTGTAGATTGTGCGGTTGGAGTTGTGTATAGCATCCCACTGACATGTGGAAAAACTTACATCGGCCAAACGGGGCGATGTATTAATGACCGTTTGAGAGAACACAGTTTGTCATTAAAGAATGGGACCGGGTCAAATCTACCGCTTCACTGTAAGGATTGCTGGAAAGAAGAAGAAGGAAAAAAGAAGGCATGTGGAGCAAAACTCGTGGAAACAAGTGTAATCTGCAAAAGTAAAGACACGATCGCACGCGAATTGATAGAAGCGCACAGAATATGTAAAAGTGGGAGTGCATGTGTTAGCACCCCGTCGATCATGATATATAAAAAAGAGTGTCAGTTTTTAGATATGGCATAGTTCTGCGGATTCTCCTGTTTTTGGTTTGCAATATTCGAGTCTCTTCGCACGTGCCTTCAAATGTGTTCCCCCCTATCTGTCTTTACCCCCCCCCCCCCCCCCTTGTGGTTGATATATGTGCGGCGGTTTATGAAGACAGTAAAGTGTTGCAAGTTAGCGCCTGTCCTGTCGTTTTTCCTCCTTCTTTGTGTCGTCTTGTTGCGCTTATATTCTTGCCAGCTATGAACCAACATGCCCCGGAGAGTGTTTTACTGAATATACACAAAATTGTGTCACTTTTGTAGCATTCTTTAGCAGAGGATATGTGGGGAAATGCGTAAAAGCCCACAAATTATGTTAAAGGCAGCGCCAGAGTGTTAGAAAGTGTACCAAAAAGGCAAATTTCATTACAGGAAACACCGCTTAGGAATAACACAACAACAATATTAGAATAAATACAAATGGCACGCGAGATAATACAGGCGCCCAAAATAATAGAGTTCAAGAGTGTGAAAAATTGTCCCAAGAAACAAAGTTTACCCAAACGCCGTGATCAGCACCAACAAAATGATAATAATGCGGTGAATACACATGAGACGAGCGTCACAGAATTCGTGCTTAAGGTGGCGGTTCCACTGCCGCCATCTTGCGAGTAGTTCATATTCTGCCACCAGGCTACGACACTGATCCATCACTGAGAAAGTGTCTACCCGTCTTGCCCCCAGCGAACCGAGACTGGTTTTGGTTGAGATGTTGAGATACGTGTCCGGTCCTTTCTTGACCCGTGCACCTGTGCTGCGTGAGGGTTCTTTTGTTGCTGCGCCTGCCTTCAGAGGATTACAAACGAACCATGGCAAGCCCGGCTGCTAGTCCTCGTCGTGCGTGGGGGGGGGGGGGGGGGGTGTTGGCTGGGGTGGTCCGCATGCTTCTTTCTCTGCCTGTCCCTTGCCAAAGCCAAAGAGAGTGGGGCGAGCCAGGGCAAAGAGGGTACCGTCTTTGTCCAAACGGCGTCAGAGGTGAGGTGATCCTTGTTCGGGATAAGGATGCCAGCACGGGAACAGAGGACCGTTTCCTTCTCTCTCTTGTTTAGCCTTGGCTAAATAGCCGCAGAAAGCTGTACCGTCGATGTTACTATCTGGAGGGCCTCCTTTGAGGGAATGTGCCGTTTCGTTCTTGAGTTTTACGCGACTACAGACTTTCCTGTTTTCAATGTCGTGACATATATTAGTGGGAGCAAAGAAAAAGAAAAAGATAATGCTGCCCAGCCCGCATCGCAAAAGGCACAACGTCGACACAGTGGAAACTTGGGAGAGTTAGTGATAACTGTCGACATAATTGCACAGAGCAAATTAGTAAGTAAGCGAAAAGAGGAAGCGGACGCCAAAAATAAGGAAGGTGTGAAATAAAGAAAATTAATTATGTTTATGTCCCATGTATATATTTCTAGCGTTTTTTTTTTTTCAACGAACCTTATAGTTGAAATCGGTGCTTTTCTTGTGTCCTTCCTTCTGCCGTCGTCTTTTGCGCGTTCAATCACTTCGTCACTGTTGATGCATAGTAATATTAGTAGTAGTCGGAACACTCCTGGTCTAGAGTGTAACCTGCTAACTATAGCGCTGAAAAAAAAAACATATTTTTTTATCAAATGATATTGCATCTATGATAAGAAAACTATAACAAAGACAGCTATACAATTTAGTCAACGCTCAGCGTATGCCTGTCCAACCTTATAAACTATGGTTGGTAAAGAAAAAGGCAGAGAGAAGTGGGCAATTGTCAATTTCTGTTTACCCTTGAGATGAATCGACATTGCGCAAGAGACGTGAAATTGCTATTGAGAGGGTTAGCACCGCAGGGTGTCGGAATGTGTTTACCTCAGAAGCAAATATTCGTCGTACATGCGGCGGCACCTTGCAACCAATTCCGATCAACTTCGACGGAATTTTGCCAAGGCTCACAAAAATGCAGTATACAGATGCATACCATTCACGAGGCGGACTCGAGACTTTTTTATAGACATTGTACGAAGAAGAACGGGGGGGGGGGGGGGGGGGAGGGGCGAGGTGTGCAGGAATGCTGCCAAAAAAAAGGGGTCGGCTACAAAGCGATAGTTCTGTAGGCACTTAGGGGGACCCCCTCCCCTCTCTCGTTTGGACCCTCAACTGCGTGCTCTTATTCATTTTAGACGTACGTCTTTCTTGTATCCAGTTTGCATCATTAGGTTGCTTATTTCCTCCAGAATTTTCCATCGCGTGTTGAAATGTATATCTTTCTAACCTTGCGTCGATTTGCCTCGATTTGGTTGGGTCAAAGATTAAAAAAGTGCGCCCGCGTATGTGTGTGTGTATGCGTGCGTGTCCACGCGCGCGTACCTGGAAACTGTAGGAACAGCTGCTATTTTCACACCGTCAATTGTCAGGAAACTATAGCCTCGTTTACATGAACCCGACTTCGGCGGGTCGAGCCAGGAGATCGAGTTGAGCAAGGTCAGCCCAACTTGACTGCATGTTTACATGAACTCGATTTTAGCGAGTCGCGACCGGTTCAACAGCAGCGGCACCAAGCGTCGAACGGCGCAGCGGGAAAGGGCAGTGGCAGCCGGGAAGATTGCGGCATGCACGGCTGCCTCGCAGGCGCTACGGCGCAAGCGAATAACAGGTTCGCATTTATCACCCCTCCTTCCACTAACCCGACTCAGACCGGTTTACGTGCTATCTGCTGTTGGGGTCGAGTGAGTCAACCCACCCCCTGCAGCGGAGTTGACTGGACTCGCTCCCTCGACTCCCGGACCCGACTCGTTTACATGAACCCAGTAACCGGTTTTCAGCTCAAATCCTCCACTCAACCCGTCATGTAAACACCGCTTATAACGTGCTTGTAATCATTTTCCGAGAATTCCTTTTCCTGCGGCGCTAGTCTACCCCGCCTGCAGGAGGGGCGCGCAGCAAGAGGAGGGGGCGGTCCTTTGTGCCAGTTCCCGAAAAGGGGACTTCTCAGCACTATAGTCGGTTACAACAAAAGAACGAAGCGGCACACGCAACTCAGACGGAGCTCTCCAGCCAATCACGTCGATTTGTGTGGCTGTGCATGCAGCCAAGTCTGCGAAAGAGAACGAAGGAGTCGGCGCTTTGTCCCCGTGTCGCCGACGGTGGATGTCCTTTGTTCGGGATAAGGCTAAAAGAATAATAACGCAAAAAGAAAGGAACAGATTTTGCTGCCCCGGCATCCGCCATCGTCTCTAGGAGCACCTGAGCAGGAGCAGGGGAAAAGACAGGGAGAAAGGCGAAGGTACTAGTAGGTGTGGTGCCCCCGTTAATTGTCTCAGCTGCACTGGCCACTAAAGGGGGAGGGGGGGGAGAGGGCTGGGCTGCTCACCTTTCGCATAGATCCGCGCGAGAGCGTCTTTTTCGCAAAAGCGCTGAATGCTACAGGTGGGGTCATATTCGGCAACAGACGGTCGTGGCAGCTTCAGTCTCCACTGCTGTCGCGGCGCACCTGTGGTGACCGAACAGAAAACTGTTCGGTCGACGCGCTTGGCTGGGCGGTCTCCTTTGATGGGCATGTGCTGCTTCGTTCTTGAGTTGTACCCGACTTATATACCACATGGATTCATTTCAGCGGTGGAACATGGCGCCCTCTGAACCACGGCATTCGTTTGAAAGAAGTGCGAGTCTAGTTCAGGAAAACTGCACCTGCTCCATGGTTAGTACTGAAATAGTGCAGCTGCAGCCGCCATGGAAGCAGATGATGGTTTGCGGGTTGTGATAAACGGCGGAGACTCAAGTAACTTTCGCTCATCGACAAGCTAGAACGCTGCTCGAGTTCTCCAAAGAAACGGATCGAGGCTGGTTCATGGCAACATGTTATTGTGATGTGCGGTTTGCACATTTCTTCATGAGATACGAGAGGTTGGCTGCCGCTGATGTAGGCTGTAAACAGCTGCCTCCAATTCATTGGCATCGCAAAGGCTAGCGACGACCAGGCCTGCACTCGACCATCCGTTTTGGAAGCAGACAGTGCCAAACTGCGCTCAAAGTGCCGGAACTAGCGGTACACACCCGCCGCACCGCCGCTGCCGCAGAACTTTGCCGAACTGGTGCATTGAGTGCAGGCGAATCGAGCGCTCTCCAACTTCCCCTCCACAGCGCTAGCCGGAACAACGAACAACCGGCAGCACGAAGCGAAAGCCTGTCTCTTCCCTTTCCTGTCGCTTTAGCAATGCCAAAGCTGTCCTCGAAAAATAATACGACGCCCAGAATGCGTTTCGTAGCGTCAGGTGAAAAAAATTGGCAGTGGCTTAGCTCTGCTATGCCTGGATATACGTAGCGTCAAGTGATCCGGTGTTTCGGCCGCACGTTTCGCCTTGGCTGCTCGACGGCAAACTGCCAGGCGACAACCTCGGGATCGGAAGAATTTACATTTTCCAGTCTTCTGCGCCGTTTGGCAGCGGCTCGACTCTCCTTAGCTTACCAGAGCTTACATGTTGAGCGCGACCGTCATTTCTCCGCGCACCCTCCTCGCGCATGCGCAGTAGCGCGCGGCGCAACTATCGTAAACACGAGGTCACGCGTCGGAGAGGAGCGCACGCCGGCGGCGCCGACAGCGAGGAGCTCGCACCGGCGGACCTGCGCCTCTCGTGACGTCACGCGGTTCTCGCGCTGCGCATAACAGGCGGCGCACACTCGCGCAAAACTCGGCTCTGACCCGCGTAGTGTGGCTTTACTAGCTTTACGCTACAAAACAATCCAGCAAAGCAATATGGCGGAAATCTGCTTGGAAGTTCGACACACACTACATAGGGCAAAATCGAGGGAAACGTGCGAACATCGTAGAGGTATCGTCCCTCTCGTGAACACCTCCTGATTGTAAATGTTTAGCAGCGCCACACTCGTTATTTTTTTGAACTGTGATTATTTAGTACACGTGCATGTGTGTAGATGGCGCTACTTACTAAATTTATCTACATTTATCGCATGTCGCTGCGTTATTGCTATTATTGTTTGTATTCTGCGGACTTTGTTCTTGGCAATTGTTACAAGTTGATTAAAGGAATGAGAGACCGACATTTTAAGAGTATATTTGCCAGAAAAAAAGAAGCCGCGGAACGTTTCAAGAGCTTGTGTCCTTCATGAGGAGAACAAAAAAGGTAGCTAAAATCAACTAGACATTGCGCATTCCCCAAAAGCCGTAGAGTAAAGGCGATGCTTAGCCGCGTAGAGCGAAGTATTAAGTTTCTTCACGCAAAATCTCAAAACTGCCACGCGCTGGTTACCTGAACAATTTTGCATTCCGTTTTTAACTATTTCGAAAAAACGATAATTTTGATCAGGAATAACTTTTAAACTAAACAAGGCAGACGGATGAAATTTTCAGAATGGAAGGGCGATTAGACGATCTCAAACTGTACAAAAAGGCGCCGCAATGCAATGTATATCCCAAAAGTTATTGCAGATTACATTGTTCTATTTTCTATGCTTTTCAAACATGTGTGGCTAATAAACTAATCTATACACGTACTTCTAAATGCTTAAATATGTTGATTAGCATCCGATCTCAAAGTATCTCGAAAGATATTTCTCTAGGTGCAAGAGGTTTTTCACAATTTTGCATTTCCTGAGACAAGTTGAGCTCAACTGCCAGTTTTCATCTTTGCGTTTTCTTTTACAGTTGAAACAAATTTGCAGCTACCGTTAAACAAAATGCATCTTTTGAAAGCAGAGAAAAGTAGCTTTTCGGAGATATCTGAACCATATTTATGAAGCGAACGAGCGAGGTACAGTCGACGTACAAATATCACCAAAAATGGTTCCCGCTCACCGTCAGAGTGGGACCGCCACCTTAACCACAACAAAAATAATGTCAGTACCTCGACTAGAAATGAAAGTGTTAAATACATAACAAATCGTTATGCAACTGTCATCATAGTAGATTTAAGAAACAATATTTTCGATGCAAAAGAGTTCACAAGGAAAAGAAAAACAAACAAACAAACAAAACATTGCAGGAAGATTTAGCCAGAAAGGCAGGAGAGTTTGCCAGGGCTTTCATTAATTCCAGCAGAAAAGGTGTTAAATTTAAATATTAGATATGATTCACAGGCTTCCCTGTCGTAATGTGTCTGGAAGCCAGATTGGAGTATGGTGGCCTTGAAATTTCCAAATGAATGGCCTTTTGTCGTTACGTGTCTTGAAAGAGGCAGATCTGGCAGCGATCTTATGTGTGCTCTGTGGTTATTTATTCTCAATCGGAAAGGAGTTTCAGTTTGCCCGATATACTGAGCACGGCACACACCGCACTCGAGGAGGTAGACTACGTTGCTGGTGTCACAGTTGAAATCTCCTCGAATTTTGAATGAGAAAGACGACGCTGTGCTGCGAGCTTCTGTGACCTTATTCATCATTGGACAAAGTTTACAGCGCGGTTTATTGCAAGGTGTGCACCCTGAGACTTCACCGTTGTCTAGTTTCGAGGAGGTTACGGCATCTTTGATATTTCTTGCCCTCCGATATACGACACGGGGTGGTTCGGGAAGCAAGCGCTTCATTTTGTCGCTCTGAAGGAGAATGTTGTGATGCTTTCTAAGAATAGCGTTAACATTCGGTGCTGTTGGAGAGTATGTTAATATCAGATTAGTTGGGTAGTTCGTCTGCGCAGTCTTGGTGTTATTTAGCATTGTACGGCGGTCTTGTACTGCAGCTTTTTCCAAGGCATCGTCGATGATAGGCTTCGGGTAGCGCTGTCGGACCAAATCCTTGCGGAGTGTCTCACAGTTAGAAGCGAAGTCCTCTTCACGGGAGCAAATGCGTTTAAATCTGAGAGCCTGGCTATATGGTATTCCTTTCTTGCAATGATTTACGTGGCTACTTTTAAAATGCAAGTATTGGTGCCTGTCCGTTGGCTTTCTAAACACGGAGGTGACAAGCTTGTTTTGCGAGATCTGAAGTTTGACATCCAGAAAGATGATCGTAGTGGTTGAGTAGATGTGGGAAAAAGAGATGCTTCTGTGAGCATTATTAAAGTTAGCGATGAATTTGAGTAGCTCTTCTTCACCATGGCACCATATAAGAAATATGTCATCTATAAACCTTCTATAAAAAAGGGGTCTTAAGAGACAGCTCTCTAGGTATTCAGTTTCCAGAATGCCCATAAATATATTGGCATAATTAGGACCTACTTTTGTCCCCATTGATGTGCCACTAATTTGCACATAGTGGTCGCCATCAAATTCAAAGTTATTCATTTCCAGAACCAAATGCAGAAGTCTTTCGAGGGTCGTGCCATCCACTGGTCTTTCCAGCTCTGAACCTCTGTAAGCTTTAGCGACCGCCCTGATCCCATCCGAGTGGGGTATGCTCGTGTATAGGGACGCGACATCGAGGGTAACGAGTATGCTGTTTTCTGGAATGAACAGATCAATTATGTCAGAAAGAAAATGAGTTGTGTCTTTGACAAACGAAGGAAAAGTTGGTGGTATGTCCCTGATTAAGCTGTCGACAAAACTGGAAATTTTTTCTGACGCGGTTCCTATTCCGGAAATAATTGGTCTGAAACTCCTTTCCGATTGAGAATAAATAACCACAGAGCACACATAAGATCGCTGCCAGATCTGCCTCTTTCAAGACACGTAACGACAAAAGGCCATTCATTTGGAAATTTCAAGGCCACCATACTCCAATCTGGCTTCCAGACACATTACGACAGGGAAGCCTGTGAATCATATCTAATATTTAAATTTAACACCTTGTCTGCTGGAATTAATGAAAGCCCTGGCAAACTCTCCTGCCTTTCTGGCTAAATCTTCCTGCAATGTTTTGTTTGTTTGTTTTTCTTTTCCTTGTGAACTCTTTTGCATCGAAAATATTGTTTCTTAAATCTACTATGATGACAGTTGCATAACGATTTGTTATGTATTTAACACTTTCATTTCTAGTCGAGGTACTGACATTATTTTTGTTGTGGTTAAGCACGAATTCTGTGACGCTCGTCTCATGTGTATTCACCGCATTATTATCATTTTGTTGGTGCTGATCACGGCGTTTGGGTAACCTTTGTTTCTTGGGACAATTTTTCACACTCTTGAACTCTATTATTTTGGGCGTCTGTATTATCTCGCGTGCCATTTGTATTTATTCTAATATTGTTGTTGTGTTATTCCTAAGCGGTGTTTCCTGTAATGAAATTTGCCTTTTTGGTACACTTTCTAACACTCTGGCGCTGCCTTTAACATAATTTGTGGGCTTTTACGCATTTCCCCACATATCCTCTGCTAAAGAATGCTACAAAAGTGACACAATTTTGTGTATATTCTGTGTATTCATGTCGCCTCTGCGTGTGTGTGTTTTTGTTCCTTTCGGCCATCGCAGTGCCATTTTCTGCTTTATTTATACTTTTTTTCCCACTCCTGTAAAGAAGGAGCCTATCCATGTGGTTCTCACGTGCGACCCTCATGTTGTTTTGCTTCCTTCGGCCATCGCAGTGCCATCTTTTGTCTTTACTTATTCTTTTTTTCTACTCCTGTAAAGAAGGAGCTTTCCATATGGTCTTCATATGCAACCTCATCTGGGTTTGGGGTCCGCGTGCCACCCGTGGAGACACTTAGCTCAACCGCAACCTGTGCGTTCTCGTGCTTTCTTCTGGAGTCGCGCGGGGCCACACACTGCAGAGGTGGCTAGAGGCGATACTTACGCACACAATTGGCAGGCACTTGCCTTCTTTTGTTAACCACCCCTACGCTTTATTTTTTCCCTTAACTAGTCGCGTGCCCGCCCAGGCCCACCACCCTCTTTCACCTCTTTCACGGCGGCGCCTTTGCTGGCTCACCTTGGCGTTTGGGTTTTGTGTCTCGGCTGTCTTCCTCTTTCCCCTTTGATTTTTTCTCATTTTTCTTTTTCAAGCGCTGTGTGTGCCATGTTCACTGCTATAAGAAGACCCTTCCATGCACTGTATGATCATTCTTGAAAAAGACCAGTCCCTGGTCGAAACGTTGAATAAATCTGTTAAGTTTTTCAATGTGACTTCCCCAACTTATTATATATATATATATATATATATATATATATATATATATATATATATATATATATATATATATATATATATATATATTCAGTAGGGGTTTCTGTGGCCCAGGTTACTAGTTTAGGTACAGCATTACGACAAATGCGACTGTTCTTTTAAGGTTTATTTTGCCAACAGTTTCGGGAATGGTATTCCCTTCGTCAGGGCAGGCTTGCAATGAATCAATTTCGTCAATGTAAGGACACAGAACAAGCGAGGAGGTATAATCTCCGCCCTCGAAACACACTTGAGAAAGAGGGCAAGGGACCGGATAATAGACAGCACGACAGCTTTCACACGGGCTGTGGGATCAAATCACCGCTTAGTGAGATGGTTCAACATCTAGATGTCCAAATTCAAGACCGGAGTTCGTCATCTATGCAGGCGCTTCCTCGCCACGGACGGACTGCACACCAGTTCTGAGGACGTCGGACTGCTGGCCCAACACTTCAAAGCGGAGCTTAACTACCCGCTTCATCGTTGGAAGCCTACCCCGTTGGTGCCACGCAGCAGAATCCCTGGGCGCCGCTCGGGAGACGCGGCGTCGTCGACGTCACCGCCCAGTATCCCAGCATTGCCACCCCCAGTGCCGGAGCGATGCTACAACACCCGCCGGACGTACGCCATGGCTGCCCAGCAGGCGGCTTCTGGACAGAGCAACTGACTACCTGTTGCAAAAGTTACGGCCCGCGGAGAGCAGATGTGGTCCCAGGCGTTCCTCTCAGTGAGGAAGATTATTGATAAGCTCGTGAGATTTGAGCTTCATGCATCTCACCTAATGTCCTACCTGTCGCGGGGTACTTACTGTTCCAGAAGGTCTTCGTCTGGGCTGTACACTTTCCATGTCCACATTCAGTGAGAGGGAAAAAGAGGAATGGGATAATATACTATTAGAAGCATCTCTAAAGCTCACAAAAACTGTCATCAATCATAGCAAACAAAAAGTTGCCGAACTTAGAGATGTCGAGGAAGAGCAGAGATGCCAGCGTGCTCTCTCTCCTGCCGAACTGAGTGAACTCAGAAACTACGAGGCAAAAAGAAAAGAGGAAGTATCCAGGGATAAGACCAAAAAGCCAGAACGCGACGAAGTTCCGTTCGCTTCAAACAGATACAGAAACCAGACCGTCCAAGCTAAGCGCTAACGGTAGGTTGGCAACTGTCGGCCGTGAGACTGTTGTCCGAGCTCCAAAGAATGACGCAATTGCTGATATCTCTCGGGGTGTTGTCGATACGAGGTCCGGAGCTGAGAACTATGAAACAGCTGGTGGATACACAAACATGGTTAGTTTGTCACAAAAGATTCTCATACCTGCCGAGCTCAGCCTTCTTTCCAAAGGTATAACTTTTTGTCCAGCATCTGGTAGGTTCATTGAGTTTCCACTCTTTCAGGGTGTGGACAACTTCGCGTGAAACCTCCACCTTAGGGAGTTTTTCTACGAGCACACAGCGACAGACAACAAACGATACCCACCGTGTCAGAGGAGTTGTGGACACCGAACGAACAACGTGATAGACACCTTGATATGTATATATCTGCGGTGCAGAAGGATGTAACAAGGGCGTATGGAGAACAACGTCCGGTCCATAACAATCTTTCGAACGAAGAACGACAGGCTTTGGAAACGTTGCGCAAAGACGAAAACATCGTAATAAAACCGGCTGACAAGGATGGAAGATAGTAATCTTGGATAAATCAGAATATTTAAAAGAAGGCCACTGGCACCTTAATCGTCCTCAGTTTTACAGGAAGCTTCCGAACGACCCCACACGTCAACTAGTGACAGAAATAGAGGACCCTCTTGCTGGACTCGCTAAGGACGGTAGAATAACTCAGGCAAAGTTAAAATCAATGTGGCCGAGCAATCCAGCTACAGGCCGGTTTTATCTCCTCCCTAAAATACATAAAGCTAACCATCCTGGCCGTCCAATCGTGTCCAGCAATGGGGCAGCGACGGAGAACATATCTAATTTTACTAATTTTCTCATCAAGGACATCCCTCCCCATTTTCCTTCTTACATCAAACACACAAGCCATTTCCTTCAGGAGATTTCCAACTTGACCATCCCCTAAGGAGGGCCTCTGGCGACCACGGATGTTTACTCCCTGTATACAAATATCCCGCACGCAGACGGCATAGCAGCAACGCTGGCAGCGTTCGAAAGCTCGAACTCTTCGCTTGATTTGGACGATGGAACTCTTTCCATCCTTCTTGAACTGGTTCTAAATTCCAGCAATTTTTAGTTGGATGCGAGCACTACCTCCAAATAAGCGGTACGGCGATGGGCACAAAAATGGCACCTAGCTATGCAAGCTTCTTCATGGCGTCACTAGAAATTCCCTTCCTTGAGGAACAGCCAAAAAAACCACTTTTCTACAAGCGTTTCCTAGGCGACATCTTTCTTGTATGGGAACATGATGAAGCGAGCCTGTTGGACTTCATTGCGCACTTTAATACCCTGCATCCATCTATCAGGTTTACCCACTTTGTCTCCGACTCAAAGATTAATTTTCTCGATGTGGAAATATCCGTAGTCGGTAACTGCCTCTCGACTACCCTATACAGAAAGCCCACGGACAGACAGCAATATCTCCATTTTCACAGTAGCCACCCGAAGCACTGGAAAACAAGCATTCCATATTCTCAGGCGCACAGATACCGAAGAGTATGTTCTACCACAGAGGAATTTGACCAGCATACGGGGACTCTCAAGATCGCTTTGTCGCGACAGAAATACCCGGGGGAAATAATCGATGATGAGATTCAACGCGCTCGCAACCTAGACCGCTCCTCCATCTTGGCAGAGAACAAGGTGAAAACAGACAGCAAAACAAACCTAATCCTTACCTACTGCGCAACGGCTCTCAGGGTAAATAACATACTAAGCCGTCATTTTGATTTAATCAGACAGAGTAACAAGTTGTCACTAATATTCAAGGAACCACCCCGAGTGGTGTACCGCAGCGACAAGAACTTGAGAGACTTGCTTGTCAATGCGAAAACAAAGAAGAACGCTACCCGAGGTGGGTGCCACAAATGCGGAAAACCCCATTGCAAAGTATGTCCACACATTTCAGACACCAAAGTGGCAAAATCCAAGTTTGATAGCTTTGTGTTTCACATAAATGAAGACCTTGACTGCGACTCAAGCGATGTTATTTACAAACTTCAATGCGAGGTGTGTGGGGAGGAGTACATTGGTCAGACCAAGACGTCATTTCGTTTCCGCTTCAACAACCACATAGCCCACGTGTCATCCTTACCCAACTTGCCCCTTTCCAGACACCTGCGTCTGCCACTCCACAGTTTCGAAAACATCCGTGTCACCCTTCTCCAGTCCGGGTTCCCTAACACCTATTACAGGGAACAAAAAGAACCATACTTCATTCACAAGTTCGGCATGTTCTCCCATGGCATGAACGCTACTCCCGGGAGACCTTCCTGCTTAAAAGAGCGAACGTAGGAAATTTAGCCTGACATAGGCCTTGGACAGCATTATTAATCGGAATACCCCGGAACTTGTTCTTGACGACGGCAGCCACACTTTGAAATGGCAGAGAACAGTTTATTTCATAAGTACTTCCTTTGTCAACCTCCTGCTAGCATCCACGTTCTATCCCAAATAGACACCTATAATCTATCATCTAGTCCATTGGGACCACGCGCCAGCTCCGCGGGCCGCAGACCTTTCGCGTTTTTCGCACACATGTATTATTATTTTTTTTAACTTTTGTATACTTTCTTGTGCTCTATTTTATCTTTTTCGTGCCATTTTCATTTTTCTACATATTCCTTGTCATTTGTTATTTACTTAAACCAACATCGACATAAGTAGAGAATCCCCGAATGATTTAACCTGCGCGTGCATGCAGGTCTCGAAACCACATGCACTGCGACAAGCTTCATCAAATTACTGTCACCATGTCATATTTGTTTGGAGCCACATTTCATCAATAGTTTTTCTGTTTTCTTTTCTCTCTCTGTGTGTGTTAATATTGTGACGACCATGTAACGATCCCTCCGCGAGCCAGCAAGTTCGTCACAGTCGAGTGTAATGGCAGCACCGGCACCCTTGGCATCGCTGAAGCGAACATGTCGCTGCTACTCGCTCGGCAAATTTGTGTAGCTCGAGGCCTAGTAGATCATACCAACGGTCGCACCGACATCTTAGTTACGAACTTTACCCGTGAACCGCAACATCTCACGAAAACAGAGGTCGTCGCTTATTTTGACGAGCTCGGAGAGTGTACCAGGCAGTGCTCTTTGTCCACGACGTCAGACCACGACGAGGCGACAGCTACAGCCATCCCGACCGACGTCAACCCGCACCTCTTGGCCAGTCAGAAACGCTGCGTAGAAAACCTCATCTATTCCTTCCGCGATTGTTTTGCATCAACTTCCAAGGTGCGACAGACGCCGCTTACAAAGCACCGAATTGTCGTTGCTTACGACCAAAGACCAATATGTCAGCGCCCTTATCGTGTATCTTCAAAAGAACGTGACGCCATCCACCGCCAAGTTACACAAATGCTCCAGGACGACGTCATATAACCGTCCACGAGCCCCTGGGCATCACCCGTTGTCCTCGTCACGAAGAAAGATGGCACCCTCAGGTTCTGCGTGGATTACAGGCGCCTCAATAACGTCACGAAAAAGGATGTGTACCCTCTGCCACGCATTGATGACTCTCTAGACCGCCTGCGCCATGCCACCTATTTTTCATCTCTTGACCTCCGCAGTGGGTATTGGCAAATAGAGGTCGACGAACGCGACCGAGAGAAGACCGCCTTTATTACCCCTGACGGTTTATACGAGTTTAAGGTGCTCCCTTCTGGCTTGTGCTCGGCCCCTGCCACATTCCAACGAATGATGGACACCGTGCTATCTGGACTGAAGTGGCAGTCGTGCCTCGTATATCTCGACGATGTCGTGATCTTCTCCGACACGTTCGATGAGCATCTGAAACGTTTGCGTGCTGTTTTCGAGGCCATACGTTCCGCTGGTCTCTCTCTCAAGCCACTTCGCGTTTAATCAGCTGAAGTTTCTTGGTCACATTGTCAGCGCTCGAGGCGTTAGTCCAGACCCCGAAAAGACGGCCGCCGTGGCTGCCTTCCCCAAGCCCACAAATAAACGGAGCCTGCGTCGTTTCTTGGGCCTCTGCGCGTACTATCGCCGGTTCGTTCATAATTTCTCCAAGCCAGCTGAGCCTCTCACCCGCCTGACGAAAGACGCTGAACCCTTCTTGTGGGGGCAGGACCAGGAAAGAGCCTTCAAGGAACTCAAGTCCCGTCTCCAATGTACGCCTGTGCTTGGCCACTTCGACGAGGACACCGACACGGAACTACATACTGATGCCAGTAACGTTGGCCTCTGTGCGATCCTTGTTCAGTGGCAGGATGGTCTAGAACGCGTGATTGCTTACGCCAGTCGCACTTTGTCTCGTTCCGAAGTCAACTATTCCACCACGGAGAAGGAATGTCTGGCTGTGCTGTGGGCCGTTACGAAATTTCGTCCGTACCTGTATGGCCGCCCATTTCGGGTTGTGAGCGATCATCATTCCCTGTGTTGGCTGGCGAATCTGAAAGATCCCTCGGGGCGGCTTGCTCGTTGGAGCTTTCGGCTACAAGAATTTGATGTCACCATCGTGTACAAGTCCGGCCAGAAACACAGCGATGCTGACTGTCTATCCCGCGCTCCTATTCCCTGCCCCATGGGCGAGTCCGACGACGATTCCGCTTTTCTCGGTGCTGTCACCGCGTCCACCCTTGCCCGCCAACAGAGGGCCGACGCCGAACTGCTTCCTCTCATCGAGTATCTCGAAGGAACCGCTCCATCTCCTCCTCGAATCTTCAAGCGCGAGCTGTCATCGTTTTGCTTGCGCGATGGTGTCCTCTATAAAAAGAATTACGGCCCAACGGACACTGCCTATCTGCTTGCCGTACCTACAGCGCTTCGTGACGATGTTCTGCGTGCGTGCCACGACGACCTTCCTTCGGGCCACCTCGGATTTTCCCGCACGTTGGCGCGCATACGTCACAAGTACTACTGGCCCAGGCTTGCTGCGGTTGTCCACCGCTACGTCCGAACCTGCCGTGAGTGCCAGCGCCGGAAGACGCCGCCGACTAAACCAGCCGGGCTCTTGCAGCCGATCGATCCCCCACGCCTCCCATTTCAACAGGTCGGCATGGACTTACTCGGCCCATTTCCGGCGTCTTCCATGGGTAACCGGTATATTGCTGTTGCCACTATCTTAGCCGCTACTGTGAGACCAAGGCCCTTCCCCGTGGTACCGCAGCCGAAGTTGCACATTTCTTCATTCACAACATTGTACTTCGTCACGGAGCCCCTACAGTCGTATTAACTGACATTGGCACCGCCTTCACGTCGGCACTTACGAGCGAGGTACTTCGACTCAGTGGCACCAGCCATCGAAGGACTACAGCTTACCATCCGGAAACGAACGGACTGACTGAGCGGCTTAACAAGACAATTGCCGACATGATTTCGATGTATGTAGACGATGACCATGGGAACTGGGACCGGATACTGCCTTACATCACGTTCGCTTACAACACTGCTCTACACGAAACGACACGCTTCACTCCGTTCCATTTGGTGCACGGTCGCGAAGCCTTGACCATGCTGGACGCCATGCTTCTTCCGGATCCTGCTCCCTATTCTTTCGTAGCGAACCAATTTGCTCGTGACGCCGAAGCCGCTCGCCATGTTGCTCGACAGCGAATCCGGCACCAACAGCAACGCGACGCTGAGCGTTACAACCTCCGCCGCAGGGAAGTGATTTACACACCCGGTGATCAAGTCTGGGTGTGGAGCCCGATCCGCTTGCGGGGGCGCTCTGAGAAGCTTCTTCGCCGTTACTTCGGTCCCTACCAGGTTTTACGCCGCCTCAGCGCGGTGACCTCCCCACAACCGGCGCCCGAAGTAGTCCACGTGGCGCGACTGAAGCCGTATTACTCCTGTTAGCCCCTTTTCACGCAGACACTCGCGCCGTTCACTTTCCGCCTTCCCCTCATTATTTTTATGCGAAGCATATTGCTAGAGCTACCACTCACGCCGTCGCCGTGGGACCCCCACGTGACACCGTGACGTCACACCACGTGACATCGGATGAGAGAGCCGGCCTCCACCTCGCGCCGTCGCCGTGAGACCCCTAGCCGTCACGCCACGTGACACCGTGACGTCACACCACGTGACATCGGATTAGAGAGCCGGCCTCCATCTCGCGCCGTCGCCGTGGGACCCCTAGCCGTCACACCCGCGCATTCCCGCGCATTTCGAAGCGCGTTCACACTCGGTGTAGGTGAAACGCTCGCTCCACCGGGCAGGCAGACGCGGCTTCCGTGGCAATCCAGGCGCTCACCCAACGCGCGTCTCGGGGTTAGTCGGCGTTCCGCTGTAGCCATGCCGTTGTCTTCCCCCACGACGATGGCTTCTAGTGGTTGTATTAAAATGACCAAGTATTCAACCAAGGAAAGCCATGTATTACCAAGCCTAGCCACTAATATGCTTCGCATTCCCCAGGCTTACCCAAGCTGAGCCTCAGCAATTTTTTTTTCCGCCCGTGCGGCATCGGGTCGATGCCTCTTGAAAGACGGGGGGCAATGCCACACTGCTGGCACTCTGCCGGCGCCACCTGGTGGCGCGCGGCCACGCGCCTGGAGGCAAGGTTCGGCCACCAGGTGGCGCCGGCAGAGTGCCAGCAGTGTGGCAATATTTTTGTTTCATATATTTCATTTAACTTTCTTATGTCCGCTACCTTGCGCTTATTTATTAACTTCGATAGCTCTGCTAGTTCTATCCTGTCCGTGGAGTTAGACGTCCTCATGCTTTGACGTTTCTTAATCAGATCTTTAGTCTCCTGAGATAGCTTGCGGACATAAGAAAGTTTAACATGGAGAAAATCGAGCATGCTCTAAGGAACGGAGGTAGCCTAAAATCAGTGAGGAGAAAACTGGGCATAGGTAAAAACCAGATGTATGCGCTAAAAGACAAACAGGGCAATGTCATCAGCAATATGGATAAGATAGTTGAATTAGCCGAAGAGTTCTACAAAAATCTATACAGTAGCGAATCTAATCATCAAGTTACTGAGGGAGGCAGTCGAGCACAGCAATGGGACATCCTGCCAGTAACGAAGGAGGAAGTAAAGAAAGCCTTAGGAGCAATGCAAAGAGGGAAAGCAGCTGGTGAGGATCAAGTAACAGCAGATTTGTTGAAGGACGGAGGAGAGATTGTGCTACAAAAACTAGCCACCCTGTATACGCAATGCCTTGTGACCTCGAGAGTACCAGAAGCTTGGAAGAACGCTAACATTATCTTAAGTCATAAGAAAGGAGACGTCAAGGACTTGAAGAATTACAGACCAATCAGCTTATTGTCCGTTGCCTACAAGGTATCTACTAAGGTAATCGCTAATAGAGTCAGGACAACCTTGGACTTTAGTCAACCAAATGATCAAGCAGGCTTTCGTAAAGGATACTCGACAATAGATCACATTCACACTATCAATCAGGTGATAGAGAAATGCGCAGAATATAACCAACCCCTATATATAGCCTTCATTGATTGCGAGAAAGCATTTGACTCAGTGGAAACCTCAGCTGTCATGCAGGCATTGCGGAATCAGGGTGTAGAAGAGTGCTATGTGAAAATATTGGAAGATATCTATAACGATTGCACAGCTACTATAGTTCTCCATAAAGTGAGCAATAAAATTCCAATACGGAAAGGTGTCAGGCAGGGAGACACGATCTCGCCAATGCTCTTCACTGCCTGCTTACAGGAGGTATTCCGGGGACTGGAATGGGAACAGTTGGGGATAAGAGTTAATGGAGAATACCTGAGTAATTTACGATTCGCTGATGACATTGCCTTGCTAAGCCACTCAGGACGAGAACTGCAAAGCATGATCAATCAGTTAGACAGGCAGAGCAGAATGGTGGGGCTAAGAATGAACATGCAGAAAACCAAAGTAATGTTCAACAGCCTAGCAAGGGAACAGCAGTTCGCAATTAGTAGCGAGGTGCTGGAAGTAGTAAGAGAATACAATATGTCTACTTAGGGCAGGTAGTGACCGCAGATCCGGATCATGAGAGGGAAATAACTAGAAGAATAAGAATGGGGTGGAGCGCGTATTGCAGGTTCTCTCAGGTCATGAATGGTAGCTTACCAATATCCCTGAAGAGAAAAGTATATAACAGCTGTATCCTACCGGTACTCATCTATGGGGCAGAAACGTGGAGGCTAACAAAGAGGGTTCAGCTTAAGTTAAGAACAACGCAGCGAGCTATGGAAAGGAAAATGATAGGTGTAACGTTAAGAGATCGGAAGCGGGCGGAGTGGGTGAGGGAACAAACGCGGGTTAATGACATCTTAGTTGAAATCAAGAGGAAGAAATGGGCTTGGGCAGGGCATGTAATGCGAAGGCAAGATAACCGCTGGTCCTTAAGGGTAACGGAGTGGATTCCAAGAGAAAGCAAACGTAGCAGGGGACGGCAGAAAGCTAGATGGGCGGATGAGATTAAGAAGTTTGCGGGGATACAGTGGTGGCAACTGACAAAGGACAGGGTTAATTGGAGAGACATGGGAGAGGCCTTTGCCCTGCAGTGGGTGTAGTCAGGCTGATGATGATGATGATTTCATTTAAATATTTTTTGTGTTGTTTTTTCTGCTCTTCCCTCCTTTGGTTTTTAAGCATGAAATGCTTTTAGCTCCCGTTGTCGGCAGTGTGGTGACGTCACGCCGAGACCGAGAGCACTCATCCGGGCACTGAAATCCACTGAATTCCACTCATCCGGGCACTGTACGAGACTTAACGAGATTCACCGAGACTCTCTAAGCCCTCCTACGGGACCGGCATACAAGCGCCGGTTGCTCTCCAAACGAGTCACAAAAAATAACTGCTGCCAGTTTCTTCTCAATGTTTATCAAGATATCAGTCGAGCTGTGCATTGATAATGCACGGAATTATAATTTCCGATTTCTAACAACCCGTGCAAAAAGCACATACATGCCACAATACACTTCGTTGTCATACGTGATCTGTTCCACTCATCCGGGCACTGAAACGAGAGCATCCCGGCACCGTACGAGATTTAACTAGACTCTCTAAGCACTACTGCAGGACCGGCGTACAAGCGCCGGTAGCTTCACCCCGAACGGGTGGTGGCGTTCCTCCCTTCCTGTACGGTGCGGTTCGGGTGTCCACCGAGATGACAGAGAATTACTGCGCCATTCCCTTTCCTCAAAAAGCGTTGCGTTCAAAGGGCAAGGCATCGCGCCGAACGGGTGGTGGTGTTCCGTGCACTGTCTTGCAGCGCTACAACACGCTGTCGCGTTCCACTCCTAAAGGCGAAGCCTAAGCTTCATTTTTAGCAGTTAATTAGTATTTAGTCATTAATCAGTAATTAGTCACTAATTATTAATTTGTCATTACTTCGTCATCAATTATGTGTGACGTAATCCAGTGCTGACGTCACCAGTATCACATAGCTCGTGGCAAAATTAGTAAACACCTACATCGGCGACACAGAATCCCTCCCCCTCCCGCAGTACAAGGGCCCTCCTAACGAGACTCTCGATGCGCCCATAACAGAGGCGGAGGTTAGGGCCGAAATTTTGACTTTAAAGACGCGATCGGCCCCCGGCCCAGACGGGGTTACGAACAAATTATTAAGGAATCTGGACGACATGTCCATAACGGCGCTCACGAAATACATGCAGGAGGTATGGAGTAGCGGCCGTCTCCCTCAGCAATGGAAAACTGCAAACGTGGTGCTAATCCCTAAGCCGGGTAAACCGCCCGGATTAGAAAATCTCAGACCAATTTCCCTAACCTCGTGCGTAGGAAAGCTTATGGAACGCGTCATCCAGGCTAGACTGACACGCTTCATGGAGCAGAACGACCTGTGGCCGCGCGAGATGGTCGGGTTCCGGCCGGGCTTGTGTACGCAGGACGTGATGCTTCGCTTGCAACATGACATTATAAATTCGAGATCCAAAGACGCGAAGGTGATTTTAGGTTTAGATCTAACCAAAGCCTTCGACAATGTTAAGCATGCGGCCGTCCTTGCGGGGCTTCAGGACATAGGTGTCGGCGAAAGGACGTATAATTACATCAAGGATTTCCTGTCGCACAGGACGATAAAACTAAAATTTCAGGACTTAGAATTCCCAGAGGTACCTGGGAAGTAAGGGAACGCCACAGGGATCGGTACGCAGATGACATCAACATATGGTTGAACAGTGGTAGTGACGGCATAGAAGAGCGGCTGCAGGCAGCGGCAGACACTGTAGTGTCCTACGCGGCCGAAAGGGGCCTTGTGTGTTCGCCGCAGAAATCGGAACTCTTTGTTTACAATCCGAAAGCGCTCCGGTGCAAACGCGACTGGAATTTTGAAATTAAGGTAGAGGGCAAAGCTGTACCGAAAGTTAATCACATCAGGATCCTCGGACTTTTTATCCAAGAGGACGGTTACAATGAAGGAACGATCAAGAAGCTCAGCAACTACGCTGCGCAAGTCACAGGGATCTTCAGGAGGGTCGCGCTGAAGGGCAGGGGCCTCAAAGAAAGTAGCCTCTTGAAACTGACGCAGGCGTATATTATTAGCCGAATATGCTATGCCACGCCATTCCTCGATATTAGGGTAAACGAGAGAGAGAAGATCGACGCAATTATTCGGCGTTGCGTCAAGAGGGCGCTGGGCTTACCTATCTCCACCTCTACAGACCGCCTGTTGGAAATGGGGGTGCATAATACTTGGATTGAACTAGCCGAGGCGGTGCGAATCGCCCAGCTCGAAAGACTGAGTACAACGAATACGGGCCGGACCATCTTAGAGTGGGTCGGCCGAAAAGTAGATAGGGGCATATGCGACAAGGTCGCCCTACCGCCACAATGTCGCGAGAATATCATCGTTCCCCCCCTCCCCCACAACATGCACCCAGAACATCACAGGGAAAGACGGGAGAAGAGGGCGGAGGCGCTGGTTAAAAGGGCCGGGAACTTCAGGGCAAATGAAGTTGCCTACGTGGACGCAGCGAGTGGCAGGTCGGGGGCGGCGGTCGCCTCAGTAGTCGACGGCCGAGGTGCACCAGTCGCCGCCGCCTCTATTAGGAGTAGAGACATAGATACGGCCGAGGAGGTCGCAATAGCGCTTGCTTGCGCCGGAACCAAGGCTAGTTTGATTCTTAGTGACAGCAAAACAGCAATCTGCAACATCGGAAAGGGCAGGGTCTCGCCAGAAACGGCTCGAATTCTGTCCGCAGCCAAAATTGATCGCAAGATCACCTCAATTTGGGTCCCAGCACACACATCCGTCCCCGGTAACGAGGCGGCCCACATGTTAGCCCGAGATCTCTACTTCCGGGTAACTGTAGAGCCACCCGACCCCCAGGGGATGGACGAACGTTTGCAAACATACGCGGAAATCGCCGTGCACTACAGGTTAGGCAGGCGTCTAATGCCACCACCAGATCCAAACTTAACCAATACAGAGGCCATCGCCTGGCGACGATTACAGGCCGGCAATTTCGTTAACCCTGTCTGGTTATTTCAAACCACGTTAGACGATAAAAAAGGTGACAAATGTAAGACCTGCGGAGTGAGGGGGACCCTCGATCATATAATTTGGCAATGCCCTGGATCCCCGGGTGCTGAGGACAATATTAAGAGTAGAGAAGCCTGGGAGGCCCTTCTGCGAAGCGAGGTCCCCGCCGACCAGAAACGAGCTGTCCGCCTGGCGGCTGAAGCCGCGAAGAGACAATGTATCTTCCCCAGTCTTTAGTCGCGGAGGTCCCGTCCTCCGTCCCCTAGGCCTGCGTGCCAGGGACGGGGAGTAGGGGGCCTCCTACATCGGTGGAAATAAAAGTTGTTATCAATCAATCAATCAATCAATCAATCAATCAATCAATCAATCAATCAATCAATCAATCAATCAATCAATCAATCAATCAATCAATCAATCAATAGGCAAAGTGGTGCGGAAAACGCTTTCGCCTCTACGCACTTTAGACAGTTTCGAACGCGCTGCATATACATTCTTGTCAGGCCTGCGTCTCGTTGTGGCCGCGTACGCTTCGTGTTATGCCCGTAAACATTTCATGCTTACTCTACTCTCGGTTAAGGGAGAGGCAGCGATTGTTTTCCTCCAAATTCATCTTTGCCTTCCCATTACGCTCTCGGGCTAGCTCAGTATCTTACTCGACGGATGCTGCTGCTTTTTCACGGGAAGCGCACAGCGGGACACGGGTTGAGACAGCCTAGTATATTTACGGAAAGGAGGCGTGCCAGGATGTCTGGTAGAAAAGTCCGACAGGAGAGCAAAGCAAAGAAATGAGGCAAAAATTGGCAGAGGCTTAGCTTGGTTAAGCCCGGAAGGTTGCGAAAGCAAATTACGAGCAAGGTTAGCGACTACAGTAGTTAAAGGCGAAAGCCTGAGTGCTGCACGGAACGCTGGAATTAGCTTAAAGTGCTATTGAGGTGTCCACTAAACCACAGATTTGGTAAGGCGCCTTTCGTTTTCTCCAAATCAATGCAGTCTACAACTCTGTCTATGTCAGAGCGCATCAATGAACCCCGGAATTAGCTTAAAGTGATATTGAGGTGTCCACTAAACCACAGAGTTCGTAAGGCGCCTTTCCTTTCCTCCAAATCAACGCAGTCTATAACGCTGTCTATGTCAGAGCGCATCAATGAACGCCGGAATCAGCTTAAAGTGCTATTGAGGTGTCCACTAAACCACACAGTTGGTAAGGCGCCTTTCCTATCCTCCAAATCAACGCTGTCTATGTCAGAGCGCATCAATTAATGCCGGAACTAGCTTAAAGTGCTATTGAGGTGTCCAGTAAACCACAAAGTTGGTAAGGCGCCTTTCCTTTCCTCCAAATCAACACAGTCTACAACGCTCTCTATGTCAGAGCACATCAATGAACGCCACAACCGAGGTGAAGCTAAAGGTCAAACATGGATCCACCGGGACGACGCTGAAGGCTCAAAACCTAGCGCAGTATGGCTTTTGTAATAAAAATACGCAGATGGCACTGTCGCAGGTTGCCGTTGCGGCGGTGCGTGTTGCCGTCTCCCGCAGGCGTTTGAGGAACCTGATACGGGCCGCCCGCTCGGACCCGGCGGCGTCCTGCGAGGGTGTGTGCGTGTTGGGGGGGTAGCGGCCTCCGTGTGCGCCGAGAGCCGGGTTTAACGCTTTGACCCTTCTATTGCTGTGCGGTTCAAACTCGTTCTTTGTTACTACTTTACCATTTCCATCTCCCAGTTTGTTTTCCTGGTTGTTGTTGTTGAGCCGCGGCCTGTGTGAGAGCTGTCGTGCTGTCTATTATACGGTCCCTTGCCCTCATTCTGAAGTGTGTTTCGAGGGCGGAGATTATACCTCCTCGCTTGCTCTGTGTCCTTATATTGACGAAACCGATTCATTGTAAGCCTGCCCTGACGAAGGGTATACCATTCCCGAAACTGTTGGCAAAATAAACCTGGAAAGAACAGTCGCCTTTGTCGTAATGCTGTACACACACACACACACACACACACACACACACACACACACACACACACACACACACACACACACACACACACACACACACACACACACACACACACACACACACACACACACACACACGCACGCACACACACACACACGCACGCACGCACGCACGCGCACGCGCGCACACGCACACACGCACACACTCTCTCTCTCTCTCTCTCTCTAGGTCATTTGTACGTACTGCATGAACTGGATTAATGCATTATGTAACAAGGGGGTTTATTTGGAGGACCTGGTGAACGTGGTCACTGAGCGCAGCCGTCCAGACGCTGCTCCGTTGACTCTGCCTCGATCTCCTCGTCTTCGACTAGTCGCAGAGGTCTACTGCGGGTCATCTTCATCACAATCACCCCTCGAGCAAAGAGGGAGCCATCCTGGTGACTTAAGGGGCAGACAAGATGGCCGGATCGTAATACGGCTTCAGTCGCTGCGCGTGAACAGTCTCACCCCAACGGCAGCGGAGATCGGCAGGAGGTGTGACAGGTTCGACGACATAGTTCACTGGAGATGTCTGTTGAATTACATGGTAAGGGCCTTGGTACTTTGCGAGCAGCTTTTGGGACAGGTGCGGAGCGGCGGGAGGAACCCACAGCCAAACAAGAGAGCCAGTTGGGAAAGTGTTGACGGGCTGGAGGCTTTCGCTGCGATATTGTTGACGAAACTGACGTTCCGACGTAAGCGATCGCACATGGCGCCTGCAGTCTTCAGTGTGCTTCGCTACTTGCGACACGGGAGTAGATTCGGAGGGATCAGGGCTGTACGGGAGGATAGTGTCAATCGTTGAAGAGGGCTCACGTCCATGGAGAAGAAAGAACGGCAAAAATCCGGTGGTGATCTGCGTGGCCGTATTGTAGGCGAAGGTAACGAAAGGGAGGACGTCGTCCCAATTGGAGTGGTCTGAAGCAATATACATTGATATCATGTCTCCAAGCGTGCGGTTGAAGCGTTCAGAGAGACCGTTAGTTTGCGGGGGGTAGGCACTGGTGGTACGGTGTACAGCCCGACATTGTCGTAGGAGCGCTTCGACAACTTCGGGCAAGAAAACTCAGCCCCGGTCGCACAAAAGCTCGCGGGGCGCGCCGTGACGTAAGACCAGGTGACGCAGAATAAAAGTGGTTACATCACCGGCAGTAGCGGTTGGCGACGCTGCTGTTTCCGCATAGCGGGTCAGGTGGTCGACGGCCACAATTATCCAACGATTGCCGGTGGCGGTATAAGGAAGTGGTCCGTACAAATCGATGCCCACGCGGTCAAAAGGTCGGCTTGGAAATGGTTTTGGCTGCAGCGGAAAAGATGAACGGCTAGGAGGAGATTTGCGGCGTTGAAATTCGTAACAGGAGCGGACGTATTGCTGAACGTAGGAATACATGCCTCGCCAATAGAAACGGAGGCGAAGTCGTTCGTGCGTCTTGAATACACCGGCATGAGCGCAGTGAGGGCTTGAGTGATAGAATGCACAGACTTCAGATCGCAGATGGCTTGGAACCACAAGCAACCACTTTCGCCCGTCGGGGAGGTAGTTGCGACGATATAGCAGTTGATCTCGAACGGCAAAGTGGGGCGCTTGGCGACGGAGAGCTCGAGGTGCTGAATGCGGTGAAGGTTGAGACAAATAAGTCTGAAGGGAGGTGATCCAGAGATCTTTTTGTTGCTCAGAGATCATGTCGTTGAAGCATAGAGAAGACAACAGAGCCTCGGATGATGAAGGCGTCGAAGATAGGTTGGGTAGCGGGATAGGTGAGCGGGACAAAGCATCCGCGTCAGAATGTTTCCGGCCAGACCGGTAGACAACAAGGATGTCAAATTTGAGGAGCCGGAGAGCCCATCGAGCAAGGCGGCCTGTGGGATCCTTGAGTGATTATAACCAACACAGCGCATGGTGGTACGTGACGACGTTGAACGGGCGGCCATACAAGTAAGGGCGAAATTTGTGTAGTGCCCCGACAACGGCTAGGCACTCTTTTTCCGTGACCGTGTAGTTGGTCTCCGCCTTCGTTAAAGTCCGGCTGGCATACGCGACGACGTATTCATCGAATCCGTCTTTGCGTTGAGCGAGCACAGCACCGAGACCGGCACCGCTGGCATCAGTGTGCACCTCAGTGGGTGCAGCGGGGTCAACATGTCGCAGTATGGGCGGAGAGGTGAGAAGAGCCCGCAGTGAGTGGAAGGCTTGGTCGCAGTCCGATGACCAGTGAGACAGCTGAGACTTAGTGGTCAGAAGGCGGATTAAGGGCGCGGCGATTGAAGCGAAGTTCCGTATAAAGCGAAGGAAATAAAAACAGAGGCCAATGAAACTGCGGAGTTGTTTCGCAGTCGTCGGTTGCGGGAAATCGGCAACAGCACGCAATTTCGACGGGTCAGGAAGCACGCCATCTTTGCAGACTAAGTGACCCAAAATAGTCAATTGGCGAGCGGCAAAGCAGCACTTCTTCAAGTTAAGTTGACGTCCAGCGTCAGAGAGGCACTTTAAAGCTGTTTCGAGGCGGGTAAGATGTGTTTCGAAGTCAGGCGAGAAGACAACAATGTCATCCAGGTAACAGAGGCAGGTTTTCCATTTCAAGTCGCGCAAAATGGTGTCCAACATGCGTTCAAATGCCGCTGGGGCGTTGCACAACCCGAACGGCATGACATTGAATTCATATAATCCGTCGGGAGTCACAAAGGCTGTCTTCGGGCGGTCACATGCGGCCATGGGAACCTGCCAGTATCCTGAACGTAAATCTAAAGAACAAAAGAATGCGGCGCCGTGGAGGCAGTCGAGAGAGACTCTTTAATGAAATACAGAGAATTTAGCCGGCGTTTAAATTACGCTGGCATGCGTAGGGAAGGGAATTTGGGAAATAAAGAGAGAAGGAGAGCAGCGTGGAAGAGGTAAAAAAAAAACGAAGATAAAATGTGGCCATGAAATGGGTACTAAGGATACATTGGCGAGTATAGATGTAACCTATGGAATGATGGAGTGCATAGTCCGACAAATGGGCTGACGAAGTTCACTGCATGAAGAATGCATGAAGGTAACGTGCAAGTGAATTCAAAGCTTATCGAGATGTCCAATGTCTTTTAAATATGTAAATAGAAAGTTCATTGCAAGTCTCTGTTGCCTGAAGCAGGCTAAGGGACCAAAAACTTTGTTCATCGTTAGGGGCACTGGGCAGAGCTTCTGCATGCAATGTTGATAGTACGCACGCTCGTTAGCATACGCAGGGCACTCAAGCAGGATATGTTCCATAGATTCTATCGAGGCACAGTTGTCACAATGCAGACTAGGGAGGGGGTAAACATTCTTACGGGTGATGTTGTTTAACCTGTAATCGACACAGGCGAATAGAGCCGTCTTTTTTCTTAACAAGGACGACAGGTGAAGCCCAAAGGCTGGTGGACGGCTGAAGGACGTGGCGCTGCAGCATGTCGTTGACTTGTTCTTGTATGACTCGGCGCTCGGTGGGAGAGACGCGGTAAGGGTGTTGCCGCAACGGTGCGTTAGCACCAGTGTAGATTTCATGGGTAACAGTATCGGTGCGGTCTAAGGACACTTGCTGGACGTCGAAGGAGCGACGAAACCGGTTCAGCAGCGCCAGAAGTTGGTCACGTTGAGCAGGCTGCAGGCGAGCATCGATAGCAGTGGCGAAGACGGATGAAAGAATAGAATCTGGGGCCGGGCAAGGAGGGCTGAGGGCATTCAGCTGCAGTTCATTGGACGGAGACGGGACAGGGGTTGCATGAGCAGAGTCGAGTGGTTGAGCGCGTCTAAGGCAGGTACCAGCAAGCAAAGTCAAATTAAAGGGAAGCGGATTTGAAACAGGCAGGCAGATGACGCAGTGTTTCACGGTGAGCACAGCAAATGGCACTAGAAGGGAATGGCGGGAAGCAAAAACGTCGGATGGGGTGACCAGGACGGTAGAATACGGCAGTGAGCCACAAGAGACGGTGGCGACGACGGAAGAATGCGCAGGCACGTCGATCTCTTCGACGACACAGAGTTTGTCAAAGACAGGCACAGCGGTGGCCAGCGGTAGTTCAGAAAAAGCAGATAACTCAACTTCAGCGCGAGCACAGTCGATAACGGTGTGGTGTTGAGACAAGAAATCCCAGCCTAATATGACATCATATGAGCATGAGGGCAGCACAACAAATTCGACTATATACATTGCGTCCTGTACGTAGATGCGAGCAGTACACACAACTAACGGCTCGATAGGGTGCGATGTTGCAGTTTGAAGTGAAACACCAGATAGCGGAGTGGTTACCTTTCGCAGTGAACGGCAAAGATGAGCAGCGATGACGGAAACGGCGGCTCCAGTGTCAACAAGAGCGTGGGTAGCAACACTTTCGACACGGAAATCAACAACATTATCTGGCGACGTACGAGGACTTGAAAATTTCGACACAAATGCAGTTCTTGCCTCGGGAACTGCAGCTAATGGTTTTCCTGAGGTGGAGGGCTGGTGCGGCGGCGCATCGGAGACAGCGAGCGACGACGAGGTGAAGGGGCCCGACGTGTGGTGTAGGGCGGACGGGTTGTCGTGATTGGAGGGGGCGATGAGTCGGAAGGTTGGTAAGACCGGGAAGCACCATACCGGGGAGCATAGTAGTCTAGTCGGGATGGATCGCAAGGCGGGAGAGTGCGGCGTCGGCAGTGCCGCGCGACATGGCCGGGGATGCCGCAGGCGAAACACACAGGGCGGTTGTCTGGAGTGCGGCAGCGGGTAACGGCTGGCGGCACAACCGTGAGAGGAGCAGACGTCCGGGCCTGCGGTGGGCAGGAGGGGAAGTTGCCTGGAGAGCGAGTAACGGCTTCGACGTACGTGAGCGGGGCAGCCGGTGGGCTTGGCTGGCAAGCACGAGGGACAGCTTCCGCACTGTGCTCCTGGATAACATGACGTATTGCGGTAGCAAGCGGAGATGACTCCTGGGTGGATGGAATCACGGAAAGCTGCCATGCGACCTCCTCACGTACGAATTCTTGAATATGATGGAGTAGCGTGGAATCAACGCCACCCGTCAAACTCGACAAGCTCTCGTCTGAGCGTCTGACGAAGATCCGCTGCCGCCGGAGTTCGTCGAAACTTTGGCATAGAGCGATCACATCGGCGACAGTGCGGGGATCCTTGGCCAGCAGCATGTGAAAAGCAGACTCATCGATGCCCTTTAGGATGTGTTTAAATTTGTCGCTCTCGGGCATCGAAGCGTTCACTCGATGGCGCAGGTCGACGACGTCCTCGATGTAACTAGTAAACGTGTCGCCCGGCTGCTGTGCACGTTCGCGCAAGCGGTGCTCGGAGCGAAGTTTGCGTACCGCCGGGCGGTCGAAAACGTCCGTGAAGCGTGTGTTGAAGATCGTCCAGTTAGGCAAGTCTGCTTCGTGGTTCGTGAACCACAGCTTGGCTACTTGTGTAAAATAAAAAATGACGTTATTGAGCTTGAGCACGTCGTCCCATTTGTTGTGCGTACTCACGCGCTCATAAGCTCCGATCCAGTCTTCGACGTCTTGCTCATTAGTGCCGCTGTAGATGGGGGGGGGGGGGGGGTCACGTTGGCGTATAGGTCCGGTGCACACAATGGGAGACGCTGAGGGCGCGGGTGCTTGACCAGGTGTCGCCATTGTAGCGGTCCCTGTTGCTGGCAACTTGCGGGAACGAAGTTCCTGGTCGCCCTCGCGGGTTCAGATACCCGCACCTCCACCAATTGTAACAGGGGGGTTTATTTGGAGGACCTGGTGAACGTGGTCACTGAGCGCAGCCGTCCAAACGCTGCTCCGCTGACTCTGCCTCGACCTCCTCGTCTTCGACTAGTCGCAGAGGTCTACTGCGGGTCATCTTCTCCATCACAATCATTACAAAATGGGGCTGGAAAGTGGGAATGGGGGGCATAATCATGGATAGTAGCTGCGTTGTTCTCTGCAGCTGTCATTCGTTTGGTATGGTATTTCCTGTGTGCTTTCGTATGTACTATTGTGTAAAAGGCGCTACATGTGTAGTCATGCAACCCTTCTTGCATTTTTGTGTGCTTTTGATTTCAGTCGAAACTTCTGTCATTCACCTTCTTTTTGCGCAGGTTTTTGGAGTTCCCGGCGTAGTCGGCTGTCTGGATGGGTCGTACGTCGAAATTCAGTGCCCCAGTAACGAAGTAGCAGCAACCTACTGCAACAGGCACCATCACTTATCACTTACGCTGCAGGCAGTCTGCGACAACAAGCGTCGGTTTGTGACACTTGTGTAGGTTGTTCGAGCAAGATACATGACTCCAGGGTATTCAGAAAACCTTCGCTCCTCAGAAAGGTGCCGGCAGTATGTTAAGCGGGCAAGTATCATGTTTAGGGGGGACGCAGCATACCCGGTACGTCATTACTTGCTGACGCCATTCCGGGATTATGGGGGACTTTCGAAGCAGCACAGGGATTTTAACGCCAAATTTTCAGCAACCAGGGTTCTAATTGAAACCGCTTTCGGAATTCTCAAAAACGATTCCGGCAATTAATTTATCTCGAGCTTCGCACTGTCAACTGGCTGAACAAATTCATTACGGTATGATGCATCATCAATAACATGTGCATTGACTCGGGAGACGTACTGCCAGATGAGCCAAAAGACTTGCCCGCAGATGTGCAGTGAATGCGCGCAGCAGAGGATGCTGACGGCGAAGAGGAAACTGCTGAAAAAACGACCTTACGCAAATTAGGAGACGCCGTAACCAGTATCTCCTCCCCAGAATAACTCCTAGTACCAACTACCACCACCACTGTAGTCGTGAAGAACACCACGCCACTATGGAAACGTCGACAATAAATGTGCGTTTGAGAGGTTTGACAGTTGACAGTTATTTTATTTTCTTTTCTCACTATACAGTGAAAAAAAGGAACCAAGGGAAAAGCCGTTCAGGCACGGCTTGAGTTGTCCTTGGCCCCACAACAAGCACTGGCAGCAGTGAGAACAGCGCACTTAGCCGTATGGTGGCGCTGGAAGAGTGCCCGCAGTGTGGCACTCATGGAGGAAAAACTCAGGAGAGAGCGTCCGGCGACAACCTTGGAGCCTATTCTTAACAAGTAAAGATATAGTAAAAAAAGAGAAAGTTTGTACTCCGTGATCACGCCACATGATCGCGCCACAAGCCGCGCCTACGCGCGCACTAAAACACGCCAGAATCAAAACATAAAGGACTGACTGGGAGAGCGAAAAACTGAGGGAGAAAACGGCTTGCGAACGCTGGCCGCGTGACGTCACACTCCCTCCTTAGTTTTTTTTTTTTCCCATGGTGGCACTCCAAGGCGCATGGAACCGATGCCGCACGTGAAGGAAAAGCAATATGTCAGCGCTGCAGATTCGCCAAACGGCTCCCCGGATGTGGACCCTGGATAGAGGCTAACGGCCGTTTTACGGCTTCAGCCTAACGACATGTACTACTTCAGACGTCGGCTGTCTAGAGGAGCAGGAGGTTGCTTTTGGGAGCACCTCATAGTTCACATCGGTGAGGTGGCGTAGCACCTCGTCTGGGCCAAAGTAACGGTGATAGAGCTTTCCAGAGCGCCCTCGCTAGCGGATTTGACTCCATACCCAGACTTGGTCGCCGGGCGTAAGTCCC
Organism: Amblyomma mixtum; assembly: GCF_055824585.1. Classification (NCBI taxonomy): domain Eukaryota; kingdom Metazoa; phylum Arthropoda; class Arachnida; order Ixodida; family Ixodidae; genus Amblyomma; species Amblyomma mixtum. Next base: position 182,009,710 of record NC_143012.1, on the reverse strand, counting down.
CTCTCTTTGGCGGAGGTTGAAGCGCTGGGCGTCGTTTTCTTGTTGGGGCCGGATTCGCTTACTAGCAAGTTGGCGAGCGACTTCTGCGTCGCGAACAAATTGGTGAGCGTCCACGACAGAGGAGGGAACTGGGGCCGAATCCACGAAAGAGTTCGCTTTGGAACGCGTTCGCTTTCTCTCTTGTCACCTCGCTCCATTGGTCGTGTGTCGTCACCGCTGGCGGTGACGTCACTTCAGGGAGGCGGGTACACGGATCTTGTTTACGTCACGAGACATGTCAATCAAGTGAAAGAACGCGTTCGGTCGCTGTGTGCGGAACTCTAAAAGTGGCGTTTGCTTCAGCGCGAGGAGAGACATGCCGGTACCTCCCGCCGCCCCGCTGTTGTTCGCGGTGCTCAGCGAATGTGATCGGCGGCCGCGGCGGTCGCGCGTGCATGACAATCCTTTCGACATGCCTGACGATGCTTTCCGAAGGCACTTCAGGCTGTCGAAGCTACTTTACGCCAGCTATGCGAATAGCTCAAACCCCACCTTGGACCAACGAGGAAAAGTGCGCTCACAACAGAGCACGAAGTACTCTGCGCCCTACGGTTCTTAGCTACCGGGGGCTTCCAGACGGCAGTCTGCAGCGAGGCAACTATACGGCTCCCGCAGTCGTCTGTGAGCCGGACGATTTTGGCCGTCGCTCAGGCACGGAGCGGAGAAAAACTGGGGCACGGAGAAAAACTGGGTGTCGTTTCCTTCGACTCCCGAGGAGAAGTCCCGCGCCAAGGCAGAGTTTTTGGAGCGTGGTCTGATCCCCGGCGTCATCGGGTGCGTCGAGCTCACACGAAGGCTTCAACATGTAGGTATGTTACTCCATGAACTCAACGAGCACTTCACGCTGGCGCATCGAGACGTGCGGGCCCAGGCGACAACCTTTGTGCGTTGACATGACGACTAGTGAAAATGTCAAGCTGACAAATGCTGACACGTGAAGAGTCTCCCGCGCAAGTTCAGCATGCCTATCGCCCTCTCGCGAACACAAAATAAAATGATGATGATGATGATGTAGCCTTCCCTTTGTAACGGGCGGGCGCCTACCAAAGGTGCCCGCCAGTTGAGAGCACAATTGAGAGCACAATTGACAACACAATTGAGAGCGCCCTCTCGGGAACGCAAAAGAAAACAAACCAATCAAGAAGCATTGAAACCGTCTCAAAATAAATTCTATGCTTATTTTATAGGCTCTGAGTAATAAATTTGCAGTATTGTAGCCAAACGCATTCATTTAGAGGTTAAAAACGCAAAGAAGTTAGCATATGGTCCCTTAAAAATACAAGCAACCGAGATGGGACCGCCCAACAAAGCCGATTGGCTGTTGCCTGCCCTTCGTCCTCTAACAGTGTTCCTCCCACCGTTCTCCCGCCGATGTCAACGTCAAACTGACGTCACGGCAAAGCGAACGCGTTCCAAAGCGAACTCTTTCGTGGATTCGGCCCCTGGATCCGGCAGAAGCATTCCGTTCAGCGTGGGCAAGGCTTCACGACCATGCATAAAACGAAACGGAGTAAATCGCGTCGTTTCTTGGAGCGCCGTGTTGTACGCGAACGTGACGTAAGACAGTAGTTGGTCCCAGTTCCCGTGATCAGCGTCGACACGCATCGAAGTCATATCGACAATGGTCTTGTTAAAACCACTCAGTCAATCCATTTGTTTGAGCATGGTAGGGACTTATTTTTCGATGGTTGATGCCACTGAGTCGAAGTATTTCGTGTGCAAGGGCCGACATAAACGCGGTTCCCCTGTCAGTTAGTAGGACTATCGGGTTAGCGTGACGTATAGCACAATGCCGTGCATGAAGAAGTGTGCAATTTCGAAAGCCTTATCACGGGGAAGGGCTTTGGTCTCTGAGTAGCTGCTGAGACAGTCAACGGAACTCGTAATACACTGTTAACCATTCGAGGCACCGGAAATGGGCCGAGTAAGTGCATGCATGCCGAGCTGTTGAAACGGGATTAGGGGGATCCATAGGCTGAAGAGGCACGGCTGATTTAGTCGGCGGCGTCTTCCGCCGCTGATTCTTACGGGAGGTTCATAAGTAGCGTTGGACAAGTGGAGCAACCCTGGGCCAGTTGTACTGTGGGCGTATCCGTGCCAACGTGCGGGAAAACCTGAGGTGGCAGAGAAAAAGATCGTCGTGGCACGCACGCAGAACTTCGTCACGAAACGTTGTATAGGTATTGTACCCAGATGGACAATTTCAGCGGAGCCGTAGTTCTTGTAGAGGACACCGCCTCTCAAACGAAACGAAGTCCGCCCTTGAAGACTCGAGGCGGAGATGGAGCGGTTCCTGCCAGGTACTCGATGAGGCGCAGCAATTCTGAGTCATCCCTGTGTTGGCGAGAACGGGTAGACATGGTAATTACACCGAGGTAAGTAGACCAGGCAGACCTCTCTTTTATTCATTATAATCTCTCTCTCTCTCTCGAGGTGGGTAGAGTCGCCGTCGGGCACGTGCGTGTGTCAGGAAATAGGTGCCCGGTACAGACATTCAGTATCGCTCTGTTTTTGACCAAAATTTTTCGCGATATTAACAAGGCTTTCCACGTAGCGGTCCCGACTGGACAAGAGCAGCGGGTTCACGTCGGTTTCAATGGCTGTAGCCGTAGCCTCGTTGAGGTCCGATGTACTGGATTAGGGGCACTAGCTGGCACACTCGATCGCGAAGTTCACCGCTTTCTTCGTCAAATGTTCGGGCTGTGAGCTAGTTTTTCAGTAAGGTTTCGGTTAGCCCATTGCAAAGTTCGACAAGGCCTCAAGATGCATAAACTTCCCGAGCGAGTAGCAGCGACATGTTCGCCTCAGCCAGTGGTATGGCCAGAAATATTTTTCGGGGTGTGTTATATGCCGCAGAAAAAAAATAAAAAGAAAGAGAGCCTGCGCCCAAAGAGCATCTTAGTATTTTTTTGCGTTAATAAAGCCCGAGGGTTAGTTATTCCGTTCACTATAATATTTACATAAAATGTAAGAGTGCACATAGGATTTGTAAATAACATTTATTTTCTCCCAAAAAACACTGTTACGAAAAATAGCTGCTATTTACATTGTTTTCACATGATATACAACAACACAAAAGCTTCCGCTCCGCAACAAAGGCAGCAACTGCAGACGAATAGCATTTGTCAAAACTGCCACTGCATGTATGTGAACCTGCACCCGGCCGCAGAGGCGCTTTAAAAAAAATACCTTTTATTTTCGCGATAGCTCATGATTATTTGAGGAGAATGCAAAAGACGGAAAAGTAGGCTGACGTGAATAAGTATGTTTAATTGGGGGAAATGGGCCTACAATTAAAAGGAGTGCCATACGTCGTTCGATGGCGACGAAGAGTGACTGTTTTCTGCAATAACTTGCCCTTCCTATTATGGAGCCGTGACAAAGTACTTCAATCTTTCCGAGAATAAACCGACACTCTTCTTATTTTCGTATTTACGTTTTAATATAAGCCGCCGCGGTGGCTCAGTGGTTATGGTGCTCGGCTGCTGACCCGAAATACGTGGGTTCGATCCCGGCCGCGGCGGCTAGAATTCCTTTGGAGGAGAAATTCTAGAGGCCCGTGTACTGTGCGATGTCAGTGCACGTTAAAGAACCCCAGGTGGTCGAAATTTCCGGAGCCCTCCACTACGGCGTCTCTCATAGCCTTAGTCGCTTTGGGACGTCAAACCCCATAAACCAAACCAAACCAAACGTTTTAATATAACGATGCTGTGTCTGTATATCATTGGCGAAAAAAAAAAACCGAAAAGAGTGGGGAAGAGGGATGCAGCATTCAGAAAATTTCGGGGTTTGTTCAGATCCCTGCGAATCCTCATACCACACCTGGCGCAGTGGTGCAGCGGTTCAGCGATGGCCCTGCAATGGCAGGTTCTGCCATCGGCGGGGCATGTACGACCCAGGTTGGTGCTCGTGGCCAGCTTCTCACGACCAGTCATTAATGGCGGTTAGTTTGCTCACAATGCGGTGAGGATGACGTCACAGGGTCGCATGACTCAGGTTGCTACTCGGGGAACTTTTCGCTCACAACGCCGATATCGACGCCGAGGACGGTGCCGAATTTTCTGCACAGCGGGGGCCTTAACGCTATCGCGTTCAAATAAAATTTCTTCCGAAGTTCGAAACCCCAAGTGGGTTTCGAACTTCGCGCATCTCTGTTCGCGCATCTCTGTTCGCGCATCTCTGGGTGTTCGAAACCCCAAGTTGGTTTCGAACTTCGCGCATCTCTGTTCGCGCATCTGTGGGTGTTCGAAACCCCAAGTTGGTTTCGAACTTCGCGCATCTCTGTTTGCGCATCTCTGGGTGTTCGAAACCCCAAGTGGGTTTCGAACTTCGCGCATCTCTGTTCGCGCATCTGTGGGTGTTCGAACACCCAGAGATGCGCGAACAGATCAGTTTCGCTGGCCACTTCATTAGAGCACTACGCCACCACCCAGCCCAACACGGTGCACGCTGTTGTTGCTGTTATCCTCATACAATGGCACATGCCCACAAAGGGGGGCTAGGCCAAGAATTGGGGTACACAGAGAGTTTATCAGATGGGACGAAAAGAAAAGGAATGTTGGGGAAGAGAAGTAAACCCAAAGAAGAAACACCGAAATAAAACGGCAAATGCATAACGCACGCCAAACTGCCAGTCTCTCGCACTGGGTTTTTGTACTGTCGTCTTCATCAAATTCCATTGGGGCGGCGCGAAGAGATCAGCTTTGCAGACCACTGCATAGAGTAGTGCGCCATGGCCACAGCCGAACACCCCACGTGCATGCTTTCGTATTCACAGCACGTAAGTATACTAAAGAGCCTTCGGTAATTTTGTAATAGACATTGAGATAGCTTCATGTGCGTTAGATCAGCAATTGAAGGAGATAGTAAATTTTGCGGGAATTGAAAAGTTTGAACAGCAATGAATGATTAGAACGTGAGATGTAGAAGAAAAAAAATGGAAATCTTAAGCCAAGCAGCTCATTATTCCATCAAACGTGCTTGGACTCCTCCTATATGGAAACTCGCCAAAGTGATTCCTTTACCTAAAAATAATGGCGGCGGCTATTCTCTGGAAAATATTAGACTGATTTCATTGACATACAATGTGGTTAAATTAATTGAAAGGGTCTTGCTCCTACCTGTTTCGAAGTTTGTGGACCGTAAAAATATCCTCAGTCACTGTGAAATTGGTTTCCGTCGAAAATGTTCCATAGGGAATGCGCATGTTGACCTCCACAGTCGAATTCTACTTGCGCGGCGGCACAAAATGCATGCTGCTTTGGTTACATCAGATGTAGCCAAAGCTTATGAAAGTGTGGAACACACCACTTTATTGCCAAGACTGCAGACTCTGCAGTTTCCCCACTACTTAATTTCTTGGATATCTGCGTTCCTAGAAAATAGGCAGTTTTTTGTACACTCCATGGTGTCAACTCTGGAAGGTATAAACAAACTAGAAGTGCTCCTCAGGGGGCAATTCTTTCACCCATACTCGTAAATATTCTACTGAGCTCTACTCCCAGCCATCACCTAATTCGCACGTAGTACGTCTATACAGACGACATTGCATTTTTCTCGGCTGATCCTGACATTCAATCTCTTTACGTGCGTCTGCAATCGTACCTGAACTTGCTTGAGAGTTGGGTGTGGCCTACGACCCACCTTAAATGTTAACAAATGCGCTTTCGTTGTTTTTCGACTCCAAGATACTGTTTGTCTGTCTCTAACTTACCAGCGACAAATTATTCCCCAAGTTCAGTATTTAAAATATATTGGTGTCATTTATGACGACAACCTCACATGGCGCTCTCACATTGGCCATGTTGCAGCGAAAGGGGCTCGTGCTGTGGGCGTGTTGCGTAGATTAAGTAACCCCTGGCCTGGAATGCGGAGAGATGCACTTCTAATGATTTATGTTATGTACGTCCTACCAATGTTAGAATCGTCTTTTCTTGGGCTAGTTGGTTTTTCATGCTGTAGGTATTAGCAGCGCACACGAAACAAGGACGGACAGAAAAGGGAACGAAACACAGCGCTGACTTTCAACTCAGCTTTATTGGAAAAATAAGCGACTTTTAAACAAAGAATTTTTAACATGTGACAAAGAAGATGTCAAAACGTCCTACTTCATGTGCAATCCAAAATCACTGATACTCTAGATAAAACCTGATAAAGAACGTTATTGATAACACTGAGGAATCCTGAGAAGACATGTGAGGTCAATCAGATGAAACGGGTTAGATTTGTGCAACGCCCACCTTTTTTTCCTTAAGATACGTGCCGCTTAAAACCCTCTAAAGGGTGTCATGAACAACAAGGGTGAAGATACAACAATGGAAAACCCAGTCAAAAAAATTTTTGATACCAAAATGCAAAAGCAGGGTGAAGCTGTATATGGGCTCCCGTTGTCAAAAAACAAGTAAAAGAAAATAAAATAACAAAAGACAGGAATGAAACGGCATAAAAACACATTAACTAAAACAGCATAAAACCCATATTATCCCACCCGTTAAAGAGTGTCCAACTTTACGGGTGCGCGCCTGCGGCCTGCAAGAATCCAAGTTCTTTATCCAGCACTATGGACGCAGCGCTGACGCACATGTCCCTTTCTGTTCGGTGGCTTTTGCCTCGATAATCTCCCTCGTGGTCTGATCGCTGCTTCTACTTAAAACCGTGGTTTCCGGGAACCGTGGTATGCACTTATTGCATTCGCTGCAGTGCACAGAGAAATTTCCTTCTCGTACGTTTCTCTTGCGCAGATTGTCATAATTATTGTTGTGTTCTCGGAGTCGGTCGTTAAGGCATCGGCCCGTTTGTCCTATATAAACTTTCCCGCAGCTTAACGGAATCTGATACACAACACCTTTAGTACAAGGTACAAATGAAGTCCGGTGTTTTTTGGAGCACTGCACACGTGGTGTACCACACGTCTGAGTAAGCTTGCAAAGCTTTGACAGCTTTTCCGGGGCTGAAAACAGTATTCTAAACTTCACTTTTTTGCCTATCCGTTTCAAATTGTGGGAGATGCTGTGCAAATAGGGTACTACAACCAAGTTTTGTTTCTGTTCACTCTCAGCCGAGGCTTTCACACTTCCCTTGCTTTTACTTTTGTTCAGCCATGATCTGCTCTGGATAACCACTTTCTTTCAACCTCGCAGTCTGTTGATAAAAACTGCGCTCCATGGTATGTGGACAGGATTTTTGCAAGGCACTTGTAAAACACAGGTTAATAATGGAACGTTTTACTAGTTTGGAATGTGCCGAGTTGAACGGGAGGACACTTTTTTTGCCTCGTGGATCGTATGTCCAGCAGATATGATCTCTCGTACATGTGATACTTAAATCTTGGAACCGGATTGTGTCGTTAGTCGGCAGCTCATGCGTTAACTCGAGTGCTTCGGACAATCTCTGAAAGACTAACAATGCTTGCGTTACATCTGCCTGAAAAGAATCATTGCTATTATCAAAAAGAATTAAATAATCATCTACATATCTGAACACTTTTACGGCGTTGAACTCTGCCAGGTGACACATCAACATGTTGTCAAGATGGCCTAAAAAAATGTCACTAAGGATGTCACTCAGGATTCCTCAGTGTTATCAATAACGTTCTTTATCAGGTTTTATCTAGAGTATCAGTGATTTTGGATGGCACATGTAGTAGGACGTTTTGACATCTTTTGATTCACATGTTAAAAATTCTTTGTATAAAAGTCGCTTATTTTTCCAATAAAGCTCAGTTGAAAGTCAGCGCTATGTTTCGTTCTCTTTTCTGTCCGTCCTTGTTTCGTGTGCGCTGCTAATACCTACACCAATGTTAGAATTTGGATCTGTGCTGTTTTCTGGTTCTGTGCTTACAAAATTCGCCCGCTCTTTTGTTTAGAGCGGGAAGCTCTACGGTTGTGCCTTGGCCTCCCTAAATTTGTAGCTAACACGTGCTTTACCTTGAAGCTCGAATTCCAGCTTTATTATCTAGATTTAAATTTCTCACTGTTCAGACGTACCTCACGATATATGACTCAAGTTTCCACCGTTCCTTGTGTCTTTTTTGTTGCCAGCCGACCTCCTTTTTTGGAGTCCACTGGCCTTGATTTCATACCCTGCAGGTAGTACTGCAGTACAAAATTTACTTGAACCTTTAAATGTACTCCTGTGTAACATACTTCCTACACAGAACAATGGGTAAAAAATTGTCTATGATGACATTTTCCCGAAGAATGCAAAGCATTTACCATCAAGCATTGTAAATGGATTATTAGAAGACCATTTACAAAGCCTACCTGTTACCATCACAATTGCTACTGACGCCTCGCAATGCGATGAAAAGGCGGGGGTGGGAATATATTGCCCGCTTCTAGATTGATCTTTTTCTGTGCGTCTTCCAGATTTCACCCCGATTTTCCAAGCGGAGTTTCTGTCGATGGTGCTTGCTCTTCGCAAACTAGACCCATCTTTCTCTGCAGTGGCTGTCATTACTCCTTTTCTTCGTGCTCGTCCCTTGCTTTTTCTATGAATTCTCCGATCCTCAACACCTTCTTATCATTATTCCCTCCGCATTTGAGCCTTTTACATATGATATAGGTACCATGTCATAGCAGTGTGACAGTCAATGAAGTGGCTGACAGCCTGGCAAAGGCGTCCCTCAATGGCCCCGTGCTACCTATCCTCCCGGCTACAGCGTACATCACAGCAGCGAGTTTTCGGAGAAGTATTTTGTTAAGCATGACATCTGGATCAATTCTGAGATCTGATGATTTTTTGCATCTTAAGTATTCGTGGAGCAGGAAATCATGTCATTCACGACAGCTTAAGGTCTCTCTAACTAGGCTGTGCTGCCGGATCCCACGCTTAAATTTTTATTTGCACAGGTCTGTTTGGTCGCTTTCTCCCGTCTACGCATTCTGTGGTGAACAAGAATCAATGGACCATTTCTGGTTGGTTTGTCGCCGCTTTACCATGATGAGACGACGGTTTTTAGAGCAACGACTGCAACAGCTTGGCCTTAGTTTGAGTAACCCGATCATATTGTCGTTTGGCGCCACCATTCTTGAATACAACCACAGGTCTGTTTTTACCGCCATTCAAAATTTTTTACTGGAATCTAATCTGTTACCTTGCTAACATTTTTTTCTATCAATCATTATCTTGTTTTCCCTGTTACTATTATTACCTTTTTTCTTAAAATCCCTCTGCTACAAATCTCAGTGTCCATCTCCATTTGTTATGCATTTCCCGTTTCTTTTTGTTCATTCTGCTTTCTGTTGACTTTTGTCTTCCCCAGCATTCTTTTATTAAATTAATTAATTGACTGATAGATTAATTTATTCCGCCCCCCCTCCCACGAAAAAAATTCATCACAAAACTTTTATGCACCCCTCTTCTTGGCCGATCCCCCTGTGTGGGTATGCGCCATTCTACGAGGTGAACAACAACAACAGCTGCCATTGTGCGTGGTTAACAACAACAACAGCTATCTCGACTGTAGAGGAAAGCCATACACGATAGCGAACTCATGCCTTTTTCTGTGTCGAACTGTAGAAGCCACAAGGGAAGGAAAATCTGCAGAAGACGAACCTAGGCGAAGTAATTGAAGCGGAATAGCTGTAGTCGGATACAAGTCGAGAATGAAGCGGCAGATGCCTCTGAAATGTGGCCTTCCGGCCAATAACGCTGTTGTGCACTGCATCTGCCACCCCCTGCGATTTCACTCTAGCAGGTCCAAGAGATCGGTCACGAGGAGAATCGCTTGACGACACTCACCGGAAGGGCTCCTTAAACGCGGATAGAATCCGCGTTTATAAAACGAAGGCGCGGCAACTGGACGACAAAAAGTTACCAATAGTACGAATTTAGCACATAACCGGTGCAAAAAGGGGAAAGTCAGACTAGATTTTATTCACAAAAAGGGACAAAACAGCCGTGCGATGGCAAAATCAAACAGGTGAGATTGCCATTGCTGATACTCTAGAAGAAGGAAAAAAAAAGGTCATTGCTGGCCTCTGCTCGTATTGAGGATGATGATACTGTTGTCCTCAGTCTTGATCAACGTCTTGATGGCACATGAAAGGATGCTGTCTTCTTATTTTACCTCCTTCGCGCACCTCGAAGCGCGTAGCCTAAGATGGACTTGTGGAACTTAAAAGACAGGCACTGAATACGAGAAAAAGAGAGAGAAATGTGGAAGAATTGCCAGAGCGACTTCACACATTGTTTAAAAATTATTTTAGTTCATAGCATAACGCACTGTTACCGCTGTAGGCAAAAATATTGGTAAGCTGTAGTTGACGAAGACAAAGAAAGGAAGATGGCATCCGAGCAGGTTGCGTCCGATTATGTTTCGACGAAGGAGTCCCCTCTCAGCGCCGATAAGGTAAGAAGCATTTGGAATGCTCGAAAGAAAAAAAGAACAGGGTGTCGCTAGAACGTGTTCCTAAGATGACGCTCCTCCTGCTTCACCTGAGTGCGTAATTTCTTTTCGCCGCGGGACCGCTCACCAAGATTTCCATACCCTGCGTGCCTTTCCGCACACAATTACAACTTTTCAGTTCTACTTGTTGAGCTCAAACTTTTGCAGCCTGCCGCTGTCAAACTGTTCCGGGGGGAAATACCTTGTGTTGTTTTATGGTATATGGTTTATGGGGGTTTAACGTCCCAAAGCGACTCAGGCTATGAGGGACGCCGTAGTGTAGGGCTCCTGAAATTTCGACCACCTGGGGTTCTTCAACGTGCACTGACATCGCACAGTCCACGGGCCTCTAGAATTTCGCCTCCATCGAAATTCGACCGCCGTGGCTGGGATCGAACCCGCGTATTTCCGGTCAGCAGCCGAGCGCCGTAACCACTGAGCCACCGCGGCGACCTAAACAAGTTAGCCTTTGTAGACTGCTGAATCATCTCCACCTTCACAAAAAAGGTTAGCATTCAACACGTGTCCGCACCCCCACTGCACAAGGCAGGAATGCGAATCTTCGAAGAGGCCCAGGAGGAAGTCCTCAGTGCTAGAGGCTCGACGTGGGTGGTAGGCGAGATGAAGTAATGAAGGAGCGTTTAATAAAAACGCTGCGTAGAAAAGCTTGGACGCGGCTGACGGCGTCTGAGGCCGAAGACCAACGCCCAACTACGCGGACACCCCACTACCATGGAAGCCGTACGCAAGCAGAAAAAAATTACGGACGGCACTTGAGACCACTTGGTCTGAATCCATGCACTAAGAGTGTTTGGCTGCGGTGACGACGTGCTACTCTAGTGCAGTGGCCAGTGAAGATGATCTTTTCTCGCCGGCCAGGGTCTACAGAGGGACTCGTTTATAAAATAACATTTTCAGTTGATACTTCGTGCTCGTAGCGTTAATAGATTTTCTTTAATCACTACGAAGCAGTGTGAACAGGTTCTTTCGTCCTGAAAGTTGAATCCGGTTTATTACAGGTCCGCCATTAACGCTATATGACCAGCCTTTATCTATTATATAACTTTTTCCTTATTTTTCTTGTTTGAATACCTTAAAATCTAGCGCCAACCCGCATATATAATTTCGTTTGTGAACATGTTAAACAGTCCTGCAGCTACGGTCCCATCTTAGCTCTGCTATTGTGTGTGTGATGGCAGACTGCAATGGCTTTTCTAGCTACCATCAGCAGCATATAAAACACAAACAAGTCACTTGAAACACTAGCAGCAGTATGAAAAGATCCTATCCAGCAAAGCAGTCAGCAATACCAGCGAAAGTTATCGAATGAGGAGGCACGAAGCCTTCACAGAAGTGTTAATCAACGTGGCTTGTATTTGCTTTCAAGAAGCAAGTACGTTTCTGTTTTTTGTTGGCATTACAGTCCACTTGTTCGCGTTCCATCTGATACTTATAGTTCACTGCTGCCGTCACGTACTCATCCACATGTTCCGAAGCTGTCACCAGTCACCTTTTGTCGTTGCTTTTTGAAGGAAGAAAAAAAAATTGGCAGTGGTATAGCTCTGTTTAAACCGGGTAAATTGCGTAAGCAATGGTGTGCGTGCTATTCTGGTGATCCTTCGGCGCGTTAACTTCGCCTGGTAGCATTGCGGCGTTCCTGAGCATCAGGTGTTCAGATTCATTGTGACCGATGACGTGGAACCACTCTGCGAGGTAGAACGTTGCCGCCGAGCTGCATCCTAAGCACGACGCTTTGCAAGACGTTGTCCACGCTGTTCTGGCGTCTCTTGTGGACGTTGTCGCTTTCTCGCTTCTTCCTGTCGTTGTCACTTCTCCTTAGAGGACTGCATAGCAAAGCATTCACGCCAAGGCAAGCGCGCATTTATAGACGCTTTACAGCGCGGGAGCATGGGCGCCACCATATTTGGTCACGTGACCATTGCGCCACGCTGCCAGGAAGTCCACAGAACGCCATCGGCTGTTCGGCTGTACGCCCTCGTCGGCAAATTGGTTTTTGAGGAAAGGAAATGTGTCTGTCTCGCATATCTAGGTGGACACCTGTACCTCGCCGTAACGGGAAGGGGGGAAGATGGGAGTGAACGAAGACACCGTGTTCACTATAGACGCGCCTTTGTTCCTTCCAAACTATCGAGCTGGCATGGCGGAGTGGTTAGCGTGCTCTTTTCTCACTCCGGAGACCCTCGTTCGATTACCCAGCTCGACCAATTTTCTACTCGATATTTTTATGCGAAGCATACTATTTTAGCTACCACTTCAGCCCTTCACCGTGGTTATGCGCCTCCAAATCACGTGATACATGACGTCACACCACGTGACACGATGACGTCACGACAGTAGAGAAACGGGGGCCCACCTCGCGCCGTCGCTGTGGTTGTGCACCTTCAAATCACGTGATACATGACGCCACACCCCGTCACACGATGACGTCACGACAGTGGAGAAACGGGGGCCCACCTCGCGCCGTCGCTGTGGTTGTGCGCCTCCAAATCACGTGATACATGACGTCACACCACGTGACACGATGACGTCACGACAGTGGAGAAACAGGGGCCCACCTCGCGCCGTCGCTGTGGTTGTGCGCCTCCAAATTACGCGACACGATGATGCTTCGCATTCTCCAGGCTTAACCAAGTTAAGCCTCAGCCATTTTTTTATTTATGTGGTCTGACTAGAAATGAAGCTAACTGCTTAACCGATATCATTCGAATGCCATCGATGCACTGCGCGCCAATGCTGTTAACGCCGGCTTCGAAACCCAGAAGTGGCGGACCTCCTAGTGGCGCCATCTGTAGTAGACAGAGAAAACTGCTCGGCGCCGCTGCCGCGCGGATGGATGGATGGATGGATAGGAGCGCCCCCTTTGAAACGGGGTGGTTGCAATTGCCACCATGCTCAGCTTCTCTTTTTTTTAAATTTTTTTGTTTACTGTGTTAGCAATTCTCATTAAGAATCGCCATCATCTTTACCTACGGTTTCCTACAATTCTAACCTTATGCCACATCTCTGCTTTTCAGCCACCAATCCTCCAATCGCTTTTTGCTAACTTCCACGGCAGAGTTATTTACATGACCATTGCTATCTTTATACCCTAGGGCCTCAGGAAGAGTGACTGCGCCTGCATCGACATCCGGATGGATACCATCACATTTGATTATGAGGTGTTCAATTGTTTCCACAGATCTACCACACACCTCACATGTGTCATCTTCTTTGTTAAATTTCTTTTTGTAGCTGCGCGTTCTAAGACACCCTGACCTAGCTTCAAAAAGTAGGGCACTGCCTCTTGAGTTATCATAGAAAAATTCTTTCCTGATCTGCCTTTTCCAGTATCGATATAGTTCTACACTATGTTTCTTTTCCATTGAATTCATCCAATTTTTAACTTCCGCGTTTTTAACCTGTCGTTTAAAGCTCTTTCTTTCTGCGTCCTCATGAGCTGCATACTTACTGGTTAGTTTTCTAGTTCTTTTCCGCCACTGTGAGTCAACGCTCTTTCTGTATAAATATTTAAATACCTTAGCTGCCACCTGTTATCGTCCAATTTCCTCAGGCGTTCTTCATATAGTATTTTACTCTTAGCTTCCCGTGCTTCGAAAGATGCCCAGCCCATATCCCCTTGTACTTCCTCGTTTGTGGTTTTGCCGTGGGCACCTAGTGCTAGTCTTCCAACAGCTCTCTGATTTACGTCTAATCTCGACTGAAATTCTGCCCTTAAGCACAGAACCGCATTACCGAAAGTAAGTCCCGGCACCATTATTCCTTTCCAAATACCTCTTAGTACTTCATATTTGTACCCCCATAATGCCCTATGTTTCATTATCCCGGCGTCTTTTCGTCCTTTTGCCCTAAGAGCCTGTTCGTGCTTTTCCGTGTATATGTGCCCTTCGTTTAGCCATATCCCCAAGCATTTGTATTCGGCCACTTTGGGTATTTCGTGGCCTTGTATTGTAAGCACCTGGTCAGTTGTATCGTTAAAAATCATCACACCTGATTTAGTTGCGCTAAAAGTGAATCCTAGAGCGTCTCCTTCGTCTCCACAAGCAATTAACCAAAGTTTGTAAATCTTCCTGGCTATCTGCTAACAGTACAATATCGTCCGCATACATTAAACCCGGGAGTCGCTGCTCAACTACATTTCCGCCTAATCTGTACGTCAGATTATAACCTAGATTGCTTTCTTCTAGCCTTCTTTCCATATTTATCACGTAAAGCATGAACAGCAGCGGTGATAGAGGACAACCTTGTCTTAATCCTTTGTGCACCCCATAGTTGTGGTACTTTTTTTCCTTCCCATGTAATTTCAGCTTCATTATCTCGGTAGATTTCCTGCAGAAAATCAATTACCTCATGACCGATACCTAAATCTTTCAATATGCTCCACAGGAGTTCTCTGTTCACGTTATCGTATGCACCGCTTATGTCCAGAAAGGCTAAAAACAGAGGTCTGTTTTCCGCCTTAGCTATTTCTATGCATTGGGTAAGCACGAACAGGCTATCATCTAAACGCCTACCCCTTCTGAGCCGATTCTGAAGTTCTCCGAGTATCCGATTACCTTCCTGCATTTTTAATTTCACCGCCTGCCTTGCCAGCCTGTACAGGCGGCCAAGTCTTTAGCTGGCGTGCGCGACGGCCGCTTTTTCGGCGCTCGTGCGCTTTGTGACGAAGCAGACTTGGGGAAAGCTCAATAATAAGCAGAGGTTTAGTGAGCATTTGCTTAAATTTGAGGTTTTAGCAAGTTTGCGCCGTCATAGGCTGCAGGAGCATGGAAAACGCCGCTGTCGCTCACGCCAGCAAAAGATTTGACCGGCTGTACATAACAGACGTTATCGTAATCGGACGGTAGGATTTGATGTTCATCTTATCTCCTTTCCCTTTATAAATCAAATTCAGTGCACATTAAAGAACCCCAGGAGGTCGAAATTTCCGGAGCCCTCCACTACGGCGTCTCTCATAGCCTTAGTCGCTTTGGGACGTTAAACCCCATAAACCAAACCAAACCGTTTTACTCTGCCTCCAGCTATACGGAATTTGCTGATTCGTTATGACTGTCTCCAATGCTTTTATCAGCGCTTCCTTGCTTCTTGGGCCAAGTTCATTAATCAGCTTAATTGGAATTTCGTCTATCCCTGCGGATGTGGTTTTAGGAATATTCGCTTCCGCCGTTTCCCAGTTAAGACTAGTCAGTTCTAAGCTGTTCTCTATTGTGCTGTCCTGTGTTGCCGCCTCACTTGGGGAGATTACCCCATTGTCGTTGCTAAAAGACGCAGGTATAAATGATGTGATGTAGTTCACAGCATCGTCTCCCTCTAAACATTTTCCCTCAGCATCTATAATCTGTTCCTGGTTCTTTTATTTGTTTTTCCCAACCAGCTTATATGGTTCCAGAATTTTCTTGGCCCCCCTTTATTTGCCTCGTGAACGACAGCCAGCCATTTATCAGAGGACTGCTTCATTTTAGCCTGGACTAGGACCTGAACTTGCTGTTTCTTTTGTCGATAAGATTCCCATTTTTCGCCTATTTCCTCTTCAGATAACTGCGCCTTCTTTGCTTCTCTGTGTTCCCTTGAAGCCAACCGTCGTTGTTCGATGGCCTCCTTAATTTCCATATTCCACCAGCTTCGTGGCTTCCTCTTTCCTCTCCAGCGGTTTACTCCTTTCACTTGTTTCATTTTTGTAGCGATGAGCAGTTCCAACTGATTATAATCCCACTTTTCCATGGGGCGTTTCTCGATTACTTCTTCTATTTCGGCTGATATTAGCGCTATTTGTTCATCGTTTAATTTTGCGTTGTCTTTTTGACTTCGCTGCATTTCTCTTTTGACTAGGGCTCCCAACTGTAGACTAATACGTTTATGATCACTTCCTAGGCTGTACTTCCCCTCTTCGTCTATTTCCATTATTGCGAGCTTGCTATAGATGCCCTGCGACATTAGACGGTAGTCAATGGTTGTTTGCCTGTTACGGGATTCCCACGTGATTTGTCCCTCACATTTAGTTTCTCTGTTGACAATAACTAGGTTGTGCCGCTCACAAGTCTAGCATTCACTTCCCGTTACAATCTGTGTATCCATCCAGATCCTCGATGTGGCCGTTCATGTATCCAAGCAAAATAATATCGACACCGCCTCCAATCTGCTTTATATCGTCATTGAGGCACTTAACTAGATCCTTGTTTTCTTGCCTGCATTTGTCCCCGGTCCCTAAATAAACTACCCCTAGCCATGTCCTTTTGCCAGCAATTGTACCTGATACCCAGACATGTTCTTTGCAAGTTGATTTTATTCTTTGCCAATTTGTTCCTTGATGTATCAGCATACCTACTCCTCCTTCCTTCTTCTCCGTTGTTGTTCTGTTGCACCCTTCCCAGATATAGCCATCGATTAAAGGTGGTTCTTTTAGATCCCTCAGATGTGTCTCGCATAGAGCGTACACACCTACTGCTTCGTCCTTTAACTGCTGTTCTATTTCTAGCCATTTCGCTCTCTTTCTACCCCCTTGTATGTTTATGTAACTGATCCTGGCGTTAAATTTCTTTTTCGTAGTTTTCCTTCTGGGCCTCCTAGTTGCCATTTTGTTGGGCTCAGCCGCCATTGTTACATTTACTACATCGCTTCTACCTACCCCTACGCCCTGAGCCACCGTGGACCCCTAAAAAAGCTACCGCTCGGCCTCCCAGGCGCCAGCCTATCTCTTCTCCTACCCTTCCACTGGAATGGATGCCATCTCGTCCAAAGTCTCTGCCCGAACCTGCTCTGTGCACTTCCTTGTTTATGTCTACCACTTCAAAACCTTTCTCGAGGCCTAACTGCCCTATCTCTAAATTAATGGCCAGATGGCAGCGCCCACGGCGCTGCCATCTGGCAGAGCGCGCCTGAAGCAACGCTGTTCAAGGTCAACCGTGGCCACCGCTAGGGCCCTACGCGACGGCTCGAAAGCTGGCGCAGTATTGCTTACGCAATAAAAAATGGTAGGCATTCAACGTAGCTCCACCTAGTACACGTGCGCCGCCGCGGTGGGTCAGTGGCTATGGTGCTCGGCTGCTAACCCAAAAGACGCGGGTTCGATCCCGGCCGCGGCGGCTGGAATTTCTTTGGAGGAGAAATTCTAGAGGCCCGTGTACTGTGCGATGTCAGTGCACGTTAAAGAACCCCAGGTGGTCGAAATTTCCGGAGCCCTCCACTACGGCGTCTCTCATAGCCTTAGTCGCTTTGGGACGTTAAACCCCATAAACCAACCAACCTAGTACACGTGCGAAACCGAGTGTTCATTCTTCAATATAAGGGGAGGAGAGGGGGCACTTAAGCGCCGCCGTAAGGGTATGACGGGTTAACTTAAGTGGTTTAATGGCCATATGTGCACAATTTGTCACTCTCAACTTAACATACGTAAATGGCAGCCAGTCCCCATGCCACTACCGATGCAGTGGCGTAGCAGTTGACAGATACGCCACTGCACTGGCAGGTGGCTGTTTCTATCACAGCAACCAGTACAGATCGTGGAAACCATGTTGCTCTTCCCGACCAACCTCGCTTGCAGATGGCGCGACGCTGCTCCGCACTTACGCGAGCTTACCCGAGCAACTAGGGTAAGCTCAGATGGTAACTCGGGTTGCTAGGCAACAGCTTAAGATTGTACGTATGTACGTGGGTACGTACGGTGAACGAACGTACTTGTACGGTGACAAAATTCTTGGTCGTTGTTGGTGACCGTATGAATGATTTCGCGCTAAAACACGGACAAGGAAGACGCACCTGCACACAGGTCAAACTCGCCTAGCTTCAAAATTCTGTTTCGTTGTGTTAGCGCCACATCACCCACCGTTTGTGACCATCAGTATATTTTTAAGGTAATAAAATAAAACGAAATTAATGAATATGTTACGACGGTAGGAATCGGTGCATGATTTTCTATGAACCGCCGGTGCCATGAAATTTACAATATAGCGCTGACCATAGCGCTTTTGCAGAACTTCTCGAAACTATTTAAAGCCGTGCACACTCAGCGCTCTCTTAAAGGAGGGAGGAAGACGACATCCGGTTTTATAGAGCTGCGGCTCGGCTGTACTTCTTTGCACTGCGCTTGAAAGCAAGGTAGTGGACATGTGAAGCAGAAAAGGACGTAGTTTGCAGTGCTTTTTACTCCTGATTAGAGTGGGTTATCTAAAGGCGAACGAATTTTTAGCCCCACTGGTCTCCAGACTGCATTTTTAAATGATAAATACATTTTTGCGTGCGCCCGAATTGATGTGATAGTTTTCTTTTCATGTGCTATGTATTTGTACCAGGTCCAACCACGGAGGTCATCTTCGAGCACCGTGGAGAGCCTGGAGGTGATTTCTTGTGAAAAGCTTCCTCTCATGATTTAACACTGCTGCCGCTCATCCTGCTTGCGCTGTAAACGCTTGTATATCCATCGATTCTGAGAGCAGGCTGCGAGGAAGTATTTCTGAAAAAAAAAATACAGAGAATGTTTACAACATTCGAATACAGTGCGTGAGCACACCTTTTGAATGTTTTGTGTTTCTAATTCAAAATAAGCCTCGAATTAACAGGCATTTTGACGTAATTTAGGCGCAGATAGGATAGTTGATTTATTTCTACGTCTATATTTCACGCTTTTAAACAGCGTCTTACCGTCGCCTCCCGGAGGGACCCGGCGAGGAGAGGGCTGTCTCATGGTTACGAGATAACGGATAGGTGAAACGTAGCTTATTAGTGCCACGTAGAAAACGACGAAGAGCGCTATTGTGATACATTACAGCGGCTAGAAAGACAGGGACGAAGGTAGACGAGACAGGACGAACGCCGGACTTCAAGTTGAAGTCCGGCGTTCGTCCTGTCTCGTCTACCTTCGTCCCTGTCTTTCTAGCCGCTGGAATGTATCACAATAGTACTACCAACCAACTAGCCCAACTTTCTACGCTTAATGACGAAGAGCGGGCAGGGTCGCGGGACGGAGCGCTCGCTTTAGGCCTAACGCGAACAGACAACGCGCGAGTCTGCTCGGGGTTGGTACCCATCTGATTAGTGCTGACGCACTAAAAAGTACAGGCTATTACTTTTTATTACGGGGTCCGCAAGCACTAATCCGATGAGTACCAACCCCGAGCAGACTCGTGCATTGTCTGCTCCCAGCTGGCTTAGCGCGAGCGCTCTGTCCCATGGCACTGCCCGGTCTTAGTCTTCTTCTACGTAGCACAAATCCGTGCTTACGCACTGATTCGAATATGGTAAACATTCTCAGCAGTTTTTACATCTAAGCTTGGGTTTCATCATCACCATCAGCCTGACTTCGCCCACTGCAGGTGCAAGTCCCTCTTTCATGTTTCTCCGATTAAAGCTGTCCTTTGCAAGTTACGGCCACCATATCCCCGGAAACCTCTGTCTCGTCCGCCCACCTAACTATCTGCAGCCCTCTACAAGGCTTGCCTTCCTTGGAATCGACCACGTTACCCTAAAGGACAAGAAGTTGTCTTCCCTTCGCATTACGTGCCCTGCGCAAGTCCATTTATTGCTCTTGATTTCGACTAGGATGTAATTAACTAGCTTTTGCTCCCTCAGCCACTCCGCCCGCTTCCGGTCTCTTAACGTTACACCTATCATTTTGCTTTCGATAGCTGGCTGCGTTGTCCTTAACTTAAGCTGAACCCTCTTTGTTAGCCTCCACGTTTCTGCCCCATAGGTGAGTACCGGTGAGATACAGCTGTTGTACTCTATTCTCTTGAGGGATGTTGGTAAAGTGCCATTCATGATCTGAGAGAACCTGCCATATGCGCTCCACCCGATTCTTACTCTTCTAGTTATTTCCCCTTGCATGATCCGGATCAGCGGTCGGTGCCTGCCCTAAGTATACGCATTCCCTTAGCACTTTCAGCACCTTACTACCAATTGCGAACTGCTGTTGCCTTGCGGGTCTTTTGAAGAATACTTTGGTTTTCTGCATTCTAATTTTTAGACCCACTGTTCTGCTCTCCCTGTCTAATACATTGATCATGCTTTGCAGTTCATCTGCTGAGTTACTTAGAAAGGCTATGTCATACGCGAATCACAGTTACTTAGGTATTCTACACTAACTCTTATCCCCAACTATTCCCAGTCCAGGCCTCGAAACACCTCCTGTAAAGAGGCGGTAAATAGCATTGGCGTGATCGTGGCTCCCTGGCTGACACCCAATCTTAGAATTTTATTGCTAACTCTATGGAGGACTATGGTAGCGGAGTAGTCGTTAAATATCCTCCAATATTTTGATATGAAGACTCTTCTACGCCCTAATTCCGCAATGCCTGCTGACTGCAGAGGTGTCCACTGGGTCAAATGATTTGTCGTAATCATTGAAATCTATGTATAGGGGTGGTTATATTCTGCGCGTTTCTCTATCAACTAATTGGTAGTGTGAATATGGTCTATATTCGAGTATCTTTTGCGAAAGCTTTCCTGATGATTTGGCTGATGGAAGTCAAAAGCTATCCTGGCTTTATTAGCGATTACCTTAGTAAATACCGTTGTATGCAACGGACGGTAGGCTGATCGGTCTGTAATTTTTCAAGTCCTTGATGCCTCCTTTCTTATGAATTAAGATAATGTTAGCGCTCTTCCAAGCTTCTGGTACGCTCGAAGTCATGAAGTAATTGCGTAGATAGGATGGCTAGTTTTTCTAGCACACTCTCTCCTCCTTCCTTAAGCAGGTCTGCTGTTACCTGATACTCACCAGCTGCTTTAACTCTCTGCATTGCTCCTAAGGTTGAGTTTACTTAGCGTTAACTACTCGGACACATTGCATGCACGCAGTGTTTCTTCCAGCAAAATCAAAATGAGAACGCGAGTAGGTGAGCATTCGGTGGTTAGCACTGAATGAATATAGCCAATACTTTCCTTTTCACAAAACTGGGAGCTCGTTAAAGGCAAATGTCTGCTAAAAATTTGCTCGCCATGGCCTCTTATGTGACTGAAAATACTTACCTGCAAACGCGACGAGAACGGTGAGAGAGCTGTATCCTTTTAACGCCTCCGCTTGTTTCTGTGGTGCTGCTGCTTTTACAGAGGCAGGTCACCTGGTTCAGTTGTAGGTAATGTCTCAAAGTGCTTGCATTTTGTTTATCTTTTCGTGCTGATAGCATTCCTTCGGTGTAAGGTGTAATTAAAATATTGTATGCTATATGGGTGACTATGGCTTATGGGATTTCCTTGTGCAAACGCAGCTGAAAGCTTTGGTTCCCTGCAGGCCCCAGACGTTCCGGACGACGAGCAACCTGTGGAACGAAAGGGAAGTGGAGAGGTAATTCATTTAACTCTCTCTCTCTCTCTCTCTTTCTAGCTTAAACAGACTTTTCGCATTTTGAATACCGCAAAATCTTCGGCAATACCATTGCGGAAACGATATTCAAACGATTCTCAAGTGGGCATTCGGCATAAAACGCAATTACTGCGGAGGCATAGGGGCTTTATAGTGTTTATTGCAGCAGGTGATGTAAGGGCGAACACAGTTCCGGTCTCACTGGCTTCCAGACTGCGTTTTACAGTGGTAAATACTTTTCTCATGGCTCCCCGAAGTGATGTATTAATTATCTTTTTCCAGGTGCACGACGTAAAGTCGCGTAGGGCATCTTCGAGCACCGTCGAGAGCCTGGAGGTGAGGCCTGGGGAAAAGGCTCTCGCGCATTAACAATGGTGCCGCACAGCCTGCTTGCACGGAAAACGCTTGTAGATCCATAGGTTCTCAGAGCAGCCTGAGAGGAAATTATTTCGAGAATGTTTACAAGATTCGAATGCAGTGCGAAAGCACACCTTTTTAATGTTTTGTTGTTCTCGTTGAAACTATGCTTCAAATTTGCATGCATTTTGACTTAACTCGGGCACGCAGAAGGTTTCTGATTTAATTCTCCGTCTATATTTCAGTATTTTAAGCAACGTCTATAGCCGTAGCCTTCTCGGAGTAACCCGGTGACATGTGGAACGCAGCTGACTAGTGCCACGTAGAAAATGGTGAAGACCGGCAGGGTCCCGGTACGAAGCGCTCGCTCTAGGCCATATGCCAAGAGACAACGCACGATTCTTCTCAGCGTTGGTACCCATCGGATTATTGCTTACGCTCTAAAAAGTTCAGGCTATTACTTGTTAACACGGGTTACTGATAGTGCGTAAGCACGAACACTGATCCGATGGGTACCAACCCCGAGCAAACCCAACCGTTGTCTGTTCCCTTGTCTGTTCGGAGCTATCCTTGCGCGAGCGCTCCGCTCCGCGGGACTGCCCGCTCATCGATTTCGACGTAGCACAAATCCATGCTTTCGCAGTGCTAAGAATGTAGTCAACGTCCTCTCCAATTTTTACTCCTAAGCTTGGCTTTCCTGAGCATTTACCAGTCATGCACATGACAGGCACGCATTGTTTATTCCAGCAAAATAAGACCGTTAGCAAGCTCGTATTGTATGGTATATGCACTGAATCAATATGCCAATACTTTTCTTTTCACAAAATAAGAAGCTCATTGAAGCATATAGCCAAACGTATGCGGACTTAGCCAGCGAGAGGCAAATTACTGCTAAAAATATGCCGCCCATGGGCTTCTATATGACCGAAAATACCT